>NC_092358.1:24632339-24978632 GCF_030848805.1 Temnothorax longispinosus
TTCGCCGATTATTTTCAACATCATGTATATGTGCCGTATTTTTATTTGCGCGTATCACAAGTATAAATAACAAATGTATTTTTTTAAATAAACAGATCTATAAATTCAATATGATTTTAAAAGAGTGCTTTGTGATTTTCATTTAATCTAGGAAAGCTCCCACGTCTTCTACGCACGATTATGTTTTTAACAGCACATCCTGTAGACACGTTACGTATCTACGGGATGTACACACGACGTTCGCGCGTCACTAATCAGCTGAAAAATACCTGATCGCCGTAGGAATCGAAGTGTAAAACAAGATCGGATATTCCGAGGCGAGTCGCATCGCGCATTCCAATCTACTTAAAGTCGCAATTCTGCTTTTGAGTATTCTCCGGCGACGTACAGACGAGGCAAAATCGAGGCAGTATCGTGATAAACACGGTTTTCTTATTAATCATGCTCCGTGCGAACCAGCTCCGTGATTACATAATTATGCGCTCGCGGTGCAAGTTAATGATATCCCGCCCAACACGTTCTGCCCCCTCATTATTAATCGTCTGTTATTCCACATATCTTTCAAAGTGCGAGAAGAGATATCGCGGGCCCGATCTGCCCATCATCGGCAAGGTGTGATTATAAATGATCCACGTTACGTATTAATTGTTAAAACTTTCACAAAATTAATTCGACATGTTGAGATCTCGAAAAACATCTCTGACAAGAGAAATGTCGAAATCCGAATACCGTTCCCGGAAGTGGAAAGACGAGTGGAAAGATGTCGGAGACGAAATCTCGCGGAAAGCGCAAGCAAAATCGCACAACAAATAAACAGAATATGAATAAATAAATATTATTTTTCAAAAAAGTGTAGATTTAATTGTTTCACTCGCAATTAAATGTCGGAGTTTCGGAAACGAAGTCTCTTTTGCCCAAATCATCAAATAAGAGGCGAGAATAAATCTTATTTGTCGATTAAAATTGACGATCTATTCGCAATAAAATAAGGCAAAGTGCAATCTCACAACCAAATCATCGCCAAGCAAAAAAATTATAAATACGTTCACTCACCGATCGTTGTATCGCCGCCGCGTCGCTATCGTCTCTCGAACTGCCTCTGCAAAACAATTTTTTTACGATCAAAATTTATTGCGTCACGTATCTCTTGACATTCTCGCGCGCGAGGCTTACTAAGGAATTCTTATTTTTTCAGGCACGACTAAAATCCTCCTATTATTAACACCTAGCTTTTTTATCGTTTACGTTGCTTTTATTTGATAGAGACAAGGAGTTTTTGAATTACGAATTATTTCGCGATATCGTGCAACGAGGTATCAAGCAATAATATAAAAAATTAATTACGCAAACGCATTTGGTGTTTTGATATTCGATACTTACCAGCCATCGCGCCGCCCGTCGCATTCATCCTGGCCGCAGCTGCGACTCCTCGTCGAAATGCCCCGATCTTTTTTTGGTCGCATTATTTCACTTCACTCACTATTTTGTCGTTTCACTACATATACGCGCGCTCACGCTCACGCGAATCGACCGATAACAATCGCGAATTAATTAACGCGGCACAATCATCGCGCAATGTTTCAATGTTCGGCACTCCTCTGTATTTACGAGCACACGTTTCGCCTCTAACGAATGAGATGTAATTAAAAATGCGTTCATGATTTTATGCGCCAAACGCGAGGCACGTGAAATCCGCGACATAACCTATAACCTCCGTGCCGCGATATCGTCGGATTTCCGTATTCATTTTGCATCGAAAATTCGTTACGGGTCGACGGTTCTTGATTTCAATGAAACAAACTATTAGAACGTAAACGAAGACTGAGGGGGAATAAACATATGGAATAAACTATATCTCGATCTTTGTCGGGAAAGAACGCGAATGAAGCTCGATTACAAATCGCATCGACACAGGACGATTAGCGTTTGCTCGATTCACCCGGCCCCGAGAATGGAGCAAAACCATTGGAGCAGACTCCATGGACGCGCACCGTGTATTGTTTACGCGATCGGAACGATTACTGTACGCAGGATTGATACTTGACCAAGTACTTGACGCACGTATATTCGCAACCTAGCTTGCAACCGAAAGACGCGACAATACTTTCCACGACGTTTACTCATTTTTTTTTGCGGCGCGACGCGGGTGCTCCATAACCTTCGCGATTCCGAAAAACGCGGTTAATCGTAGCAACAACAATTAGCGCGACGTGTGCCGAAAATTTGACTCGCTTTACTTTTCGCGGCCGATTATTTCATTACGGAGTAACATCGCGCATTACTTTCAGTGAGGAGAAAGGGAAAGATCCGCGACCGCGAGGCGTGGGGTGTACCACTTGACGATCGAAAGAACTACTGTATATGTACACGGGGGCGACACCACTTAGCGCACGAACTCGCGATCTAGCTTGCAACCCAAAAGACGCCCGATTACTTGCCTTCATTAACGCATTATATAGTTATGCCCTATGCTCGCCATTCACAACACTTAAATTTCCACGACGCTTACTCATTTTGCGATCCGTTCTTGTCGAGAAATGAGACGCAGTGTCACGTTATCGGGACAATCGAGCCGACTGATTCGCGAACGGAATTTTGTAAGGTAACGCGGCGCGACGCGGATGCTCCATAACCTTCGCGAGTCCGAAAAACACGGTTAATCGTAGGCGACGATTAGCGCGACGTGTGCCGACAATTCGACACGCTTCACTTTGCGCGGCCGATTATTTCATTACGGAATATCGCGCGTTGACTTACTTTCAACGAGAAGGAAGGAAGAGATCCGCGGCCGCGGTGTGTGTGTCACTTGGCGATCGAAAAAGAACTACTGTACACGGCCGTCACGGGCGTCACGGCCCTATACACGGGGTCGACACCACTTAACGCACGAACTCGCGATCCAGCTTGCAACCCAAAAGACGCTCGATTACTCGCCGTCATTAATACATTACGGCTATGATCCATGCTGGCTATGATTCGCGATACTTTCCACGACGTTTACTCGTTTCGCGACGCGATCGTCGCGATTCGTTCTCGTTGAGAAACGAGGTCCACCGGCGGGCGCAATGACGCGTTAGGTATCGGGACCATCGAGGCGACTGATTCGCGAGCGGAGCTGCGGGGCGCGACGCGGCGCGGCACGATGCGGGGGAGGGGGGGGACCATAAACCTTCGCGAATTCGAAAAACGCAGTTAACCGTAACGATTAGCGCGACGTGTGCCGAAAAGACTCGCTTTACTCTGCGCGGCTGATTATTTCATTACGGAGTATCGCGCTCCGACTTACTTTTATACTTTCAGTGAGGAAAAAGGGAAAGATCCGCGGCCGCGCGGTGTGGCGTATATCACTTGACGCGATCGGAAGGACTACTGTAAAAGTGTAAAGTGTAAGTGTATGACGGGGTCAACACCACTCGGCGCACGAACTCGCGATCTAGCCTGCAACCCAAAAGACGCCCGGTTACTCGCCCGCGTTCATCAAGCCACTGTAAACGCACGATACTCTTTTTTTTTTTTTTTTTTTTTTTAGTACTCGCGCTATTTTCCGCGAGGCTTACTCATTTCGCGACGCGACCTGTTTTTTGACGAGAAACGAGTACGAGGTCCACCGGGCGCAGTAATGCGTCATTATTACCGAGACAATCGAGGGAATTTATATTTGCGCGCGACGCGCGGAATAACCTTCGTAAATCCGAGAACCGCGGATTAATCGTAATAACACCGATTAGCGCGACGTAATGTCCAATAAAGTTTGTTTTACACAACCGATTATTTCTGCGAATTTCCCCAGCACTCCCCGCACTTGCTTGTCGCGATTCGAGTTATTTTCAGCGAGATGGAAGCGAAAAACAGCCAATTCCGCGAGCGCGATGTACACATCGTTACGCAGACGGAACGACTAATGTCTACGGGGTCGACGTTACTTAAGGCCGGTTGTTCCAACCTGTTGGTAAGCTAACTAATAGTTAAATCATATGTCTATCTTTGTCTAATGTAAAGGATGAACAAAGACATATCTATATTTAACTATTAGTTAGTTTACCAAAAGGTTGGAACAACCGGCCCTTAACACAGAAAATCGCCGGCTATAGTTTGCAACCCAGAAACCTCCCGCGATTATTCATCCGCGTTGATTAATATTATAAACGTTATAATCGCCACCTATTACTTTCCCCGATTCTATTATTTATCTCGTCAGACTAGAAGATCTAACTAATTAATAATTTAAGTGTTAATTGATTAATATAATATTTTCAATAGCCCCAAAATTTTCTCGAAGTTCGTTATTCGAAGTGACGTTAACAAATCCGTAAAATAAGGCGCGAGATATTGCGATAATATATCAGTCGCGAAGTCAATTTGACTGATACATCAATTTGTTAATCAGTTATGATTAATATTGAGTAATAATGTTGAGGATATTCCGTTCCCTGCGTTTCAAATTTATTTCGTCTCGCACGCCTCGATAAGTTTACGATCGAATGACCAATCCAAATGGAAAATAATTACGCGAGCTCGTAATCGCTAACTATAATGGGTGCTTTCCATTTAATGACACCAGTCGACACAAATTTTGTTCTATCTTTCTTGGCATTCAATGAGTAAGAAAAATATATCGATATTTGTGTGTGTCGACTTGTCTTACTAATGTCCATTTCCAGATTTCATAGATTAACTTTAATCCCGGTTTAACTTATTACTTCTTATCTGTTTCTAATTTTCTTAGAACTAAGTTAAACCGACCAAAGTTAATCTCTGCATTGACAGAAATGGACGTAAGTGGAAAGCACCCAGTATAAAAAATAACCGCGTGCTCCGGAACTTGTCGCGATCGCGTTTCGAAGAATAATACGCGGAGCGGCACGCGTCGTCCGCCCGAAGCTCGTCGCGCGAATGACAAGGCGGCCTTGTGTACACAACAGTATACGGCGCCGCGCGGCGCACCGTGTGCCGGCTGTGATTTGCGGTGTATAACGTACTCTCGTGTGTACACAACAAGGTCGCCGTGGGTATCATTCGTCTGGCGAGCTTCGAGCAGACGGGCAGCGATGCGTATCGTTCCGCGTGCCGTATTATCCTTCGCGAACAGGTATATTGAGAGATCGCGAAACGCGATCGTTTCTTTTTTTTACGAACCGTTAGCGATTATCAACCCGCGCGATTAATTATCTACCGCGTTAGTTAATGCGTATTGCGGTTTTCTATTTAAACAGATATCTCGCGCGATTCGTTTTTTAAATAGAAATCGAAGTGATAGCGGTTGAGAGTCATAAATTACTGCTTGCATTATTAGCCGTTTCATATTGATAGTATTATAATAATAATAACTCTACAAAAGCTCCTTTGTAATACTTTCAATTTTTAATCATTTATTAAAGTTTTTTATTAATTTCAATCTTTAATACTTTCAATTGAATGTAATACAAGATCAGGATTGATAAATGTACGGAGAGATTAATAAATATACAGAATATCGACTGTGTTTATTAACAATATGGTATATTTCCGAACGATACATCGCAATTAGACATTAATTCGGCTTCCCATAAGATATCAAAGTGTGCACGCTATTTTCGAATTTTTCCTGACATAAATGGAAAGTCGCAAGGTCCCAATTTAAATAATGGTTACAGTGCGTTTAAATAATGAGTACAATTATAATTAAACATGTATTTTAATATCTGTTACCTATCTCATTTAATTAATTTAAGAAAATGCCATTTTCAGTCGGGCTGAATCTTGGTAATAATATTATAATAATATTATTTCTATGTGAATTTTGTATATTTTTTCCAACTTAATAAAGTAGTATTCTTAAAGTAGAATTATTAGACTACCAAGATTCAGTCAAAAATGGCATCTTCTCTAATTAATTGTAAGATTTATATCAGTCCTGTTTTACTTATTCTTATCTCGTATAAATCCGGCATTCGGTAATTTGTTATAATCTTTCGTCATTCGATTCGCAGCGAGGTGTCACATGATTTTCGTACATCATTACGATAGCATAAAATACGCATTTTCGCGCGATTAACATCGAGAGTGTCATACGAAGTGTCGCGCAGTCGTCATAATCTAGTCATCAATTACGCGTGCGTAATTAATAACGTGTTCGCGAGTGAGTGTCGTGTGAGTGCCCTGAAGAAACAAAAAGCAAGGAGGAGGCCCCGGAGGCATCAGGTAACGACGAAACCAATAATCATCAGATAACTTGTTATAAATATATATTATTTGATGCTTGCTATGAACTACGTAACAATTACAAATTGCTTTTTTGCTTAACTGTTGGAATCGCTCGCGTCTCAAGAAATCTACGAAATCTAATTTTTCATCGGAATATTTCATATGATATGCTTTTAAAACGATAATCAAATAATGACTATAAATACAACCCTTAATAATACACGTTTATATTTTTAGTTACATAGTACGTTTATATTTAGAAAAAAAGCACGTTTAAAACTCCTGCTCTCTCATGTAGGTATATCACGTTATAAAATCAAAAATAAGATAAAATATGAATTTTCTCTTGCAAATGTACGTCAAAATAAAGTAGCTTTTTCCCTTCGTTTCGAAATTCTTTAATCTAATTGTAAATATTCTATATGTGTATTTCTGGTTTATTTTTCACATCTTATTCTCATATTTTACTGCGTCCTGGACCAAAGTCGGCGCTCGCTCGGGGACCATTCTTTATGTCTTTAGCCGTATTAATTAGACATCGAGTTAAGTACAGTAGCACGCTTATTTAGTCCCCAACTAATGGCTAATGGATAAAAGCGGACGAGTTATGCTAATGAGCATGTGCGGGCGCACCAGAACGCATGCTCTCATGAATATTCACGATGCTATCTGATTACGTCACTGATTGCATTCGAAAGTGTTTGCACGCCAGAATCCACTGCCGTATCGCGTTGATCGATGATCCCGCCGAGATATGTCGCTCTCTGTCACGCAAAAAAATGATTAAATCGATGCGATTTAACTTGATTCTTGAAAACTGGAACGATCAAATTACCACTATTTCGTTTACGCATGTAATGGTACGTGACACTTAATCATCAGGAAAAAAAAAACAAATATATAAAACGCCGATGTTTCATGAAAGTGGAAAAATTCAAATTTTTATTGCCACTGAAAGCAGCTTAATTTTTTAAAAATAGCTATGAAAACGATCGTGCGTCAGTTTCCCAATTTTGGGAACAAGAGACAAGAATGAAAGTTCAACCCTGAATAAAATTTGTACAGTGGACACAGGCAACCGGATACGGGTGGCAGTGATATTTCACACGTTAATTAAACGTAAGCCAATAAAGATACGACCGTCGCGAAAGGATAAACCGCGGTGTATCTTGATTGGAGACATATATGAACGTGATTCACGTTTAACAAGCTATATTAACGGTTACGGTGCCTAATAAACGCACCCGCGGCTCACTTGCAATGATAATAAAAAGAAACGTTATTGCGTGTATGATTTTCTCAATTGCCATTTGCATCTAGTGCAGTCTATCGCAGGACTGAACATCGTCACGCTGTATCTGATAAGTGCTATCTGTTTATTTACTTAACATAACGACAGTAAATTAAAATTTCTATTAATATCGCTATTAAGATTATATTTCTTTGATTACATTACATATTATCTATCCGATAAATATGTAAAGAGATATAATGTCGAGAGCGCTACGGTATTGACCTCGCATCGCTTGAATAAAAGTTAAATGTTTATAATTACGTTCCGATATTACAGGCACGTTGTGTCAAATAAAAATATAAAAATTATTACATGCTCATCCCACAGAAAAAGTTCCTTTTTTCTCTAAAGAGAAAAAGAGACGAGCGTTAAGAAAGAAAGAAAAAAAAATTTCGCAAAAAAAAATCTAAAGTCTTATACGTTTTATCGTTTCCGCTGTCGTAGCACGCGCGTTTTGCCGGCCGATGTGTCGTAAAAACGACGTTCCTTTACAGCACGCGCCAAGAGCGTTACGCGCGCAATTAACTTTCGCGTAGCCGTGATTAAACCGTCGTCGTGAGAGAGGGAGGCAGAGGGGGAGGGGGGAGAGAGAGAGAGAGAGAGAGGAAACGAGCGAGCGGGGAGGTGAGGGTAAATAATTGTCTCTCCCCGGTGGCAGGGCGCGAAAATAGAAAATCCGATTGGCCGTGGCGAAAGAGAGCGGAACAAAAGCCTCATGCAGAATTCAGTGTCGGCCGCTCCTCTATAATCGGAGCGAGGTATCGACCGGTTAGCCGACCAGGCCAAGCCAGGCAGACAAGCAGGCAGGCAGTCAGGCAGGCAGGCAGGTACACCTGCCCGGCGTGCGAGGTGCGAGGCTTTCCCTTAGCGGTAACACTATTGTGCCGGCACGGCCTCTCGCCTTCGGGTGTTTCACCCCGGGCCACCTCGTTAATCTCGCCCACCACGACGTCGCCATCTTTACGCCCGGCGGCCCGGCCGGGAAGATCGCGGTCGATACGAACGGCCGAACCTGCGAATAATGCGCCATTAGGACGGCCACTTCGCGTATGATTGGAAGGCGGACCGCCGGGAAGTTTAATAGATCATGCACGCGGCCCCGAACGATCCCGTAATACGCGTGATTTGCGAAAACGGCCGCCCGGCCCGAAAGCCGCATTACTCGCGATGCCGCGCACCGAATAATCATTGCTGCTCCTTTCGGGCCTGACTGGCCTGAGTTAAGAGATCTGACGAGACAGGCGTTAGCAAAAAAGTTCATGATTTTTTAATATCCGAGAAATAGACTCGTGCAATTTGATCGTTTTTTTTTAAGATTTCAAATGAGATATTGCCATTGTCGCCATTGACTCTGTAATCGAAAATATTGTAAGTTTATTCAGTCCTCTGTAAAGATTTAGAAAATAGATGAATGATTAAAAATGATGCGCAATATTGGTCCAAGGATGTAAAATTATATTCGACCAACGTATGTTCACTTCATGTCAAACTTTTCGGGAAACGTATACCATCTTAAGCCCGTATCAGACTACGGATTGAGATTTGACAAATTAGAGCGAAGTTCACTAAACTAGAGATTAGTTTTCTTTGATTGATTAAATTTCAATCCAATCTCAATCCCAATGTGTAGTCTGATACAGGCTTAACGATACCGAATAATTAAGATCCTAATATATCCTTGCTCAAATCGAACTGAAGGTTTTAACACGTTTTCACCGTTATATCAAAATTCTCGCGTTCTCGCGATATAGACGCAAAATCAGAGGATGGTTGCGCCAAGTGCAAAAAGTATCCTATAATTGTAAGCCCGATATGCACGCCGATCGTATTATTCTTTACGCGAAAATACTTTATTATTCCCGACGGCATTGCGCACGCGAAACGCGGCGTTCCCAAATTAGAGACTGCTTTTTGCCCGCGTAACCACGCGGCCGGCGAAGCGGGGAAGCGCGGTGCGACCGCACCTGGAGATGATCCAAGAGACACGCTCGCTCTCGCGGGCGCGACATGATGCGTAACATTGTTGAGACGCAGATTTTCGAGCGGCACGAACGTGGGTGTCGCCGTCGCGCGTGGGTCGCCATTTTTTCGGGACTCGCTCGCGCGGCCCCTCTTACATGCACGTCCCGTTCTGTATTCGCTTCTTTCTTCCCTATACACAGTATCCCAGAGACCGACCGAAAATTATTTTCACATATTTGGTGCTTGTTGTCCCTTCTTAATCCGCGACATTAAATTCTTTAGCAAATGAGAACGAAATTTGTGCGCACTCAACCGAAAAGCGAGATTCCATTATCCATTTACATTCGTGAAGTTTAATCGCGTAAAACCATTGGAATAAAATATTTAATAACTTTATCTCGTGGGAAATTTTTGCTGAGAAGGCATTAACTAGAAATTTCTCTGCTCCGAAAATACTTTCAAATATTTCTGATGCGTCGTATATAATGAGGAACGAGAACCGATGATCGTCGATTTTCCTCGTTTTTTCAAAATTTAAAGTAAAAGCTCGCTCGAAATGTCATAAAATTAAATCGAAGAAGATAATTGAGTATATAAATATTCCAGCCGTTTTCAGCCGCAGTTATGTAACATCGTAAAACTGATGTTACTTAAGTGACGTGTTGGGCACAAAGGCGGTAAGGAGATGCGTGAAAAGAAGTCCCGGGATTCGAGCGGACAAGAGCGCGAGAGCGGAAGTCGGGAATGTGGGGCGGTGATGGGCCGCTTCCGGTGGTCCCCGGTGTACAGCTCGTGAACCAAGTCAGTCGGACTGTGCCTGTCTGTCGGCGAAACCGCAGACAGCCCGTCTGTCTCATCATTCCATTAAGCGATACGATGCTCGCTTGTATGCCGGTGCCGGTGCCGGAGGAAGCCCGTGTCTTAACGGCGAAATGGCCTTGGAAACCTATAGCTTTACGATGATATCGAAGACCGGGCGTCACTCGCGCGAGCGGTAATTACAATAAAACGACGCGGATTCGATACTCGCCGGATTACTCACCGGAACATGTTTTCCGTGATTATATAACGGAGCGTTGCACGTTAAAATTGAAAAAAAAAGAGTGCCCGAGTAAAGTAACACGCGTGCATTACATAATTTTCTGCTTCGCGCTCGATTCGAATGTTAAAGCAAAAAATGTACGATCAGACGCGACGAGCTGGATTTTATATTTTACGTTGATGAAAAAAGCAAATGCGGAACGTGGGGCAGGAGTAGGGGCAGGGGCAGGGACGCGGGATAAAATCGCGCGTGGAGCGCGAGGAGAAATGACAGAAATCAGGGTGGAAAGAGCGCGGTGGCTCGTTGCACGAGGGGGTCACGTGAGCGAGTCGGGTCACTTAACTCTCTCGTTCACTCGCGTGCACTTCGTTTCGGCTTTCCGGTATGCATGCGCGTGTGTTCGTCCGTCCGTCCGTTCGTGTTCGCGTTCGTCACGCGCGCGCTCGTACGCGGACGCATCGCTGGCTCCAACCATGAGAAGAGGGTTGAGCGTAAGAAAAATAAAGAAGGAAAGAAAAAGAAAAGAGGGAAACCGCCGCCGCGCCGCGCGCGAGGCTGCGAGCGCGGAGGAGAGTGAGAGGAGATGGGGGAGGGAGGGAGGGAAGAAGGAAGGAGCGTCGAGAAGATAAGCGAGTGAACGCGGAAGCTAGAAAAAGAATGACAGGCTGCTGCGAGAGCCTCCCTGACTCTCGCGTACATATATTTATAAAAGCTAAGGTACATAAAAGCTAAGGTAATTATAAGCGTCCCTGTCTCTTCTCTTATCTTCCCCTCTCTCCGTCTGTCTTCTCCTTCGCCCGTTCTCTCCGTCTCGCTCGTTGCTTCGCGATGGGGGAGTCGCGGCCGAAAGAGAGAAAGAGAGAGAAGGTAGGAGCGAGAAAGAGAAAGAGAGAGGGAGAGACGACTGCCGGGTGCCACTCATAGGAGCGTAACAATGGCTTTCCATGCCGGCTCAACCAACCAGACGACCGACTGACGATCATGACGAATCGTTCCCGTGGGATTAGTGGGATCGGCTTGGTGGGTTTTCTCTCCGATCTTCTCCCAAGGTCCCATCGTTAATCTCTCTCTCATCTCCCCGAGAATCGCAGGTGACCTCGCTTGCCGAACGACTTCGCCGCATTGTCTTTCTTCGAACGGATTGCTTTTCGATTGTACATTTCGCTAAATATCGAATTATTCCCGTTGCAATCCTACTTACTGAGTATACAATTTTGCTTTTATATTAAATTAATACTAATGTAATGGAATTTCTATGCATTTAATAATGTGTTGCGGCGTCTTTAGGAATCACGATTTATAGCAGATACGAAAAATAAATGTGTTTATTGAAAGCTTTTCGTATATTGTACATTACAAAAAAAGGTAAATCGCTAGATATAATCGTAATCCTTATTATTATATCTTATGATACAAATCAATGTAATGTTCTTGAACATGCAAGCATGATCGAGCCCGTAAAGACGTGTCAAGAAGCAGGTACTCCAAAAACAATCCTCTATCGCAACTTCAATTTTCCACGATAAGCGATTGTGTCTGAAACTCCCGCTCGAGAGACCTCTTGCCATCCTAATACGAGCTAGTAGTTTCTTCATAAAGTTGATAGATTCTCCTCTTGATTTGGAACATCTCTTCCCATCCGACTCTCGTTATTCAGCCTTGAGAATGGTACAGCGTAGGAATTATCTAATGGGAACGCGTTACAAATATAGTAACTTAACGCAGTCACGCGACAGTCGTATGCAAGTCACATCCGCATTTTCTTGAAGGCAATGGCATTCGCAGCTAAGAATCTTATTTAATTGACGCTATCTGTGAATGAATGAATACGAATGCGAATGAAAAATAGAGTCCTCGCATCCATATGCAATTCCGCGATATAAGCCATCATTATAAATGTGTCAAAGTATCAAGGATCAATGTCGTCGTCCGTCGAAGAGAGACATCGATTAGCAACAAACAACTATATTAATCAATCGATTACATATGCGATTTACCATATTCGTTCATTATAGTACCGAGAACTATTTTATTTAGGCACACAAACTATTTATACGCATCAGTATTCTAATTAAAAGAATTTCGAAACAGAATGCAATCGTGAAACATTCCTAGGCATTCATGTCTACTTATTCTTAGAATATACAGTAAAACAATTGGGAATATGAAATTTGACGACGTAATTCTTGCTACTTTCGATAGGTCTTATACGTTTATCTCGCGTGAAATAACGTACGCGACTCTAAAAAGACGTGAAAGACGCGGAATTTGAAACTTGCGCGACGTATCGGAAAGTGCATAATATGGTCGTAAAGTTCCTGTGAAAAGAAGATTATTTGTAGATTTCATCGCAAGAGATACTATAATTCCTAAGGCACTAACAATAAGTGTTCCAAACAAAAAGTTCTTTCGCGCAATGAGCGCAAATCTCATCCCAGCGCAAATTCTCTTTGAAATATTTCGGAGTTGAAAAAAATGATCATTAATTCCAAGTCAGAAAAGTTTGAAAATACTGCGCATAATAAAATTTAGACCATCTTTATTCCAAAATGTATGTAAACCACATTTCGATCTTTTTCAATTAAAAAAATGATTTTTAACTCCAACTCAGGAAAGTCGCTTGAAAATATTCTGTTTAATAAATCTGTAAAAATTAGGGCCTTTATAAGATGTTCCCAAAATGTTTCCTCGATCTTTCTGAATTAAGAAGAATTACCAAGTGACAAGTAAAAAGGGGCTTTGAAAGTTCAATGTGGTTGATGATTCGTAAGTTAATCGATCTTTAATAATAGGATAAATAATTATAAATCAGACGTTTCGGCTCCGTTTTGAATAATTTTCCAACGATTAAATCAAAATGATCTCACGTTTTCCGGCGAGAAAAATAAGTGAGTAACTTCAAAATGTGGTGGTCTAAAAATAGTGTAATTTTCACGAGAAAATTCAATAATGATCATAGTTTATTATGATCGAAATGAAAATGACAGTCTTGACTCTCTAACTTGAGCAAAAAAAGAAGCAAAGTCTCTTACCCACTATCATTTTATTTTGATCTTATAATAAACTATGATTATTAGCCAAGTTTATTTGGATTTCCTCACGGAAAATTACACTGTTTTTAGATCACCAAATTTTGAAGTTACTCACTTATTTCGCGCCGGAAAACGTGAAATCACTTTGATTTAACTGTCACCGCATCACTGAAGATTCAAGACTCAAAGCGGGGCCAAAACGTCCATTTATACTTAATTATGTATCCTATTAGTTATTAAAGATCAATGTAACGTTAACTCACGCACCGTCAACCGCGTTGAACCCTCAAAGCCCCTTTTTTACTTGTCACTTGTTAATTTCATCGTCCGCGGTAGTCCCTTGTTATTTATCCAATTATTTAAAAACTTAGCCCCAAGCCAGAAAAGACGATAAAAAATACTCTGCATAATAAAGCCATGCCCAGATCGAGAGAAAGATTATGAAATCCCCAGGTCCGGCTAAAATGGGACATAAAAGATCTTTGAGCTCGCTTTCGACGAGATCAGTGGGCCGATTAAGGTATTTCGCACGCAAACGCGATTCTCTGTGGCGCGCTAAGAAGCGTTGCTAAAAATAAAAGTACAAAGTTCGGATCTCGGCGCGTTTAGCGGCTCGGCTAACTTTCTTCGCGCGGTCGCTCGCAGACTCCGCATATCTAATGAGCGGCGGTCACACAATTTATACACACACGAATATTAGTCGTGAGTCCCCACGGTCGGGTCGCTTCACGTTTAGATATTCGTACTACGAGCCTCTCGGCGCTCTCAGCAACCGCCGCGCCGTCTCTCTCTCTGCACGTCGGCGCTCGGCCCGTGAATCCTGCAACAAACGGAGCTCATCGCATCGCGTCGTACGCGGTGAAAGCGAGAGAGACGGTCGGGCGGACGAGCGAGATGGAAACAAGAGTTTCTTTATCGTGTGGCTGATGAAGTGCCAGTCGGAGAAAAAGCACCGGAGTGAAAGAGACGGCAAACGCGTTCATTTACGAAAGAGTTCGACGTAAAAATGGTAGCTATGGAGGATAGAAGTGATAGGGTAACATTCACGAAGTACACATGCAATTTGGAAATTAAAAGGGAAAAGGGTAATGAATAATATTTCATATTTCTGTTCGAGTAATTTCGTTCAAGTAAAACCGGCAAAGTTGATCGCAGCGGAGAATGTGGGAGAAAGAAAGAGAGAGAGAGAGAGAGAGAGAGAGAGAGAGAGAGAGAGATGAAAAGAGATAGATGCAGTTTATTAATAGGCTGAGAGCAATTTGATGACATAAATAGAGCTACGTATAATAAGAATATACACAAATAGTTCACGTGTCTGGTGCGGCAGCCAATTAATCGATGACTTCATTACGCAATAAACCAATTACTGCACATTATTACAGTGTAAAAAAAAAAGCGGAGATTTTCTCTGTCGACAATTTCTCGATGTAACTGACGAACAAATGAAACTGATTATTCGGACATTTTGAGTAACATTTCGCGCAATTTTTCCGTGAAAATTACTCTGTACGGAAGGGGCATATATTGCGAAGTTCATCTGCAAGATTATTCCAAAGCCTCCGCGCGCAATATAAGCGAGAGAGAAAGAAGGAGAGCGGCTCTTACGGCGAAACGCAGAGGAACGAGAAGGAACGAGACGGACGGGAAGGGGAAGGAGACGCGGACTGGAAAAGGAAACTGGCGAAGCGGCGAGGAAGAGAGAAAGAGAGAGAAAGAGACGGCCAATACGAGCAAAGTGAAACAGAGGAGCGAACGTAATACGAGAGAGAGCCGAGAGGGCTGGCAAAAGAGCCGAAGGTCTCGCGCTCTCTTGGCGTAGCTGCAGACAGATAATACACCGAGTCGCGCGCGCGGGCGCGCGCACGCGGATGTGTGTGTACGTGCGCGCGCGCGCGCGCGTGTCTCTGTGTACGTACGCGCGCTTGCTTGTGTATGAAAGCGCCAACGTTACCCACTGACGCTTAGAGACCCGTGGAATATCGTAAAGCTGGCTTGCCTGCCTCCTCTTGCGCCGCTCTTGCACGACGCGTCCGCGCGTTGTTGTTGCCTAAACTTTCTCGCGCTTTTACCTTTACGTACGTGATACTCGCATCGATACTCAACCCTTTCAGAATTCTACCGACAACAAGGATACTTGGCGAAAAACGAGATAGAGTGGAAATTTGTATGATTAAATTCATTCCAGAGAGAAAGATACGAATTTTTTGAATAGTCTATGGAACCTGTATTATGTCCGGAAAATACCTTTTAACAGGGTGACCAATTGTAATCGCAAATATTATTTGTAAAATTGCGATGTTTAAGCATATAATGAAGTATCATAGTAGGTAAAGTATTCTGTATTCCCTTATCATCTCTTTGCGTTATCGCAAAACCGCGATGAAGCCACCGCTCAATAAAGGTTCTTTTATCGGGCTACCACATATGTGAAGGTCGGAGAGCTACTGGTTTCTAATGATCGAGAGCCAAATTCCTTTTCGCCGTCTCGGTAAGAGTTATCTTAGGCATGTTATTTACCCGCGCATTTTGCAAACGTGTCATTTCGGCAAGCGAATTTTCGCGAGATGCCTCGCGCGGTCGAGAAAGTCCTTGAATCTGCACCAAACGCAACAACGAGCGACGACCGCGGCCGCTCCGTTAGAATTCCGCTAGCCAGAGAGAGATGCGCGAAAGAGAGAGAGAGAAAGAGGAGAGGGGGGGGACAGAGTTCGCGTGTATGTGCGAAATAGAACGAGAGCAACGAGCAAACCGCCGCTGAGCGGCACCGACGAGAGGGATCCGACAAGATGAGGAGGTGAAGGAGAGGAGGAGGTGGTGGGAAAACCGGGAGGTTGGGAAGGTTAGACCTTATTACGCCGCGCACCTCGTGGCTTACGATGCAGCCGGGGCCGAAGTCACGACCGGAGGCGGAATAGACGTCTGGAAAACACGACGGTATATCGACTGCGATCAGATGTAAAACGCGTCATTGGTCTTTCCTTTTAATATTTCACTCCGACGAAAAAGTCTGCGACTTAACATTCCCAGCGAACTAAATTCGTTATTTTATACGTGGCAGACATCGCGAAAATAGAACGCGCGAGATATTTAAGGAAGTAAGATATTTCGACGCGCACGGATAATCGTATAAATTACGCGATCACTTTTTAAGCTACAATCACTTGAAAGTTAAACTCTGACATCTGTGTTGGTTGCAAATTTCGAGAATCAGATGTGTAGCGTGCGACCAAATAATTATTCGTGAAACTTTCAGCTTGGTATTCAAAGTTTCTTGTTGTATGTTGTTGAATTTTACATCCAGTATAACTGCTTCATGACATGATGGTAAATTAATTTCAAGGTACTTTTCACGTGCAACGGTGTGCGACTATGTATTTGTACCGGCGCGGCGGAAGGAACCAACCTCGCAGTGAGAACTTTATACTCGGTCGCAGGAAGCTCCGCATTAACGAGCAAGGTCGACCAATGCAACCAAGTCTCGCGTAAACGGCGAATGATAGCGAGAAACAAACCGAGATCCAATAAAGCGTGATTTTTAATAGCGAATAGGGAGGCGTGAAGAAAATTGACGGTGGCGTGAAACTCGGGGAAAAGGGGAGTCTTAGGAGAAACCGAGTGGAACGAGGCACTAGATTCGAATGCACGGGAAACAGAGAGAGAGAAAGAGAGAGAGCGCGGGCGCGAGAAAGAGAGGGGGAGAAAGCGCGCGAGAGTGATAGCAGACGATCTCGTTGTCAGTAGCACTCCCCGTAGAATACGTAGGACCTCGAACTCGTCCGCGGATCGATACCGGGTTCCTGGTGAACTCGCGCGAAGGGGGGCTTCGGTACGCGGTTCGGGGTGGAAGAAGTAACGAGGAGGGAGGAAGGCGAGGGGGGCTAGAGGCGAGGGTGAGTACCGAGGAAACCGAGAGAGCGGCCGTGGTGTTTGTGCGGTGCGGGGGTGGCTTGGCACGCGGGGACGCCTCGGGGGTGTTTCTATGGTGACGGGCATTACCGGCAGGGGTGGCCTAGCGCACGAGGGGGAAACCCCTCGTCTCTCCTCCCCCCTCTCTCTCTTTCTCTCTCTCTCTCTCTCTCTCTCTTTCCCTCCCTCTCGGATTTGGTTTTTCTCTCTTTCTCGTCGTGGTAAACTTCTGATTTTGCAACGTTGATTTCGTCGCTGGTCCTCGAAAGAATTCCCCCTTTTTTTCTTCTTACCGGCGCGGCGGAAAAGAGTGTCGCGGATGGCACAGTGTGGCGATCAACCGAAGATTCTTCTGCTTGTCGAGGTCTCGCGAATACTCGAGGAATTTGACTTGTATTAAGTGCGACAGAAACTGACGACTATGAACTCCAATCGCGATTGTTTATTATTTAAATATATTCGAATGACAATTTGGAAATATGATTATTTTTCATGAATTGTCTATTCAATTTAAGGGTATCAAATGTTTTTCTCTCTCTTACATCACCAGTGATCAGGATAATTTTGTAAGAATAATGTAATTAATAATCAGGTCGCATACTGAACAACATACTGAAATTACTGGATAAATAAATAATGATTATCTACAGTAATCGCTATTTCCAAAAACATAAAAATGTTGGCGATAGATCAAACTTCAAGCATCAATTTCTCCACAAAAGCGCAGCACTCTCGCCTAAATCAAGTCGACTACTCGTAGATATCCATTCTTGTGCGATCGGCGCGGATCTCTTTTTCATTGCAAATGTACATTTTATTAAGACAAAATGTATGCGAGACGTAGGATACAAGAATTTCGGCGTAGGAGTTCATTCAATGCGCGTGTAACGTTTCGAAGAAAGGAGATAGCGAGAAGTCGCCGTCGAAGGAGATCGTTTACAACCAGGGCTATCGATCTAAGGAATGACAAGGATACAAGCCATCTGATCCTCCTATTTTTAATCTTCGCCCATGTACGAACGCACTTTGTTCAGCTGTAATGGCTTCGGTGAAAAGGCGGACGTGCTTCGCGAATGGTTTATTATTTACAACACTGATTACTAACGAGCAAACGTGATCACTGTGATCTGTTTGACTCGCCAATTCCGTAACACGTTATCGAAGTCGTGGTGAAAGCGACAATGTTAGTTCTTTTGCATTGTTCGATTTATTGCTTGTAATGACGCGTGTTCTCTATAAGGGGATATCCACGAGATCATCCTCCATCACGATCCAAGGAATCTCCATTAAGAATTCTGAGAGATTCTTTGTAGCATAATAGTAGCATTATATTACCTTCCTTGTGGTTAAAATGGCGCGTTAGGCATTGAAAGCAAGGAAAAGGAGGAAGGAGGAAAATTGAAAGAATAGATATGCGATATCAGTAAAATTTCAGCGTATTTTATAGATCATTATATTTGGATCTGTTTTACGATCGGTTCCGGTTTGATATTTCTAAATCCCTACTACATTTAAATACTTCTCACCACTTTAGCTAGGCAGAAAAATATTCAAAATGACAATGTCTCAAGAGTAACAATTACCGATGTTGCGTCGCGAAGCGAATAAAAGCATGCGGGAAAATGCGAGAAGCAATGTTTTACTGCAGCGCGCGAATTCGTTGCATCAGCACTCATATTTTCATATTCATGTGACACGAATATATGGAAAGGTATGAATGTACAGGAATTTTTCTAGTCAACGTTTCCCGGGTTGTCTCGTAACTCATTCGCGTAACTCTCTTCTCTCTCTCTCTACCTATTAGACTTCGCGATTACTATAAAAGATTATTATACAATGATTATGACGAACTGGTTCACGCGCATATTTTTATAAGAATACTGTACTGTTAATGTTAATATCGATAACGAGTCAAAAACAAGAAAGACTGTCATCTGTGTAATAGATACATACAGTCATAGAAACTAACAAGGAACGCTGTTTATATTATAAAACGACCTGCAAATTTTTGTATCGTACTAATTAAAAGCACACGTTTCAAAATTAATTACTATATCAAATAATTTCACATTTAATTAAACGTACGTCTCTCAGCAACATATTCCGCGGCAAACGGATTAACTCTCGCTCGTAAAATTCTCGCAAAATAACAATGCAGCCGTATGTTTGGCAAAATCTTTCCGTTTATTCAGAGAAATCGTACTTTTACATCGTTAATCGCTATTGATCTTCGGACAAAGCCCGACAATGTAGAACGTAATTCTCGCGTTTTCGACAATATGGAGATTCAAAAATTGTCAAATTCCGACCCGTAACTCCGAGAGGGAGGGAAGAAAGAGGGAAGAATCGGATCGATGATCTCACCTCAAGGTATCGATACTGAGGCCGAGGTTGTCGGGTCTCGCGCCGTGGAAAGTTCCACTCGCTCGAGAGAGGCAGGCAACATGCGCGATGTGGTGCGCGATTTCGACTCGTCGCGCGCAGACGAAAAACGGCCAATTTATATCTCGGCTTCCAGACGTGATAGCGACTTCGCTCTTTTTGCATACGATTCTACACCATTTCGCAGCTCTACCATTCAAATTTCATCCCGATCGCACCGACGGAAGCCGAGTTATAGCGATCGCGCGGAATCCGTCTTTCGGCCTCGTATGCGCGACGAATTTCGATGTTTTTCAGAATTATTGACTTTTTACACTCAGATAGAGTTTGATGACGAATGAAGACGCTATTAACAACTTGCTACTGGTGCAAATATTACCGAATATCGCTTAAACGTCGAATACCGATTCACGCCCGAGTTCAAGCGCATACATCGAAAAAATCAAGGTGTATGCCTATCTATTTTGTATATTATCATTAAATATTTCATATTTACGCAAACACGTGTCAAGCATCGTCATTTTTCAAAGGGTCCAGTTCCTCAGACTGTTTCCGCTTCTCAAATTGAGGCAAAGTGAGAACATCAATGAAAGTATCGTACACGTTGTCGTAGGATATTAATCACCATAGTCGACCTAAAAAAAGTCTCAGTTCTTCAGATTTGTCACATGTTCTTAGATTTCTTAGATCTCAGCGATATTTCTGCTAGCAAAAGAGAAAAGCGCGGAGGTCGAGGAAAATGAAGAGTCGTTGACAGATGGTAAAGAAAGGAAGCACCACTTCGTTTTAGATCTACCGCATTCGTGCGCAGATGAGTTTCGAGGGAAGGACCGGACGACCTGCTAAGCCAACAAAATGGTAGGACCCAGCCAGCCCCGAGTCCCAATGAGGACAATGAGCAGCAGAGATCGCTCTCGGCGAGTGCAGAATGCAAACGAGAATGAGCCGCGAGTCTCGTACATACCAGAATCTTGCGAAAAGTCGAGTCTAAAGAAGCGTAGAATAATGCGCTGATTATCCATTACAGCAATATTCAGCAATATTCAGTGAGTCGTTAAGAATAATATAGTATTCACCGTGTGGATTTCGATGCGGGATGTGTCGAGACTTTAATCAAAGTAGACGACTGTTGCGCGGTATCATTGTCGATATATTGTTGATTAAAATTTGATAAATAAAAAATTATTTCATTATTATTACTACGGTCATTCGTAAATGGCTACTTCACTAAGGAAATTTTGAGGATTGAATAATTGAAAATATATCGGTGCTTTTGTAGCGCGATTTTCAAGATGGCCATTTAAATTTCCTGTCTTATTCTTTCCGATTCTTATCTTTATTATATGCTTATCCAGATTTCTATTCCCCTATTGTTATGATCTCATGTGATGTAAACAAGTAACAAGAACAGACAAAAATTACAACAAGTCGATAAATTAACGTACTAAAAATATGATTAAAACTTCTAAGAACTTTCAATCTCCGAAACGTTTCGCTGAAGTCTCCTGCTTTAAATAACATATTCATTATTCATTGGTTTTTTTTAAGGCGGAGATTATTGAATGCTTACCGGTGAATATAGCTCGCCAATGTTTCGTCGAATTCCCCCTTTTTTAGAATTCCGAGCGGACTGTACGAGAATCGTCGCGTTCGCTGCATTGCAGCAAGCGTACTTAAATGCCGCGAGGCGAGTCCGATAAGACAGGCCCGATAACGCGACGACGCGGAGCCGCGGGCAGCCGCATTACAAATAGATGCGCGCGCGCGCATGTGTGCGTGAACGTACACGTGGCGTACGTGCCATATGTGAATCAACATTGTACCTAAGGAATAGCACATCGCAATCAGGCTTCGCCGTCAAGCTGCACGCCGATGAATCGAGGCGGTCGCGGTAACAAGAACCTTTAGCCAAATCCTATTTTGGAAGCGCTCGCATTCCGTTATACCTTCTGAGTTATAATACCTTCTGAGATTGTCATACAAAATGGTGGCACGATTTGGACTCTCCGGTTTGAGTTCTAGTCTGTGGATAACGAAAAATATGCGAAAATAGGCGTTACCGAAGCCATCGCAAACAGTCTTTAATCCCTAACGCGATTAAAAAATCTTCTTTAATTTTAAATTGCTGAATTGAAGCTTACATTATTCGCACAGCTTGCCTGTCATTTAAATCCATATTGATCAAAATGAGATATTTTACCCTTGAAAGATGAGGAATCGGCTAAACCTTTTCTGTAAACGGAAGTCGTAAGGGTTCACAGGTTCTTATCCTTACTACCTGCTTCGGTAATTTCGAACTTTACTATAACGACTTAAGTGTCATTTGTCGGATTTCTATCTGTACTGTCATTCATACGGATTTTTGAGTCCTTGGGAATATTCAAATTGAGCTTTGTCCTAGCTCAAACATATACCGTGACTAGCTTTACGGATACTGAAGGACAAATCCACCGTCACCGTGAGAGACAAAATTTTACGAGTTTCGACCAACACATTGCTCAACGGGTTTTGTATGTTTTATCATATATCCTCACAAATATGTGTGTTGGAATAGCACACACTTTTTACATTGTTATCTAGATATCTATATCATTTAAAGTTTTATATTAAGTTTAGTAGAAGATTTATTTTATTGGTATTTGTTTTTTATAAAAGTTTTAAAACATTTTGATAGCGTTGATCAGTGACTACTAGAATACCGTTGAAAAGTCAGGTGGCGGACACGGATGACCACCATAGCAGTCAATGTGTTAAACGGAAACATAGGTCTAGCGTTTCACCATCTCGTGCACTTTACTTATTCCCAATCTATCTATTATCGGGACATCCTTGTTTCCTCGCGCACGGCTCTTCGCTCGAAAAGAACAGTGGGAACAGAGCTCGTGCGAAGGGCGATGAGGTATTCCGCTCGGCACGCTCGGAACAAAGAAGGGAAGCGAGAGACGAAACGAGAAGGAGGAAAACGGAGCAGAGAAGCGCGGAGTATACTCGTTCAGAGTGCATGTGGTCCCTCCTCGGAGTGCCGATACGGCCCGAGGGCAGGGACGGATAACCGAGCCCACAAATGCCGGTGAGTACGCTAGCCGGAGTCGCATGCTAATGCCCATGTTGCTGGACCGCGTCGTGCTCAGCGAGATTCATGGATAGGGAAATATCTCGAATCTGCAGAGAAATATCTCGAATATGTATGTACGTACATGTGACGGCGCGCATTGCCTCATCCCGGCGCGATCGTAATTGCATCATCGGTCCTTGCGATTTATTACGCACCGCGTATCTTCCGTGTCGCTAAAGGTTACATTATTTCTTTCTCTCTTTCTCTCTCTCTCTTGCTTTTGCATTCACGCTTTCGGCGCCGTATTCGTATCGCTATTTGACGAATACAGTCACAATTTCATGAATATTATAACCGTCCATATATGGGCTATAATTATTTCTTTCAATAATTCATTGTACCCAAAATAATCTCCGATTCGGGAAACCCGGATAAATCGCAGGTATTTCGTTCGTCAAATGAATTAACAAACGGATTCAATCGTTCATTATTTAAGTGAATTTATTTAATATATCTTTCCGTGATATTTCTATTATCGCCAGTACTTTCTTCCACGTAATCTTTCATATATGTATAAAATTAACCAGTAATCTTATCTACTTGTAACATTATGGCGCGGCGCCCAGGTTTACGATATATAAATGATCTACTAAATTGATCTTATTGAATCAGTTAATAATTACTTTCGAACAACTCGAATTCTTTGGTCGAATCTACAATTATTTATTTTAAGGCTGCTGATTAGGAAAAATATATCCAGGGGACAAAAGGTATTCCGATAATAGAAATGCGAGAACGTATATTAAATACATTCACCTGAATAACGGAACAAACAAAAGCTGGTTATTCCTGTTTGCGGTGAATACATTCCATTTTCGCTCAAATTTTTCATTGGCTATTGGTTTAGCTCGAGCTGCCCTGGAACTTTGAACGTTTCCATTCTTTGAACTGTTTAAACAATTCAATTGCATAAATCTTTTGCCTAGATTATTTGTCAAATGAAAAAGTGGACCTTACTCTAATTGTGAGAACATTGTTTTTTCGATATGTAAAATTCGAACTGATTATGTTATCGTATGTGAATTAACATATTTGTACAAACACGATTGTAATCAATTGAAAAAGTACTATAGCGCGCTTAGTAATTTAATAATTCACTGGAATATCTAGACAGAGAAACCAATAAAATTCACGATAAGACCTCTTCACAAAAGATTCAATCCGATTAAGTTATACACAAATTTCTGTGTGATATTACTTTGTTTATAACAGATTAGGCTGTCTATAAAAATGATCGTGACCGTTACGGTGATGAAAATGATTCACGACAGCGAGTATCGAAAGAATTATAATTCTCGCCTTAGTTTTATCTTCCGTTTGGTCGCGCAAAACGATGCGTTTAAATCGCTCGATTATCTTTATCAGGGGGTACTTTTTACGTTCGCGTCGCGCCGCGTCGCCGCACGCAAAGGCCGCATAATTTCGCAACGCGCGCTTCGATGAAAGTTTTGCGACTGCATAGAACCATCCGGCACACATCTCTCGGCCGACGTGAAAGCACGGGTTCGCGTAAGAGCGAGAAGGATCTGACGATAAATCGATAATTCGTTGGAAAAGCATAGGTTGAAGCGGTTGAAGCTGTCGGCGAGTTTCGTTTATTTCTCTTCGATCAGCTCGTGTAGCTGGTACTGGTACAGTCCGGCGAGCAAGTAATCACCTCGTGTGCCTTGTTATGTCGAGAAATCGCCCGGTATATGAGTGATGCTTCCTCAACGGAGAGCCCGTTTCGACGCTAAAATCATTCCTCATCCGAGCCTCATCGAGTATAAGAAGCACGATCGAATATTCGTGACAGGATCCAAATACGACATTTCAATTGGCCACAACGGAATGTTTCGTTGCTTTCCCCGATAGGCTTTTGTCCTTCCTTGTAAGATGTAAGCGGTTTCAGAAAGAAGCGAAGGTTTAAGAAACCGGAAGCTAATTGAGATTTTTGTATGGGGAAAATCGGAACATGTAATATGTTGTATAAACTAGAATTTGTAATTATTTTATAAGCGCCATTTATTATGAAAAAATTCCGCGTGGATTATTTTCGCGATACTCAAGAATATTACTCAAGAATATTTTCCCGACGCCATTTCATTCTTCGTGCGTGAATAACGACGAATGCACGATGAACACACGAACGCCAGTTACATTTCAAGTTGGCGCCAATAATCATGTGCGTATTTGTGATTCATGATTCGCAATTCGTGTGTATATTAATTTGTGAATAGTGCGGAGAGAAAATTCGCCAAATTCGCATTCGCGTCAATTCGTCAGCGGAACGGTTTTTCGACGAAATTAAAATGAATCATCACGAATCAGTACGAAGTAGTAATCAAATATGAATTGCAAACGGTATGGAGGGTCCACGCTGGCGAATAATGAATTTTGTGACGAATCACTACGAATCGCGAATCGCGAATAGCGCATAATTTAGCGTCAGCTTTAACAAAATATCTACCCCGGATACACGCGTGTTGTAATATCCGATACATCTCTCGTCCGTCAGGAGTTGTTAGACGAAAAGTCGAAAAAAAACGTCGGTCGGTTCACCGTAGGGCGCATGCGTCTCGTCGCCAGGGCGCGAACCTCGGAAAGCGTTTCACGCGAAAACTATCGGCGCGATCGGGTCCGCGGGCAAATAAATGAGCATGACAAACGGTAGAGAATCGTCCGGTGAAGGTTTCATCTCGATATCTCGCGCCGTTCCCGAGATATTAAATGGCCACTTTTGGCGAGAGAGCGGCGCGCGAAGCAGGGCACGGGGCGCTCTTCCCGGCATGGCAACGCGCGCGCCATCGACATCGCTCGCGGCAGAAGCGTGTCAGGGCCTCTCGCTCCCAGCTACGAATGTAGTCTTTGTGTAGCGTGTTTGCGCTATACGCGATTTTTGAACGATATCGCGTATGATATCGATTCACACGAGGATGATTATATTTTTTTCCATTAGCTTTTGTTCCCGTCATATCTAGAATCCGTTTGTTTTAGCTGTAATTCTCTTGCTTTTTCACGAACAAGCTCGGCTTACGGAAAGAGTAAGAGGAGAGCAACATGTAGGAAGCATAACAAAAATTAACTAATTTTTTTCGGCAAACTGCGATCTGATAATAATTAAGCAAATGTATTAGATTAACGTGAAAGATTTGACAAACGAATTTCAGTGAAGCTTTCCATCATCGAGAGAGAATCCTTTCAATACCTTTTTCAAAAAACCTTCGGTTTTGCAACTTTATTTAACACGAAACTTGATGGAGAAACGATAAATTTTTTGCGCCAATAAGTAGTGCTGTATTTCATGATTAGCATTGGTTATCATAGCGGTTCGTGCACATAGGGTACGATAACGTGTTTTTCTCGATAAAAAGTGGCGCGGTAGTTCAATCGACATTTTCCATTACATGTTTGCTACTTTCGGAAAAATGACTGTATACGGCATGTATTATTATAAAAGAGTTATTAGCCGTGTCGCGATATGGTATACGTTGTAGATTACGGAATAACGAGTTCAAATCGATATCGTAACTAATTCGCGTAATTATGAGAGAACCACTGACGTTTCCGAGTCGCCTTTTTGTTTTCACATAACCGCAGTGATTTTCTCTTCTTATACATCAATTGTCGGCTGCCTTTAATTATATCGAGGAAATTCACTCAACGATATACTTAAGTTCATATAACTTTGTTAATTATTCGAAATAATTGTAAGATACAGAATCGTAAAGCAAGACTTTTCCAGTAATCGAGATACCGACAAATTCGCCCGTTATATATCTGTTTTAATCATTTCCGACATCCGTTTATTTTTTTTTTTAAACGTAGCTGCGTTTAATTGACTGTTCCGAAACAAAGTAAATACTTGAAAATATTCATTTTGATTTATAAATGTAGATCTGTTTAGTTTACGAATTTTTACGCTTGTTACATGATTGCAAACGATTTAATTCCTTCGGTGAGTTAAGCAGGTTGAACAAATCAAGCTGAACCCGCTGCGAAAAAATGGCGATAATTAATTAGTTATAATAATCAGAAAAACGTGGAGTACAGAAAATATTTTAATATTGGTTACAGCATTATTTACGATACGTTTTGCGAGCCGTGGAGTGTCATGATGTATAACCTGAATAATTGCTAATATTTTCGAGTTCTCAAACAGAGAATACGATATATTTTATGAGGCACTTGTACATTTCCGACCTTATATTCCATGCATGAGAATTGTGTACTCAAGCAGGATCTGATCATCACTTGATTAACAATTCAACACAAATTTAATCAGGTCCGATACTACTCTATACAGTCTGACATAGTTTAAACATGTAACACTTCGCACGTATCGAATCCAGTTCGAAATATTCATACCTTATTCAACATATGTAACGCATTCTATTGTAACATTTGATCACGAAGTTAGCTGTAATGTATCTGCGTAAAAATCTATTATCTGCAATTGCAATAGAATGGAACATCGCGATAGGCACGAAGTGAAGTAGGCGAGGCGCGGTAAAAAAGCCGCGATTAATGACGTGCGCGACGGCGACGGCGACGGCGGGCGTCGACGTCGTCGAGGAACAAAGGGGAACGTCGCGTCGGTCCGGCCCGAGCGAAGGCGGGGAAGGCGCGGGGGGGCGATCGTGCGTACTCATACACGCGACACGCCATCTACGTGGACCTGACTCCGGCGTGTATTCCAGGGTTGCGCAATTCGGCGTAGCTTACGCCCGCGTGCGCGCGCGCGCGCCGGACACAACGGCGGCCAAAAGCGCGGAGAAATGCGTGTTGTGTCGCCCAGGCGCTTTCCAATTTACGCATCGCTCGCGGGGTTGCGCAGCGTTTCGTGCACGGCGATTGATTGCGCTCCGAAGGGAGGCGAATCTCGTAACGGAGGGAGCGCCCGAGTAGGTGGAGCGGGCGGAGGGGCTGACAGGGGGTAACGGGGGAAAGAGAGCGGGAGCGTGGAACTCCGAAAGGGGGTACGCGCGAGCACGAACGAACGGCGCGAAACGGGAGCGACGGAGAGATGACACGCGAGAACGAAGTACGGGAAGGGTTGGGGGAGAAAGAGGGCTGTGCGAGGTCGGCGGGCGCAGGAGCCGGGAAAGATATGAACACAAAGAGAACGAGAAAAGGGAAGAGGTGCACGGCCGGCGGGAGGGAGAAGGAGAGCGAGAGGAAGAAACAATGAATAGAGCGAGAGTACGGGAGAAGAGAATCGCGCGCGCAATGGTCGTGGTAATGCTCGTGGAAAGAAGCGGCATCGCCGCACGGCTACTTGGCTCTCCAGGGCCAGGATATTTCAATACCGACGGTGGTCGGCCACCGACGTGGGACTGCATACGAGGAGGGGGAGCGCGGCGGCGGCGACGACGACGACGACGACGGCGGCGCGGCGCGGAGCAACGCAACCCACGTATATATCATGTGCATACGTGTGTGCGCGCCTCATGTGCCTATATACACGCGCGCGGCTATATACGTCCCCGTCGCCCGTCCGCGTCCCTCGTCTATGTGCCCGCCCTTCGCGGCCGGTACACACGCTTCGCGTCTCGTACGATTTTACACGGTCGTTCGGCGACGAGGAGGCAGAGAGAGAAAAAGACAGAGAGCCCTCGGCGGCACGGTAGCCGCGCTCCGCTATTCGGCTTTTCCTGCGTCAGGGGAAGTGCGAGAGGGGTCAAGGGGAAGGGGTTCTGCCACTTCTGCCTCTCTGTCTCTCTTCTCGGCGTGGAGAGGGGGCAAACTCTCTTACCGAGAGAAACACCGGAGACTTTACTCAAACGCGATGGTCCGGGGGAGAATGGGGAGGGGAAAGGGAGAGCCCGAACGTGGCCGACGGGTTCGTCGGTAATGCCCGCCTTCGAGAGACGTCGAGGGGAACCGGACTGGGCCGTGCCAGGCGGCGATTGGACGCGCGAAACGAGTGGGGCGCGGGACCGCGGTGGCGCCTCGTAGGCTCCGCCAATCGGGCGCTCTCGCCGGGAGTTTTTTATCCCGCTATTTACGCCGAGGACGGAGAAGACGGTTCCCCATATTCCTCCCGCCCTACCCGCCGACCGTGGTATCTCGCTCGCACCCGGGCGGCGGGCACTCTCCGTCCCGTTCGCGCGCGCTCTCCCTGTGCGTCCGTCGGCGCAGGAGAGGACACTCTCGTTTCGGGATCCGTTGAGGCAGCACGCGTATCGCTCTCTCCACGGGACAGGATAGAAAAGTGTCGGTTGTGCGTTACGCGCGTATCGCTCTTGTGTTTTCACGGAAACTCGGTGAAACGGCGCGCACGCTTTCGCTTCGTTTTCGAACGTGAGCGTGTTCCGAGCCGCCCGCAGGGATACACGATACACAGGCGCCTTACTACGAACCGTGGTGCGCGCTGGTGTGTGCGCGCGTCGAATATACAGTGGACGTGTACGTGTGTGTATGTGTGTGACAGAACGTCGCAGGAGGATGCGGCGTTGCCGGATGTAATAGGCGCGAATACGCGTACGTAGCGTACTGTACGGTGCGCGGCGGCGAGGCCGCCGAGGAGAGGAATAGGGACGCGCGCGCGTCCGACGGAAAGGGAGAGAGAGCGTGCGGCGTCGTCGATCGATCGATTTCGACTTGTTCGCCGGAGGTGGAAAATCGTCGAGCTGTTAGCGTTTGCCGCCGTATAGCCGCCGCGCCACACCGCCACGCCGCCGTGCGTATTCGCGAGAGAGCATCGGTTGCGGCGATACGCCACGGTGACATTTGCGGTGCGGTGCTATCGATGAAACAGGCTTGGCAACGTCGCGCTCTGCCCTCGCACACAAACGCGCGCGCGTATACACGTACCTAGAAGGGAACTTGGGGTGGCTGGCTGGTTGGCTGGCTCGCTGGCTGGCAGGCAGGCAGGCAAGCAGGCTAGCGGACAGGCAAACAGGGCAGGCCAGGCAGACGGCTTTCTTGTTCCGAGGACGGTGCTCCTGGTCGCGCCGTCTCTCTTTCCTACCTCCATTGCGCTTACTCTTCCTCTCCCCCGGCCCCTCTTGCCTCCTCTCCCTTGTCTCGGTCAACTCAATTGCGCTCTCGTTCTCTCCCTTTCTCCCTCCCTCTCCTCGGCTTCTCTCTTTATCTCTTTCTCTCTCTTGCGCGCGCGCGCGCGTTCATGCCGCACGTACCGTTGAGAGCTTCTCCCTTCCCCTGCCGTGCTCTTTCTCTGCCTCTCTACCCCCTCTCCCCACCTTACCTCGAACGAATCGGGCGAGTCCACTAGGCTTGCGAGGGGTGTTCGGCAGACCTCGTCTCTAGTCGGCCTCGATCCGCAGAGTGCGTTAGACGCCGCGAGTCGATCGCTCCGGTACACGGACATACGCGAGCGGTAGCATACGCGAGTACGTCGTGGGGCCCGCGAATGCCATTGCGCGTTACCTGCGCATAGCCGCGGCCCGCGGCAGCCCGTATTGCGGCCAATTTGCCCGTTCAGCCTGGGACGCACTCGATCAGCGTATATCCGTACGACGGCCATGTTTGGTGTTTACGACGTGAGGGGGAACCGCTGACGTCACACGGGACGAGAGCGCGAGCGGCCGATCTCGCCCGAACGAACGCGACCGGGCGGCTACGGGCGACGGACGACGGGCGGCAGCAGCGACAGGCAAGCCGAACCGACGACGACGACGAGGAGGAAAAACGTGCCGCGCCACGCCGGTAGCCCACCACCGATACGCGTCGCGCGCGCCCGCGCACAACGAGCGCCGTCGTCGAATAAGGAACCACGACACGGGCAACCCGTGCGATAGAGGACCGGCGTCGCGTCTCGTGTATGCGTGCGTATACTTACGTACGCTCGCGTAGCGCGAAACTGGAATCGCTCACCGGGCGCCGCTGTCCGGCTCCCTCTTTTCCGATGGGACGCGCGAACCCGCCGATCTCGCTCGCCGTGGTCACCGCCGCTACTGGCTTTTCAAAAAACATCGCGCGCATCGTCACTTTCTTCCCCGGTTTCTCCGCCGTCACGCCGCTAGCGTTCTCTCTGTAAAAACGCACTTGCCGCCCGCGACCGATCGTTTCGCCGGAAAAAGGAGTAGCGATCCGGGCGATGCCGAGCAACGTTACACGGCTCTATCGGACGACGACGGCGACGACGACGACCCGTCGTGACTGACAACGCGTGTCCGACGATGCGCGACGCGGAGTCGCGAACGAACTGACTCGATCGTCAACTCGAAGATACGATCGCGCCACGTGGTGATCGCGCACGTGTCCCACACACGTCTCCAACTGCACGCAGCGCATGCCGGTATCGTCCGCTTCCTCTCGCTCAAAGGTGCCGCGATCGATCGGAGCGGACGATCGTCATCTCTCGCGCGACGCAACGTACGACGCGCACGTGCACCCAGTGATCGCACTCGACTTACACCCGCGAACGCGCTCGCGTCTGTGTTGGTGTCGGTGTGTACACATACGCGCGTGTCTGTGATCGATCCGTCTGTGCCGCCGGTGTGTTGTTTGTCGTGCCGGTTTTTACATATGGTGTTTCGCGGGATACCTAGCGCGATACGCAGCCACAAGCCGAACGGGGACCGAACGAGGATCGTCCGGGTTAACTACATCCAGGATTAAGGACATCGCTCCGTCAAAGCAGAGAACCATGGAGCTGGGTGACAGAGTTTACGCCGCGGAGCGGATCACGAAAAAGAGGGAAAAGCGGGTTAGTATCGCGCGCGGCCGCCAGGTGGCGCCACCAGCCGGAATCCGTCCGCGCGCCGTTACCGCCCCTCTATCTCTCCCTCCTCCTACCTCGCACCTCTTATCTCTTTTTTTCTCTCTTTCTCTCTTTCGCTGACAGCCGGCTTCGCGCGGCTGCCGCTTCCTCCACGACACTCCACACGGCTCCGGCGATATCGGACATTGTGTGCGCCGACAGATACTGGGCCCTCCCCTGTTACCTGCCGTAACACAATGCCGTTCACGTCGCGTACTCCCGTCGAATCGCGAGAGCACGCATCACGGAGCATCGATCGTCGCCGATCCACCAACGGTTTTTTTTTTTCCCCATCGGCGAGATTATCGATTCGCTCCCGTTAACGAAATTCCGCGATTCCGCGCCCGTTACGCTCGCGACACCCGTTGACGCGAAGAATAATAACGGCGTGACCCTTTCGAAACGTTCTCCGTTATTTCGAACGTAAAACGAAGGCTGCGAGAACGGTGAGAGGGAGTAAAAAGCGAATAGAGAACTTTCCTCGAAAGGCGGCTCGTTTCTAGCGCGCGCGATAAGATCTCGGAGCAGCTCCGATTATCATGTATATTTTTTTTCTTATTCATCTCCACCGTGCGCAGCTCACGATTGAAGAAACGTTAGGCACCGCCTCTGAATAGGTTGCGTCTAATAAATGGTTGCTCGCATCTGCTAAAGGCGATACAAATAATCACGTAATCGTGTAGGGAGGAACTTTTCCATTCGTCGTTGCGCGCTTCATTGAAACGTTAATATGATGATCTCGGCTCGGAGAATACGTGAATAAGTTTGCTCGCGTCTCGTATTATTGTCCTCGGTTAACCAGCAGATTGAGCGAAAGATCGCTGGTAAAAGGAGCTATCCCAATCACGCATTCTGACACGGACTATACAATTTCTGGTTAACGGGAGTCTCCGGAGGCGGACGACGACGGTGGGCTCGCTGACGGATAGGAGAAAGGCTTGCCGTGCGCGACATGGCGATCAGCTGGTAGCGACCGGTGGCGTGTTTCTATGAAATGTGCGCGCCGTCACGACTCTACGCCGCGAATGTAAAACTCCCCGTAAAATTCCTCGCGAGACTCGCGTAAACTGTCTCCCCGTCTCTCACTCGGAAATCGCGAAGAAGATAAACTTGTCGGAACGTAAACTTGCCGGGTCGTGAATTAAGTCGCGCGATAACGTCGTGGAACAATGCGAAATCGCCTTAACCCTTTGCGGGTCCTGTGGACTCGACATAGCGCTTCGCGCCAGAGTCTTCCGCATGATTCTTCAGGCATTTAAATCGCCGCACGATTGCAATCTCGGCAAGCTACGTTCGTGGAATCTTCATAAATCCCCTCAAATAACAACACAGACTCTTTGATTCGTATTAAGCCCGCATCAGGCTATGAAATTTGATCAATCGGAGCAAAGTTCATTAAACTTGAAATTAATTTTCTTTGTTCTGATTGATTAAATTTCAATCCAGTCTCACAATCTCAATAATGTGATACGGGCTTTAGACTCGCCGGTTGGGTTAAAACGAGGACGAGAATGACGAGATACATGATCTTCGGTTTATTTGTGACAAATAATTTGAATCGCTGGGAAACGACGTTAACTTCGCGCCGAAACTGACGGGCTACTTGGAGGAAAGACCTTACGATTTTTTATTCGGGTCGCATCCGCGAGATTTCCTTTCTTTCGATGCAATTGGAAATTATCCCGCGTCGTCTGCTTCGTATGCCATATCAAGTCGCCGTTTCACCGTCCGGTTTCGAAAACCGAACAAACCGATCGCTCGCGAGGCGACTAGCCGCCGCGCGTATAACGTGTTATAAAGCGTATTTTCTCCCCGTGAATCGATGACACCGATTGTTACGCTATCGACAAGTAACAATATCGGGTAACCGGCGTCCTGCGAAGGGACGACAACCTGCTCCGCGTTATCACGTCGATCACGTTCGTCCCCGCCAGCTTCATTCGTACTTAAGGGCTTCATTCGCGCCGCGTTTTGCGACGCGGACGTATCGCGCGTGTCATTGTTTTCCAACTGTCACGTCTGTGCATCGCGATGGGGCAGCGGCGTGCCGTTTCTGTCATTGGCCCACCGCCAATGGGTGAGTTGCCCGTGGTAGTACATCGAGCCGGCCGTGCTATCGACCGTTCTCCGCGTCGCGAGACGGTTTCGAAAATTCACATTTGTTTTCCATCCGCTCGAGCGAGATCTCTCTTTTTTTCTCGTATTTTGATCGATTTTAGAAATCCGAGGACATCAACCGATAAGGTCGTATTATGTACCGGACATGCTGAAGATTACGAAGAGGATTACGAATTGGAAATTAGAATTCGATTATTCAGATAACTTTAATCTCAGTCTGATTTGCCGGACTCTGTCCTGATTGGTCCTGATGGATTTCTAATTAAAAACTCCACTGTAAAAATTTGAAAAAGATACGTTTTTTTTTTTTACAATTTACATTTCGGAAATTTTTTTCATGGAACAGTGAGTAATAGAATTTATTGTGCGATTGGAAAATTGATGAAATTAATAAGTAATTTTTTCTCAAAACTGCATTTTTCAAGATGGTGCTTCTGATACTTTTTAAATCAAATATTTTAACTTGGATACGCGCATATTTTTAGATATATTTTTTATCTGATCGATTGACGGTTTTTTTGACAGTTTTTACTAGCAAGATAATAATCATCTTTTGAAAATTTTACATCTTTTCTTATGTAGATGGTTATGAATATAAAAAATAAGGAAAAACTTGACTTTTTAAAGAACAGATTGCTTGAAGTAAGGCTACCATTTAATCTGAATTTTTTAATCAACATTTTTATAACTTGTATTGACTTATATCGACAATCATAAAGATTGTCAATATATATTTAATATCTATTAATAGATATTAAAGCACAAATATTAATTTAACATTTTTTTCTAATTTTCAAATAAGAAAATTTTAAGATTGTCCCATTTTTCAATTTGCAAGATTTAGTGAAACGTGATGTTTAATCTAAGAATTTAACAAATATATTAATAGAAGAAAAGAACTGAATTTAGTCTAAAACTATATGAATGAAGAAAAAATTATCATTAATATTGAAATTATCGTATATTGAATTAATGCGATTTCTTTCATTCCTTTCCCTGATAACATTTGTGGTTTAATACGTGAATTTGCGTGCATTTCAGAGCATATTCAAAGCGTGAAATTCCGATTTAATTGTTCACGTATCACGGCTGTTAATTATCCGAGAAACCATTATTACTGTTATATTATTAATTATTATTGCTATTCATCAAATATTGATACGTCGAACCGCGAAATATCATCTCTAGCTGTTTTGAAACAGCGTTGCGGTTTCTCGAACAATCCAATAGTCATTAACGCGCGAGTATTTAAACAGGAAGCATGCATCTCGAATATGCGCCCGATGATACGCGAGCAAATTCATGCATTAGGCATTTATGACTCCGTATGTACATACATACGTTTACTTCATACATTTATTACGTAAAGCTTACTAATTCCATACATTTGTTACTTAAAACTTACTGAAGTCATTACACTGACTTAACCCTTAGCTGGCACACTTCACCAGAATCACATAGCTGGCACTCTGGGGCCGTTTCAGACCCCACCACTAAAATGCTTGCTGCGAGGAAGCTATTGATTTTTTTTTACTTCAAAAAAATTCCAAGATAGTCTTTGAATGTTGTTTTAGCAAATGTCATAGGTTATTTTGATAAAATGTAATATTAAGTATGACAAAAATTGAAGAACGTAAAAGAAAACGAAAAAATGATTGTTTTTATTTATTTTTTTTTTTTCGCGGGGAAATCTACCGGCCAGTACTGACTGGTAGCCCCCTCGCTGTAAGAGGGGGAAGACCCCCCCGCCTCCGGGAGCGGGGCGAGGGGAGTGTCGGATTCTTATACCGACTAAAACCCCGCAGGTGTTCTTCGCGGCACGTTTTTCGCGTTGGAGAGGGGGCCCCGGGAAACGCACTGATTCGTCCGGGACTTCATTAAAAAATTCTCAATTCTTATATTTTAACTCTTCCATTTTTTAGTACCATTTTTGTATTATAGGGAGGCTTAAATTGGAGCTGAACTAGGCTGGGGCGTTTAATACCCCTCAGTGCCAGTAAGGGTTAACTCAGTTTTCCTCATCACTTTTTCCTTCTTAACGCTGTCATGCAGTTTGTTCTTTTCGTTCTTTTACCCGTGTCATCAAGAGATCCGTCGATCTTTGAATACAAATATTTAATCTCGCGCGCTTATCTCTCCCTGACTTCAACTCATTGAATGACGGCGAAACGAGCTTTCACCGATCTCACCCGGTTCGATCTGTCCGACGATTGACAAAACATGTATGAAGGATCGATCGTAACGGCGCGTCTCCCGCGTCGAATTAATTATCCCGCCGTGATGGCCTATAATTACGCGTCCCGATAAGCGAGTCGGTTCCTACAGATTGGCCGATCTTATCGACGTTACGATCCGTCCGGCGTACGCACGGCGCGCAACACGTGGACGCAACGACGTAATTCTGACGTTGATGCGTAGCTGGTACGGGATAATGGTAGATCTAATTACGAGCAAATGTGAAAGTGATTAATGCGCGATTACATGCGTCAGTGGCGGTTGCGCGTGGAGCGGTGCTGCAGGGATCGAACGTCGCATCGCGAAACACGATGTTTGCGATGTTTGTAGACATAATATACGTGGGTCAGAAAAATGTAAACGTCCTCCGCTCGTAGATTTTTCTCTCGTTCCCGTTTTATTCTCTTTTTCCCTTCAATTGTCGCTATTTTATACGACGTTAATATTTTACACGGATACCTATGTTTCTCTCTCTCGCGTTTTTCGAAATATAGCAGTTTGATTGCAAATTCTCGCGGACAGACAGATATCCACGGTGGTGACGCCGCGATAATTGAGAATAATGAAACGACAACTCGCGCCCGCTTCCTCACGTGTCGCTCGACGCGGTGACGCTTATCGTATTTGCAATTGTATTAAATGATTCAATAATTTCTCTTCGTGCTCTCATATTTCGGCTTGAATCGATATTCGTGAATTTTTGCCGCGAAGCGGTCCGCAGTTTGATCTCTCGGTCGTTCATTAAAACGCACGTGTTCACGTTGTACGATTTGACAATTATGGTCGACGATCGTAGAATTTAATCGTTCTTTCCTTGTTTTTAGGGCAAGATCGAGTACTTTGTCAAATGGAAAGGATGGAGCAAAAAGTGAGTACGAAATCGGAGATTTGTCGTTAGACGGAAGGAACGACGCTCGTAATTGGAATGTGCAATTTCTCTTGTGTTTCAGATATAACACATGGGAGCCGGAAGAAAATATTTTGGATGTCAGATTAATCGAATTGTACGAGGAGAATCAAAAGAACGCGGAAGTAGTAGTGCCCACCACCAGAAGGCCAAGGCGAAGGGATACTAGATACAGTGTAAGAAAAAAACTATATACATTTAAACTATATACATTTGCTTCGTATAAATATTTAACTATTCTGAATAAATTGCGGGATAAATTTTATTAACTTTTTCATTTATACGTATAGTTTGTAACGTTTTTCTACGTAAGTCAATTTCATTAATCAAAGAATATTGTGACATTTTTTTTTTTATCAAAGAAAGATTTTATTATAATAATGAGTGATAAGAAACATAAAGAGAGGAAAAATGTGGGCAAAAATAAGGGACAATTTGTGAAAATAAAAGTGAAGCAGCGCACTCACAATATTATCAATGCTACAAAGAAAAGATTCAATAAGGTAAGGTTACAGAAACATAATATTATTAATTAAATAACTGGAAGAACAAGATAATTGGCATTGTAACTGTAATTTATATTTTGGTAAAGGAGTCTGATTTTGCAAATTATCCAGTTTTTAATGGACATCGACTTGTAGAAATTAAAATGCTTGCAGCTGAACTGTGATGTACTGTCATAAACCGTACGTGATGAACTGAAGTGTGACATGAGCGCACAGCTTGCAGCGTTGCCAAATAATTCCTTGAAAGTCGCCATTAAAAATATTCATCTATAAACCACATTTCAAGTCAACTTTGAACATAAATATTTTGTTTAAATATTCGGTGACTCTGTATTTTTATCGGCACTATCGAAAGTATAGAGTTTAGCGAATATGTAGCGCAGTTAATATTTAATATCTTAAAATATTTGATAAACAAATTATTACATTGAAATGTGGAAAATACTTTTTCGATAACGTCACATATAAAATATCGAATTTTCAAAGTCATAATTTTTCTTTATATGTTCGGTAATGTGGTTTAATTTTTTTTCTGGCGTAAAGATATGCATTTTAACTTTCTCGTACCAAAAAATCAGTTAGACGTGTTTTCTTGCGCATAACTTAATTGACGACAATCCTTATTTTCAGGAACAACTGTCTAATCTTGTTGTCGATGAGGAGCCCGGCGGAGACGAAAGGGTGGGCGAAGACAGTCAGGATGAATCGACAACAGGCAGCACTTCGGCGTCTCGTTTAAATCCAGTAGCCCCCGACGAGGACACCCTCCCAAGTTCCTTAGACAGCCATGAGTCTCCAACGCCGCCAGAGTTGGCATCGGCATACAGCGTCGATTCTGACAGTTCCAACAGCAGTATGGATACTCCCCTATTGCCTAGAAAAGAACGTATGAAAAGGAAGGCTGAGGTCCTTAGTGCTCAATCCGGCAAAATCGGCGTGACGATTACTACGAGCAGTCCTAGTAGTGGCAGTGGTAGTCCACCCCCGAGCAAAGTTCCTCGGTTATTGCCTTTAAAAAACAACCCCACAAATCCTTATCACGTAAGTTTCGACAATTTGTGCGATAAATTATTGTCGCCGCGTTGAACGCCATGCTAAAATTAAATTATGACATTACGGGATGTTTTAATTTTCTACATGCTATAAAAAATTCAAAATATATGAATGAGACAGTTAAACTAGCTAATGTGTGTTGCATCAAAAAGTTAAATGTCTGATACATACAAAACTCACGTAACTTGCGTACATAAATTGTAATCCATTTAGATTAGATAAAAGGACCCATTTTAGATAGAAGAATAAAAATATCATTGACAGACACACATAACGCTCAAGAAAGAAATAATTGAAAATGTTAACCACAAATGACTTTTGGTGTTGCGTCTTCCTAGTTGATATAGAAGCAACATATTTTTTTTACGTTACAGAGTCACAAAGCCAATGGTCAAAATCAGAGAAGGCCGTCATCCTCCAACAATGTGAAGTCAACACCAGAGGAACCTCTGCCGGCAGTGCCGACGACGCCGGCACCGGCAGTACAAGACAAAAAGCGTCCTGAAGCTGATGTACCTCATGGTCCGCCACCCTCTCTTCCACGTGCACCGCCAGCACCGCTGTCTCCTCAGATAGATACACCTTTGGAGCAAGTTGCAACGAAGAAGAGGCAGTTATCGGAGCAAAAGCAAGACAAAGCGAACGCGGTTGCTGCGGACAAAGCCAACGGTCACAAATCACCTAGCCCCACGGACTCTTACACTAATAACAATAGGTTACCCACTGTCGTGAATGGACACCACAGCCCTAACAATAACAATAATAACAATAACAATAACAACAACAATAATAATAATACTAGTTCAAACGTCAAGCAAACCGAGATTCCGAAGTCAGAGATCTACGTTCCACTCACAAATCCCGGCACGGATTATTGGCACGCGAGAAATCCCGTGGCTGATCAAGTGTTTATCACAGACGTTACCGTTAATCTGAAGACCGTTACCATCAGGGAATGCAAGACTGAAAAGGGTTTCTTTCGAGAGAGGGATCCTAAAGAAACTCTTTGAGCTTCAAGAATGATAATCATCATTCTTGACGGTCCTGCATCGGGAATATCCGCTCTAAGTTGTATTGAATCACAATGTGTAAATATAAATTATTTTCGCTCCTCGGATGTTAAGACGAGGATGTAATCATGATATCAAGGAAGTTTTCTAGCAATGAGTAAATGAGTGACGACGTCACTCAATGTTGCTATGAAAATGACGAAAGCAGTCGGGCATCGCGCAAAGATCTGTACAATCTTGAGGCACCGATTGGAGTCTCAAGAACATCGAATAGACGCTGAAACCAAATACGGTCAATCAGAGTTCGATATGAAAATCCGCGAATCTTTTTTCCAAACTGAAAATTGATCGGTGTGTCCAGACGTGCGATTCTGTGTAAATTGATTGTAAAGACTAGACGACGTCGGTATGACAAGTTCATTACCGTATATACATCATACCTGCTATCACGACATATTTTAAAATGCTTGGTAGATTTTAACCACACGCTGAAGATCTGGAAAACATTAGAGGATGTATCTTCTAGTTGATTTTATCATTTGCTTGTCTTAGAACGCTAAGAGAATGCTATAAAGTAAAATCTTAGCTTTCGTTTTTACACTACGGGATATATATTATTATACGAGATATACCTAGGAAAAAAAAAGTATTTTTCTAATTCGTTTTTAGAATATTGAAACTGCTTCGCGGAAGCGATTGGGGGGTGGGAGACGTTCCGAGTTATTTTGAAGGAAAAAAAGAAAATAGTTTTTAATACAATGTTGTATCCATTCATCAATGAATTTTTGCTATGTACTGGGAAATAGAGTATCGCGAAAGAAAAATGTGTAAATTAGATTTCGAATGTACGTAAGAAAGTGTATGATTCAAGAATTTCGGACGATTACAAGATATCATGTTATTCACAGAAAGGCACAATTGCGCACAGTATTTCACTATCAGTGATGTTGCGTTTTCTCGGTTTCAATTCAGCTAATTTGTGGTATCCGTTTGACGACAGATGCATTTCCGTATGATCGAGTGCTTTGTTCAATTTTGTGTTATTTTTCGTGTATAATTAAGTATTTTTTATTTAGTGTAGGACGTCCCGTATATATCGATTGACAGTCCCGCAAGATCATTGCATATCTCTTAGTGAATCTATTTTATTTGTGGATTCTGATCAAGCATCACCAAATGGACGCCTCTTTTGATCATAAAGGCGCGTCTCGAACGTTGAAATCAGTACAACAATCCAAATCTGATTATATTCCAAGCTTACACGCTACTCAGAATTCTGTTACCTCGTTTTAGCGATGCTGCATGGTGCATTTTGCACGCGCGCTTTCATAGTTATGGTGATATAGTTTAATCTATATTATCAATCCAAGATTGACATCGGCCAATCTTTCTCATTATCACTACTTCGTCTACAGTGCGTCACCCATTCTTTCCCGTGGTAAACGCTCCTATCACGCAGCAGAGCTTAAGACTGTTTTGTGATGATATAAATGAGAAGATTCTATTCTTTGATTTGTGAGAATAAATCTATAAAACTTTAGTAAGAAAAATAATTAGAAAGAAATTTTGATTTACGGATGGCTTGTAACGCCATGATTGACGTGTCTCAGCAGATTGATATTGCTTTCTTTCTCGAATTCAAGAAACAACGTATTTTGATACATTTTGAAAAAAACGTACTATACAGTGTACCACATCCTCCTATTCTTTCTTATATATTTTTTCTTATTTTCTTTTTAATTATTTTTCTTATTAAAAATTGATTTTTTCTCCAATTGTTAAGTTCTCTGATTGAGCTCGTTCATTTGATTCTATACGGAGCAAATCCCGTGCACTGCAGTGTGATAGAAGCCACGTAAGAAAGAATAAAGAATCCTAATTACTGAGTTAAATTCGAAACAGATCGAGGAATATGTTTGAAGACAAAAAGAGATTGTAAGAATACAGGTACACATATACAATAAGCTAGTAATTTTCATCGGCTACCGATATGACAGGAATCATATCCAAAAGATGTTCTGTGCGCCTAGTAAAGATCAATCATCCATATAGTTTCGCTGGTTTCGCGTCTATCAAAATGAACCCTTGCGTTTATTTGCGAACGAATGAAATGTTTCACATAGGCCAGTATTCATAGTCAGATATTATATTTAAGATCGTCTTAAGTTTGAGTCTCCATCCAGCCAATAAAATGATCGTATAACATCTAAAAACATTACTTAAGACGATCTTGAAATAAGAACTTTGAGTACCGGCCATATACTCCTTTCTCGCGTATTTATACCAACGGAAATTGGGCGAAATTATACCGGTGTCAATCCTTGGTTTAGTTTCCTGACGCGTGTATTGGGCACGTAAGGTAAAGATACCAATACCCGGACACTTAAGCATAGGAAATGTACCAATACCTGGACACGTATCTGTGTCTGGATACCTTTAAAAAAATATAAATTTATGAAAATAAACGTTTGGATATTATAACTGAAGTTTCAAACTACAAGAAAAAATACTTTTATCTTTGATTTTAATTCGCGTTACACTTATAAATAATAATAAAGGTGTCCGGATATAGGTACATGTCCGGATATTGGTACCTTTACCTTACAGCATCGCTGAAGCGCGGTTACTTGATGGAGCGGCATACGACAGCGCGGAGTAGGACCCCTGCTGTGAACAGCGTTATATTAAAGAAAAAAAGAAGTTTCTCAGGTTAAATATATATTAAATGCGTAGGATTTAATATATATTTAATATGCATATATATAATATGTTAAATTTAAATATATACGTTGCTTATTTATTGTAACTAATACGAAGATTTTTAGATTTGTACATCCTTAATGTAGCTGTAATTAGACTGTACATGCGCGGTGTGTCTCGTTTGAGAGCGCAGCGTGATCGGTACAACGTTATGTCCTGCGTTTAGCACGCTATCGCATCAGATTACTGTATCCCAACGACCGTACCGTTGGGATCCGGCGAGGTTTTAGAGTAATTTATCAAAAAGGGAAATTCCGACGACTTCTTCTTGGACGACAAAAGAAATAGATCTGTGTGTGCGTGTGTTTGTTTCTTTTTTTTTTAGACGCGGCCACTTGCGTAAAATTAGATTGACACATTCGTTGCGGTTATCAATGCAGAAGATTGAGGTATACATTTCAATTGTTGTGTAATTTAAACCACTGTATATATACATATGGAAAGCGTTTTCCTGTAAAAAAAAATTGTACATAACTGGATGAAACTTGTACGTTTCGCCGTAGCGGGCGGAACGCGTGAGACGGATGGCTTATATAAATCTTTGAATTATCAATTGTACATAGAGAAAGAGAAGCGGAAACCCCTCCCCCTACCCCTTTAGTTGTAAACGTAAAATTGCAACTAATAGGTCTATACATATATAGAGAGAGAGGAATCCTTTTCTTAGCTTTAGAACTTCGAGATAGACTGTGCGCGTACCTTCGATATTGTTTCTGTACTTATAAATATATTCAGACTACTTATACGATTAAAGGAGGAAAAGAGAAGAAAAAGGGAGAGAAAAGAAGGACACGAAACGATAACGCAGTGACTACGCAGGCATATACGATACGTGAACCCCGGTAGCACCAAATTCAACGGTAATTTTAGTTCTGTCTGGTACAGATTCCTTATATTTCAATAAAATCTCTACTTGAAGTCAGGCTGTTTCTAGATCCTAGATCATTTCTTCCTCGCGAATCTGTGGCACTCGCGCGTGCCGTAGTGTCATACATTTGCCTTGTATAATATAATAAGTAAGTATAATATAATACAATAAGTTACGCATAACTCGTATATTGCCTTGTACATAATAATTATACACAATTCGTACAATAGTTGCATACAATTCGTCTTTTCGACCCGTGAACTTTACGAACTTGAGCAAAAAAAAACAGTGATGTGATCATGACGAGAAGTGAGACGACAGTTTCCATTTATTTCTTCTATATATACCTTTTAATTAACTAGTGAATAAAAAATACTTTACAACAGAGCTGGGACTTGGTTGAACATTTCGAGCCGATTTCGTTGTCGACGCCTACCATCCCCCTTTTGACATTCGTATCAAAACATCGAGCCACCAGACACGTGTAAGTAAAGCGTGGAATGCTTTATCCTTCATTTCAGGAGCGCTCATAGTATAATTGATATATATCGATATAATTATAATCATCTTAAGCAATATGAAGTAGCTATAGTTAGTTATTAATAAAAAAAAGAATTTAAAACATAGAATTATTTTAAAAAGAAAGTATTAACTATATATAGTCAGTTTTTTACACGTTTAAAAAAACTCATCAAAGTTCGCGTGCGTTTCCTTTAATATCGCGCGCGATTTTGAAGAAATCTCTTCAAAACCGCGTGTGTTTCTCTTGAAACCGCGTCCGGGTTTTTTATACCGCGCGTGCGGTTTCTATAAAACCGCGGCGGATTTGGTAAAGCCGCGTGTAATTTTTTTAAAAGCATGTGCGATTTAATTGATACCGCATGCGGCTTCTTTAAGACGTCTGTACACTCGTGCGGCTTCTTTAAAACTGCTAAGAGCTCGGGCGGTTTTTTTTTTTATTTCGTATAAAGAGCGCTGTCGTTTTTTTGAAATCGCATAATAAACGCCGGCGTTTCTGTTAAAGTTAAGATCGAAAATCCGCTTCATTGCGACCGCATCGAAAATCGGTGTGGATCAAGCCTTACACATATGCAGTATAGTTTGTCCACTCGAGGGCGCTTTCCGCGGTAACATGTGCACAATGCACATGCATTTTTTGTAATTGGTTGGTCATGTCATCAGGAAGCTGGAGCCAACAGTCTGGAGTAGATAGGTTATGGTAGCTCTTCGCAAGACCTCGGAATTTAGGAGTGCTAACGAAATATGACTGAACGTGCTTGCGGTATCGTTACAAATGGCCATCACACTGATATCGTTTTAAAATCCTACAGGTATTAGACAATGATCTGTACGCGTCTTCTTGTTGGGACACGGTTATATTTATTTACTTACCGCGCGCTATCACGTTTTCATTTTTACAGCAATCGCACACTGCTGATTGTAACGCACTTTAAAAAGCTCGGGACGTTATTGACGATAAATCGTGAATCCGCTGTGAATGGTTACAATAGCGATGTATTCTCGATAAAGTAAGTAAGAACGTTATTATAAATTAATAACAATGTAGCGATTAATATATTATCATAATGTAAGTAAAATAGTTCACCGCGTTGTTTAAATGCATTATATCTATCTAAATTAATATTCCCTTAAAATTAGGACAGTTTTTGGCAGCGACAACAATGACGTTCATGTAGCCGCTAGATACATAGCACAACAAATAAACATTGAGAAACCGTTACTACTGTCAATAGCACTAAAAGATTATAATCTGGAGACCTTGAAATCCATCGTCGCTGCTGTAAATCAGATAAAATTATAGTAATCGTTGAATCGCCATGAGCTTAATCTTTGGTCAACTTGTTATCGGCCCACCCGGCAGTGGGAAAACAACGTATTGCAATGCAATGTCCAAATTCTTGGAGTCTATTGGGAGAAAAGTGGCTGTTATTAATATTGGTGTGTAAATGTTATATTTTAATTGCTTCTAGCTAATTGCTGACTAAATCTTAAGCAAACGACCGTTGCATTTTTAGATCCGGCAAACGAAAATATGGAGTACACTCCAGCGGCAGATATATCTGAATTAATTAAACACGAAGAGGCCATGACGCACTGTGAACTTGGACCAAATGGAGCTTTAATTTACTGCATGGAATTCTTGGCAATCAACGTCAAATGGCTTATCACAAAAGTTTTGAATTTAAAAGATCACTACCTTATTTTTGATTGTCCTGGTCAAGTGGGTTGCTCTCCTATTTTAAAATTATTCTTTTCTATCTTACGTCCGATAATGCCAAATAGCGTTTAATGTAATAGGTTGAATTATATACGCATCATAAATCGGTGAGCCAGATAGCCGAGGAATTGAATCAGAATTTAGTGAGATTATGCAGCGTGCATCTTGTGGATTCGCATCATTGTAGCGATCCTGGTAGGCATTAATGCACTTGATCGAATTAGTTAAATGACCAACTGTATGAAATTATTAGCGTATCATTGCTCAATATAATCATTATAATTTATAGGAAAATACTTGTCCTCTCTAACTCTTTGCACAACGGTGATGTTACAAATAGGTTTGCCTCATGTAAATATCATGACAAAGTTTGACGAGATGAAAAAGTTCAGCGATCACCTAGCATTCAATATAGATTACTACACCGAAGTACTAGATTTAAAGTATCTCTTGGAACGATTGGATGAAGATCCCTTTACTGCAAAGTAAGCTAAATGTATCTAAATAAAGATATTTCATTAAAAACCGAAATACGCAGAAAGTTTTTAAACAGGTGTAATGTTTTTATAGATACAAAAAACTTAATGCTGCACTGGTATCAATAATCGAGAACTACAGTCTTGTCAGTTTTATACCATTGGACGTTAACAACAAAGCCATGTTGCTGCAAGTAAAGAACGCGGTGGATAAAGCCAATGGATATGTTTTCGGTGGTAATGAACCGCGAGACGTTCAAACATTACTCGCATGTGCGGTAGGGGCAGTCAGTGAAGCTGAAAAAATGTCAACGTTCGATGAATATTTATAAACGATCTCACTTTGGAGTAACTCTGAAATACATCCATACACGTATTTATGTAAGAATATCTTGATGTAATTTTTATTATGTTTATAAATAATAAATGCCGTGTAGTTGAGTACTCTTATTATTTACAAAGTATCTTTATTATATGCATATTTTTCTATCTGATTGACGAAAATTTGTGCCAAGTCGTCGTAGTCGTAGACTCGTTTTAAAAATGTGTCCGTAAGTTTTAAACCGGATATAGTCTGTAAAGGAACGATACTTAGTACAGTGCATCCCCGTAATCTTCGTAATTCTCGTAAATCACTTACGATAATGCCTGTATCTAAGGTAATGAAACAGAGAGGTATGTCCATGGAAGCGCCGGGTTTCAGAGTGCCAATTGTTGTGTCAGACATCCCGCACCAAGCTACGGAATTATTCGACTCCAAACTCAATAACAATTCCATACTTCTTTCTCTATAGAAGAGAGTGAAAAAATTGTTATTATATTCACAATAATTCTATATATTCTTTTGATGTAATCGTACTTACGATGTATTTATTATATGGCATGTACAATTAACTGGTTCTTCAAGATGAGCTTTTAAAGGAATATTCTTTATGATAACCCTTAGATCCCCATATTCAGGTGCCTGAGACAACATTGGAACAATTTTATACATGATCATATTCGTTGAGGAATAACGTAACATACCATTCTCTGCAATTGACTCGTTTGCAATCTTCCTCTTTCTCCCAAATTGCTCCTCCACACGATGTCCAGTTTGCCAATATTTGTAGCATTTTGCATCATTTTCGGATCTTTCAATAAGCTTGACTGTGGTTTTAAACAATACAGATATTGTCTACTACAGCCTGTATCTAACTGATTTACACTTCCGTAGATAGATTCTCCTTCGTCGTTTGTATTCAACGTGGTTACTGAAATATGATGCGTTTTGAATTTAAGATTTCAAGTCAACATTGTCATAATTAGTAAAAACTTACCACTAAATAAGTGGGACGACTCGAGGGCTACTTTTTCTAAGCAAATTGGCCCAGATGTTAGATTCTGTATTTGTGCTTCGAGATATACCTCATCTGACTTCAAGAAATATTATCATGAAAACACATTATCAGAGTACAATAACAATCGTGTAAAGTATCGTTAATACAATAGATATCTAAATATTACTTCTGCGTTATAAAACTTGGTCTTCACATCTAGTGGTTTAACCACCTGGAACTTGAAATACTTTCTAAATGATAGCGGGGGTCCAATCTGATTTGTATAAGACACTTCACAAACCAATCTGGAGAAACAAAAAGTGATATATTTTTCATTTAAAGGTAAAAGTGAATTTTTGTTTTACACTTATGTAGGAAACTTATAAATATCCTTACATATGAGTACCTATTTCCTTAACCTCATGGTGAATAACTTCGTCCACCGTACTGTCAGGTGCTAATTCTTTCCCTTCCAGATTATTGGCGGATAGTGGAATTACTTGTGTACTCGTTTGTAAATCTGCCTACAAAATGCATAAACGCACAATGTTAGAAAACATAAAAATAAAATAGGATGTCAAATAGGGTCATCTAAAGAAAAAAAACCTTAACATATAATTCAAACTTACTTTCACATTAACATTTTTTACCACTTGATTGCTGCCATTATGAACACACAGGTAACTAGAGAATATCTCTCCTAAATATATATTTCTGAAATAATAAACATCACTCTCAATATTGTGCACTCATGGCTTGTCGCGATTAAGCGTAAATAAAAATTTCTGGGCAAGAGACATACCCAAAACTTTGAGGCAGTACCATAAACTGCCCTATGGCGAGTGCCTCCATGCCTTGCAATGCCGTGCAATCGTTCTTAAGTTCGTTGTTTAACGTATTGCCTGGCAAGTCTGTAGAATCGCACGTGACAACCATAGGGCTCGCCAGGATTGGATGTGTCAATCTCATTACTGTAGACAACAAATTTATTTGGAATTTTAGTAACGGATATAATTACTCTTCCACGTCATTTTTCCAGTCAAAAGATTGTCATGCATTAAAGTAAAATTACTTAGTTAATAGTTTCTAATTCTAAAAGCAATAATTAACAAGCAATATAAGAGCAATATTCTTGCTCTTTCGTGATGTATTACCTTTCAAGGCCAGCAAGTGTTCACTCTTCGTCTTGACTTCCATCTTTTTCCGAATAAATCACGAAAGAAACATTAAACAAACGCTGTTGAATTATCTAAAAATTATTTGTGTATCGCTGTCAGATAAACGTCACTTTAGAACCCTAACCTCATTATCTTATGTCAAATGTTTTTGTAGCTGCACCATAGTGTACTTTCTGCACTTCAAACGTACAAAAGGTTCGGAGTTCGGATACAAAGAACAAACTTATCGATACATCGCGAACTAATCGATTCAAGTCGAAATGATTGAAAAAGAATTTTTAGTCCTTTATTTTTAGCCCAGGAACTGGTTATTCATTATTCGCAATGTTTCTATTTATCTAATAAATTAAATAAATTTAATTAATTCGACATCTTTACATATAATGATATTATTGTTAAGATAATTCTCACTTTGCAATTTAGGCTTATAGATAATTTATTAGATAATAAAAGAAAGATAAAATATAACGATATAATGATATATATATTTAATTCGTGTATCTTTTTTTAAAAAGGCATCAAATTTAATGCAGTTTCCGTCATTTTCGACGATTACCCTAAGTCGATACCTCTGTTGAAAAAAGAATTGAGATTGAAGAATGCGTTATGGCTACCCATTGTGGCTACCAGATGAAGTAATCAAGGGATCTGTTTCGCAAATATAAATTTAACGGACCATGTTGTGATCTGTAGTTATAATCACATATCTATTACCGCTTTGTAACACGCTTTCCGTCCTTTAGGTCAAGGTATTTTGCTTGCTTGATACGATTGTCGAAAAGCTAACCTCTTTCGACGGTGTTTTGATTTTTGGGGAATCGTGCCAGCGACCGGTGGATTTGCTAATTGTACGCTATATAATTACAGTTTTATGCCTGCATGTTACGTAACTATCGCTTCGCGCGATGTTATTTCAATCCGCTCGTACTCGTGATTCATCACATGTACTTATCCTCATCCCTATTTTGCATATATTATAACCACTACACACACGTGGCATTCAGTCTCATACACATCTTTCTTCATACGTGTTTCAGAATATTGCGAACGGGCGACTATGTTTGACCAAAGAATCATAGCACTCGGTTTCGTCATGTGCTTGGTAACAGTATTTAACTTTTCCCTTCATCGGATCGAGGAAGGCCATGTGGGGGTGTATTTTCGAGTGAGTTGTCTCAAACGATAGATTCTATTCCTATTATCTCCAATAATCTTATTGCTTTTAACTGTATGAATATCTATCAGGGTGGTGCACTGTTGCCCCAAGTGAGCAATCCAGGATTTCACATGATGATACCGTTTCTGACCACTTATCGTCCGGTTCAAGTAACTCTGCAGACAGACGAAGTGAAGAATGTGCCATGTGGAACCAGCGGTGGTGTTATTATCTACTTTGATCGTATAGAAGTTGTGAATATATTAGGTGCAAATAGCGGTAAGTCGTGGAACAGATTTTTCTAATTTTTGAGAATGTTGATATATTTTGTGAAAGTATATATTAACAGATACCTACATTTTTGTGTAGTTTACAACATGGTGAGAAATTTCACAGTGGATTACGACCGCACTTTAATTTTTAACAAAGTGCATCATGAATTAAACCAATTTTGTTCTGTACACACATTACATGAAGTGTACATTGATCTGTTTGATCAAATTGATGAAAATCTGAAGACTGCACTTCAAAGGGACTTGAATGAATTAGCGCCTGGTCTTAATATTCAAGCTGTAAGAGTAACGAAGCCAAAAATTCCTGAAACAATCAGGAAGAACTACGAATTAATGTAAGGGATTACTCTGCTAATTTTAATTAAGTTGCTTTGTACAGTACAATTTTCTTTTTATTTCTATAGTTTATATATTAATGTATTTTTATATATACAATATTTTGAATTATCCAGGGAAGCAGAGAAAACGAAGCTATTAATATCCACACAACATCAGAAAGTAGTAGAGAAAGATGCTGAGACCGATCGCAAGAAGGCCATCATTGAGGCTGAAAAGGAAGCGCTAGTTGCAAAGATTCAATACAATCAAAAGATTATGGAGAAAGAATCCCTACAACAAATGGCTGCCATAGAAGACGAGATGCATTTAGCAAGGCAAAAAAGCCGTTCAGATGCCGAATTTTACCAGATGAAAATGCAAGCCGAGGCGAACAAAATACTTTTGTCTAAGGAATTTTTAGAGCTCAAGAAATATGAGGCATTGGCACACAACACTAAAATATATTACGGGCAAGACATTCCCAGAATGTTTGCATTTGGTAGTTGCTTGAATGATGCCGACTTCAAATCTAATACCAATATTGCACAAAAGTGATGAACAATAGATAGTGCAATTCAGATACCTTATTTTGATGATTACTGTTACATAAGATGAAACGTGATGGATCTTATCTTTTCGGATGAGTACTTTTACGATAAGAGAATCGAAAAACTTTGGAAAATTTACAACTCCTAGTTGTGCGCATGGACATTTTTTTTTTATATAGAAAGCATATATTGTTACATAGGACCGTATTTATTACATAGGTCCGTTCTTATCTCAAGACCGTATATAAGACCGAACTGTGAATATCAGCCATAGATTGTACAGACGATTCTAGAATTTCGGAGTGTTACTTATTCCTCCAAGTTAATTGTGTGGAATTAAAATTTTGTATGAATGTATTTATTAAATCTATATAGTATAGATAGATAGATACATTACGAATACAAATACATGATCCGTTTTTTTATTATATATAATGAAAAACGTTTTCTCTTCAATATAAGGTGATTATGTAATAATTACACAAGCATGTAATATGTAATAATTACACAATCCTGAATTATTAACATAAAAAATGACTATAAAAAGTAATATCTTGATTAGGAATCTGCATTAAAATAAAATTTTGATTCAGTTACAGTTAAGCTCCAATAACTACTTTAGCATCGATTTTTTTTCCAAAGAAGAAAATTGTTAAGTGAAATATTTAAATTATATTTTTAAATTATGGTTTTCATTCGTGTTATGGTCATAGTTCTTCCAAAACATTTGTAATAGTTTTTGTTTTTATTAAGCTATGCAATTTTTTGTTTACGACTGTACTTGATTTTTTATAAGGAAGGGTAAAAGCTATAGTGATGTAAGTCAAATTTTTAAAAATATTAACTCGTGTGTGCATAGATGCAATCTATACAATATATAAATTGCATCTATGCACACAAGTCAATATTTTAAAATATTTGACTTACACCACTATGGCTTTTACCCCTCCATATATAAAGGTGTATTAATTGGCTTATTTATCTTCTTTTGATGTTATTAGAGAATAAAGACAAAATTAATATCAAATTTAAAGGTAAACAAATTTTTTTGTTTATTTAATTTCCATGCATAATATATTATTCCGTTATTATTGCTCTTTTTACAAGGAAAATTAAACCATTTTTCGTATCAATACAAGCTCAGAAATATATGGGATGAGATGTCATTTGATTTTTTTACGATGTTCTCTCGCTCTACGCATATGGACTTTAGGCTCTTCCAACGGTAAGGATTTAACATCGCTTATGTTCTGATTTAACGTCCGTAATTCTTCCAGCGCTCTTTTAGCTAATTTCCCTTCTGGCGTAGTCGGCGGTTCCAAAAGAAGCATAGTCAGTGCTTTCTTTAAAAGATCCTTGGCTTCTTCCAGTTGGCAGGCCAACTGCGTTGAAGAAATTTCACGTGCAGAATAAGATCGATTCGCCAATATTATTACAGGCAAATGCATCTCGTATAACATTATGCCTGAAATTGATATTTATAATATTTATAAATATTTTTCTTAATCGTATAAAAATTTCTTTATAAAAACGTAACATTAGAATATTATTTTTTTTCCAGATATTTATAATTTATGTTATCGGAATATTATGCAGTCTAAACAATATACGTTCGTACCTTTTAAACGTGATATGCCCGGCTCTACTATGTCTAAGACATTATAGACTTCCTTACACGTATCCAACATTTTTTGTACAATCTTTTTCTGAGGATTAGGAGATGTTATTTCTTTTCTGCAGGCTGTTAACAATTTCTGCTTTAAAGACAACATTAGGAAATGATTGGTATGCAAAGATTGGGATAATTTCCTAAGTAAGTTGTCTATCCTCTGAAAAATATTAAGCTGCTGCAATGATTATGGAAAAAAAATGTAAAGCTCTAAATATATAATCACGAACTTTTATGTCAACGTCCTCGCATTCGTCGATAAGTGTTCTGCATATGTTTAACGTAGCTCTGATAAGATGACCGCCGTAGGTCCTCTTGCACATCTGACATTGCCATCGACTTCGCTCGTATGGATCGACGATGGAGGTATCTTGCATACCTATGAATCCTTTTTTACAACGCGGACATAGCACGCTACTTAAATGCGACTGCAATTCGTATGGATCTGTACATAGAGAGCATTCGCATTCGAAATACTTTCCCTCTCGAAGATGCTCTTTTCTGTCAGCTGTACCCTAATAGTTAAATATATTAATATTAGTGTATAAATTAGGAAATATTGCTTTTTAAAGTTCACTCAGCACATAAATAATAATAAGTGTCTCTTTCAAATCTAACAACAATAAAAATATTTTTAGTAAAAAATATAGTCTTTGATTGAATCGTTAGATAATATTGAATTAACTTAAATTAAATCATCCAATAATATTGAAATATTAGTGAAAGAAAGCAAAATATTATTAATTTTGTTAGAGTTTTGTTATAACTGTGCAATTAACTGACCAGCAACGACGAGGTATAATTAAATAGGATAGGTTCGTCCTGTTTAATCGCTACGCTCGCATAAATGGTCAGTTGGAAATTGTCGTCCACGGTGAGGTGAGTGTTGCCTCTGCAGTCATGAGCCATCAGGGTCGCCTCGATGTATAAACCTCGTAGAAGAAGACCGTCAACAGCACCAGGTGATCGCAACTCGAAGGCATTCACATCCAAAATGCCGCACAATTTGTGCATTAATTCCACGCTCGGTGGCTCGATCTCAGCGGGCATGCGAAACCTTCGAATTACCTGTACCACATACCATGTACCGCACATATATACAATGGGACAACTAAAACACCTTGGATGCTTTCGAACAAAGGGAACTTATTAGGTAAATATCTTGAAAATATTTATGCCGTTCTTGTGCTTTGCATGATTAGATTAAACGTTCAATATATGTAAAAATCTGATTTATGTGAAACTCACATCTACGATATTGACTTCTCTGTCCCTCCAAATGGATGTGCCAATCCTTTTATCCAAATGTGCCTCCATACGGTCTATTTTCTCCCACACAGTTGGATCCTTGTGTTTTATTAGCCATAGCCGCAAGGCCAGTAAAATTCCCGCCGCATCAATTCCGTTTTCCGTCAATAGATTTCGATTATCTCTAAATATTTGGCATTCTTCATTCGTGTGATGCTTCGTTCGTGCCTTCGAAAATACGTGAAAGAAGATTAAAAGTGCTATTTCGAAAATGACATAACTTTGCGTAACATATAGCGATTCTCAATAAGCTTTATCCTGCAGTTCTTTTTAGATGAGCAAAATTTCGTAAAATCACTGATTGCATACATTTTTCACAAATAATCTCACTCGCAGGAGTTTAAGTTTTATCCAACGGCTCGTGCGAAAATGCTTTTTTCCTTCGTCCGATAACAAATTCTTTCTGAGACGTATCTTTGAGAATCGCCGTTGTGTAACGTACTCCGTAACTTGTTACCTCGCATGCTACGCTGCACAGCGGTGCAAGGTTACATCTGGAACAAGTATACTGTCTCCCTTTGACAATTTTTGGTAATGTGCGCATACAGGCAAAGCAGAAACAATCCTTGTACATTATGGGACCGACCGCGATCGGTTCCTCTCGAATTATAACTTCCCCCGGCGTTATGTTTTTAGCTGATACGAGATACCTTATGAACAAAAGATTATAGTTTGCAACAATTATAATTACGGTTGTGCAAAACTAAATAAACATATGCTTCAATACATAGCGCAAGCGCATTTATTTTGTAAATGCAGAGAAATGTCAAACTTATTTTAAGGATAAAATCATAAACACGTAAAGAATTAATTTCTTCTTTTTGTTGGTTCTATTTCTTTTAAAATTATTTAATTAAAGTTTTAATGACTTAACTGTATAAACAAATAAAGAGTGTGCAAATGATGAAATAATGTTTTCAAATAAGCACATATGTTTTATGATTTTGTCACAATTTGATTATACGATAATTAGTAATTAGTATGTAAATTATACAAAGAGACATATTAGTATAATGCTAAATTGTAGCTGCGACTATACCTTCCAAGCTTCTTCGAATGCGTAACCTTGTACTTCGCAGTGGACGTCATATCTCCAGATTACTTCCTTCAAGTTAGCGATTGTCGACCCGTAACTAGCATTGGCAAGCAGGCATTAGTAATATGAACCGTCTTCCTTAGGCACTCACGCGACGGGCTGTATTATTAGATACTGCGTGGCATCGCGCGCAACCTGTAATGTTAGTACAGTACGTGATGCACGCATTAGCGGTACAATATATATATATACACATATACATACATATAACAAGAGAGGGAAAAAAATCTATTGGTTATTTTCTTAAGATATCTCGTTAAAAATTCATAATATCGAGAAATTTTATGTAAATTTTCCGTTCTACACACACCATGCATAGATTTGTTACAGAATTAGAAATATTTTTAGGATATTGAATGAAAATTACAAATTTCTTTTGTAATTTTTATTCTTTTATTAACATTTTCTACTCTATATGAGAATAATTCAATAATAATTAATACATTGTAATTCATTGTATATTGCATAATAATTTAAAGAAATTAAGACACTTGTGTATAATATTTGGGATATTCAGGATGGTATTTTTTAGTGTTCCCTATTTTCTATTATCTATTTTTATGTAATCATTATTGTCATAACTTCCTGCGAATTACATGCAAACATTTTCCATATAATTTTTTCTTTCAGTTGTTTCATAAAATCACTTTCCTTGATTAAAAAATTGCAAAATATAATCAGATGAAATTGGCACTTGTTGGTTTCTCGAGAGATCTCAAGAAACATGACGTTTATTAATATATAATAAATTTATACAAATAACGAGATTTTACAACAGATACTTATAAATCATTTATGGATTGTTCCAGTTCAACTATAGATTCCTTCGCGACGAGTCCTATTTGTCCCTCGGACGTCTCTGGTTGCTCTAAACTTAATATCGTAGCCGCCTCTTTTAAAATATTCGCCGCTTCTATCATTTTAGACTTCAGTCCGGCCTCGTCAATGACACCGGCATTCCACTGACCTTTCGCTAAAAATAGTAACGGTGCGTGTAACTCGTATAGCGTCATGCCTGCAACCAAAAAGGTAAAGCAATAAAGTTATTCATACATATTTTCTCTAATTTTCTCTAATTTTCTCTAATTTATAAGAAATATATACCTCTTACACGACTGTACCCAGGTTCTACAACATCCAATACTTGAAGCAATAAACGGCACATCTCGACTTTATGCTCCAATACAACATCCGGCAAATCGTCCAACAAATATTCGTCAACCCGGCCGTACATTTGAGTCAATGAGTGTCTAAGAAATATTAAATTCCGCAATTTAGGAATTTTTAACAATATATAATGTGAAAAGTATATGCGAGAATAATTAAATTTGGTAAAAGTGACTTCGTCGAATTTAATTAATTTTTATATATTTATTAAAGATATTTATTATTATCTGGCAACTGTGTTCCGTACCTTAACATCGAAAGAAAGGCATGACGGGGGTGTAAAACCGATCTGTACTTTTTCATAATGGTCTCTCTTGCGTTAATCGCATCAGCTCCGTCAGCTCCGCTGATGGCTTCAACGGCGTCAACTTCCGCTTGAATTATCTGCAGAACTTTTCGTACTGCGTGACCGTTGGTGGAAAAATCGCAATGCGTACACTTCCATGTACTTTGCGGATCTGGAAAATATTGTTGATCGTGTAGATGCAATCGCTATTTTATACATTCTCAATCATTAATATAATAAAATTAGAAATGCTGTTAATATTACATTATTGCCAAATACTAAAATTAATATAATTTCAATTCCTGACATTGAAGGAACTTTTATGTTGATTATTGTATTTTGTTTACTCGCAATTAATTAAATGTAACAATCATTATTGCACGATTGTGATATTTAAAACTAAACTCAATAAACCCGTTTTAATTATCGATTTCTGCTCAACTTAAAGTCGCAACTTAAAGAAAATATTAATTAATAGATAATATATATTGCGGTACCTAGAGAATCCAGCGACAAAACGATTCCGTTGTCGCATTTGTTGCACTTCAGTGAGGACATGTGAGTGCCCAGTTCCGTAGGATCTGAACATCGGGGGCACGCGCACGCGAAGTGCTTACCCTCGAGCAGATGCTCTCTCCGTAGCATCGTCGGAAGTAACGAGTGCGTGTAACTCGCGTAGAGTTCACCGCCCGCAGGAATTTTAAGCGTGGTACGCAGCCGTATCCTGTGGACGCAAGAACCTCGTACATAATTGTTATTCGCATTTAATACGGGGCGTATCTTCATCAGCATAACCGCGTGAGATTTCCTGGGGATCGCGCGCAACGCGCGAATTAATTGAGGAAGGACTGTGCATGAGCGTGTAGCAAGTAAGAAAATTAAGATCGCTGCTGCTTAAGATACCACTTAGACCTTTTGCCGATGATAGCTATAGTCTATCATTACAAAGAATTATGTTTTCGTTACATGTCTTCGTTCAAACAAACAACGGTCACTAATTGATGTACCTGTAATCAACCGGCGAGATGCTGTGAGACGTGTTCGAGACGCACGAGTGATTCATCAAAGCGACTGTCGGATAGAGACCACGTGCGCTGAACCCTTTCGCCGTTCGCACCTCGAACGTGTTAATTTCCAAGATACCGCATGCCATTTGTATGTACTCTTCTGAGAATCTGCGTCCAAAATATTTATTTTCAAGAACAGTTTCAAGTCAAAGGAATATATGTTATGGCAAAGCACCGCAGTATATACCTGTCAAGTTTGAGCCGTTTTCTCAGATAATCCACAATATTGACGTGATCTGACTTCCATTGCGGTTTCTGACATCTTATCTTACTATGCGCCTCCATATCCTTCACTTCCTTGTTCCACTTTTCGACGTTTTTTTCCGACTCCAACAATAGTCTCAACGGCGTTATGCATTCTAACTGCGGAATACCGTTTTCGCTGTTCCCCTCCAGAGCGGCGTCTACGTTAAACTTCTCGTTCGCCTGTGCAAACACCTATCGAAGAAAATAGATCTTTAGACAAACGCTGCCAAACACAATATCGAAGACAAACATTCGCAGTTAAAAACAGTAGCCCGTTGCTATCTATGGCTTTATGGATTTAAAGACTGAAGATCGCATACTGCGTTCTTTTAAATTTTCCCTATAGTCCAATCTTCTTATTAAAAAGGCAGATTTATTCTTAGGCCATAGCTTCTTGTAGGATTTTTAAGACAGTAAATATAGAAAAAGCTCTTCAATTGAAGTCTTATAATTACCTGGCACTCGTAATCTTTATGTTGCGGAGCATCTTCGCAGTCTTGGCCGCAGACAGGCCATCCGCACTTAGAACATAACGGTTTGTTATCCGATTCCGGGGGCCAAGGTGTATAGCAGGAGAGACACAAGGGATAAGTGCTTGCCTTCGGTCCGACGACGAAGGGCATTTCTGTGACGATTTCTTCACCAGCCTGTAGTTCTCTACTCGCGACCATGTATCTGGGAGCATCAAATGCAATTCTTATAAATAAACGTTTAATTAGAATACACGTGATCAAAATAATTATATTATTCTAATCCCGAAAAACATTGATATAACTTTTTCCACGTCAGATCACATTAAATTTTTTTCTAAGTCATTTGTAGACTTCTGCTGTTTTGTAGTTTAATAAGTATAATATATCAATTTTATATTGTCATGCAAATCACATGTGTATTCATTAATTCATCCGACTACTCTGATGAAATTCTGCAAATGTTTAATTTATTCCAGCCTTAATGCACCGCGCAGTCTCTCATTAAGAGAATATTTCCTATTTAAAATTATTCATGGACTTCTGACCCTATATTTTACCTCAGCTAGAACAATTTATCAGTTCCACTCTTTCTTTTTTCTCACCTGCCAACTTGATCATTCTGCAGCACTTCGTACGCTCGCGACGCGGATGCACCACTTTCCTAAAATATTCAAAGAACGTAACAAAACCATGTTGAAATACATTACAAGTTGCACGGACTAATGTCGCAAATATTTACATCTCTCGTCAAGACGTTTGTAAATAGATAAAAATATATAAAATCATCAAAGAGACGATCTCGATTAAATTCCAATTAACTCGATCGGCGATTAATTCAACCGACAAAATTGGTTGTAACAAAATATCTGACTACATGATTCGTCGTCCTTATAATCTTTCTTTCCACATATGTTAATCGAAAGATATGAAACGTTATCTACATAGTACAAGTGTCACTTAACAAATTAATCAAGTCAATCAGAGTTCGGTCCAAAGTGTCATTATAAGGACGTACCGATTCTTGCGACATGGTCGATTGAGAACCAAGCCGGTAAGAAGTAGCTTTCTTCGTCAATGAGCCACTGATGCTGCATCGATTGAAGGCCTGTGCTGGCCTACTGTGCTTGAACTGAGCCAAAGCGTGCTTGCCGCACGCTTTATATTCCCGGCTTATTAAAAATATCACGCGCAAGCCTTGCCAATGGTACAATCTAGTATGTACCAGGCGGGTAGTGAGATTTGTGCCGCTTTCAGACACGATGTATTGCGCTCAGATACGTCGCGACCACGCGGCCGGTGTATTTTTGGGTCTCTAAACGTACAGAAGGATCTAAAAGTTTCCATCATTTTCCACATATACTTATTTACCGCAACTGTGCATCGCAAATCTTCTCGGTCTTCTCGTGCTCTGCGTTATCGTTTATTTTTCTGTTATTATTACTTCTCATCGACGTGCCACCAATCTTTAAATTGCAATGTTTATCGGACCTTAAATTATATAACTGTGGAATATATATAGTAAAACACTTTGAGACCAAAAGCCTGACGAGAAATTGAAAAGAATACGCAATTATAAATTCTGGTTATTTCTGTTTACATTCTGTTTACAAATACCTCTTTCAAATCTGTCTTGGCGTTCGATCATTCTCTAATTCAAGCAAATTCACGGAATTTTCATATGTTATCGAACAGCATGCATGATTAAATTATTACATGCACACGCCATTAATGCGTTAACATACGAATCTATGCACATATCGAAATATGTGTTTAATATATCCAGAAATTAATTTCTTAAGGTATTAATAATTCTATAAAGAAATTTTTAATAAATCGACAACCTGTCCGAAGCCTGAGAGTGGCCTCGATCAAATTTCAATTAACTTGTCAAATAAAAATTATCAATAGATAACAATTATCAATTGATAACAAAGTTATCAATTTTTGTTCTTCAAAACGCGAGAAGAAAGATTAAATTAGGAATAACGAATTGTATAATTGTATAGTTAAAAATTATAATTATAATTGTAGGAATTTTGCTGTAAACAACTCTAGCTGTTGATCGAATTAATCACCGATTGAGTGATAATCCGAGTTTGATCGAGTCACCCTGTATTATATTCGGATAGATTTCAAACAGTTCAAACCGTTCGATCTATCGGACCTGACTTCGGGTCGAAGTCGAGCTCGTTTACCGCTCGCGAGTCTCGCGACGAACACGAAAACATTTCTCGCTCGGATTCGTCTGAACGCCCCAAGTTTTCGATCGTTCCCGATCGCTTCCGGCTTTCAAACGTTCCCAGCTTCCCAGTTCGATCGGCAAAATTCGAATCCAAACGCCGCGCCGCGTCGCGTCGGGACGCGTTGCGAACGGTTGCGGAGCGGAACGCCGCGCGCCGCCCGCCACCGTGCCGTCTTCGCGCAGAAATAGGCCGGGCGCTTTTTCTCTCGCGCAACGTCGGCGCGCATGCGCGCCCACCGTCCGTGGGTCGCGGACTCTTTCTCTCCCTGCAGTCCCTGCGCTCTCTCTGTCTCGTCGTCTCTCGCGACGTTGCGCGACGTACCCTGCGAAAGAGAGTTGCGCATTTTTCCGTCTCGTGCCCAGCAAGACTGTAAGTACATCATCGCCGCGGAATTCAACCTCCGCGACGGGAAATCCGTCGCGTCGCGAACCTCCGAGATTCGCGGAACGGTCGCGGTGTGGGATGTTGGACGCGAGAGGGAAGCAAACGCGTGTCGGGAACGGGTTCGCGGTCCCTCGTCACGGGGAAACCGGCACGGGATCGCGATCGCAATGTCGTCTGCCGTGGCCTTGTAGAACGCCGTTTCGGGAGGACTTTCGCGTTGCCGGGCGAGCGGAGGCTGGTTTTTCGACGCGCGGCGACGTGCGGAGCGACTTCTAAGTTAGAATCCTGAACGATCGCGGCATCGGTTGGTCGGGCTCATGGATGTGATATTCCTACATCCATTGTCGGGCTTATGTAATACTCGCGAGAGACAGGTCAATACTATTCCGTTCGTACGTATGTTGGAGCTTACATTTCGCGATACCGTAGCACCGGGGATTTGTTTGCGTTAGGCTCTCGTGACAGAGTGACTTTGAGTTTTTTTTTATGATCCTGAAAGAGCCGCCGCTTTCTTTAAGATTTGCGGACGTGGCACGTTTCAAGTTGCCCAGTGAATAAACCTACGTGTGAAAACGTTTTGCTCCGTTCCATGAATGGATCAATGTACACGTATATGTATTTATCATATAGAATACAGAGAGTATACATTGTTGGCATATGTATCTCGGATTGAATTTAGTCTGCAGTTTTATTGTAGTTATCTATATTGAGCTTTCTGTCCTTGTCCAATCTGTTGGTCTGGGCTAGATCAATTTGTGAATGGCGACAATAGCGAGTCATTAAACAGATATTTTTACTACGTTGCAGAACATGGCTCCTCCGACGTACAACGACCTAGGAAAGAACGCTCGTGACGTATTTGGTCAAGGTTACCACTTCGGTTTGTTTAAACTTGATGTGAAGACCAAGACTAATTCCGACGTAGAGTTCTCTTGCGGCGGCGTGTCCAATCAGGACACGGGAAAGGTGTTCGGTAACTTGGAAACTAGGTACAAGTTCAAGGAACATGGGTTGACGTTTAGCGAGAAGTGGAATACCGACAATACTCTTGGGACCGAAGTCAGCATTGCGAATAAGTTGCTCAATGGTCTCACGGTCGGCTACAGCTGTACCTTCTCCCCACAAACCGGGTAAGATGGTTTGCGAGTATCAAAAACTTGAATGTTCCGCGATTTGTAGTAAATATATTTGAATCTTTTATTTCTGTATTTGCAGTTCCAAGACTGGAAAACTGAAGACGACTTACAAACATGAAAATGTGTCTGCAACTGCTGATTTTGATCTCAGTCTGTCTGCTGGACCTCTAGTTTACACCTCGGCTGTCGTAGGTTATCAAGGTAAATTTAAATATTAAATTCATTCATTAGTATCAAAGCTTGACAATATCTTTTTGACACACAATTTAGATCTTTTATGTGCCCATCCCTTTGTCCCAAATACATATTTCCTTATTCTGAACAAGTGGAATGTTTTATGAGTAAAAAAGTAAGCCTGTGTCACACATTTAATTCAAATGTTAATTGCGTTATCTGAAAGATTGTTGTTTAGATCAACATATTGTTATATTTTACAGGATGGCTGGGTGGTTATCAGGCATCCTTTGACTCACAAAGAAACAAACTTACAAGGAACAACTTTGCTCTTGGATTTACCGCTTCTGACTTTACTCTTCATAGCGCTGTGTAAGTATAATAACAAAAATGTAATACTGTGAGGCATTTCTCGATTTGATTAACATTTGATTAACGTGATATTTAATATGTTTTCAGGGATAATGGTCGCGAGTTTAGTAGCTCCATTTATCATAAAATAAAGCCGGAATTGGAGGGAGCAATTAACTTGGCGTATAATTCCAGTAATAATGTAACACAATTTGGTATTGGCGCAAAGTATAATCTTGATAATGATGCTAACATTAGAGCCAAAGTGAATTCTAATCTACAAATAGGTTTGGGATACCAACAGAAACTGCGGGATGGTGAGTAATAATTCCAAAAAATATTTCCTTTTAAAGGTTGAAACAATAGGAAAATATCTTAACATTTTTGTAAGCGTATGATGCAACATAGATCCGTTATAAATAATTTTATGTATAAATTCAAAAATATTTGGTATATATTATAGTATGCAAGTGCAATGAGAAAAAGTACGTAATATGTTTTTTGTTCGCGGTACTAGCAAAACATTCTATTAATAACTTGTGCTCTGAGAGTGTCCTCTGAGTATTCACACTATGTGGAGAATAAGCTTTTTGGCAGAGTGACAACTTCACAATGGTCTATAGTAATGATTTATGCAATATACAGATATTAAGTTAATAAATCTTTTTACAAAAGCAAATTTATATATTAATAATTATTAATAAATCGCTAAATAACTGAATATCTATTTACAGGTGTAACTTTGACGCTTTCTACAAACATTGACGGGAAGAACTTTGGCTCTGGTGGCCACAAGTATGGCGTCGCACTAGATCTCCAGGCTTAAATACGTACCATATAAAGTAATGCTTATTACGAGAAAGCAAAAAATTTATCCCATACGAATACATATTTCGTGACTTCTGTGTCATAAAATCGGCGTGACAGTACATGCTTCAAATAAAATATTACCTATAACATGTAGATAGATTGATCCTTGAATAGATGCTACAAAATATCATTTGAGATTAGTTGGCGATCGCATTAGTTTAATATACATAATTATGACCATGAATCAGCAATATCTCTTGTGAACAATATGGCATCGTAATTACGCATACAAGTTTGTACTGTTAGTCGTATTGAAATTCCACACGCAGTTTTTTGTCAGTTCCTGTTAACTGAAATTCTTTCCATAATCGAAAATGATACGCTGGGGTAATATAAAGTGAAGAGGGAAGAAAGAGAAAAAAGGCAATAGTTAGGCAATAGTATGAGAAAAGTTGACATTTAATAAAAACATGAAAAGGAGATATTTAACATGAAAAATTTTGTCCGTTTACAGTAAATGTGCATAAATATCCGTATTATTAAGAATATTTTTGTATTATACTTTGTATTCAATTATCATATTATTTCATATATGAGTAATATAATTTTCGAGCAAAGTAAAATATTTTTATAAAACGTTACAATGGTTTTAATCAGATAACTGACATTGCAAATCACGTATCTTATCTCTTGTTGGATAGGACCAGATTAGAGTATATGACGTGCATATTTTTATGCAATCAAATAGTGTTAATAATGCGATTGATAGTAAATGTATGCGCATTTTTTTCTTTTGGTATTTCACATAAGTGATATAAAAATATGATGCCTTCTCTAATTCATATAAATAATGCAATTATACTTGTATAGATTACAAAATTAGAAACCATTCATGCCATTCTCTTATCTCTTATTATAAGGAACAGATGTATCCATGTCTGTTTCTTGTTAAGAAGTACTGCCAGTTTGGCTAAATTATGATGTTTGCCTCAGATGTTAAACAAAGTATATTCCGTTACAGAATTCACATGTGTAGTCACGTATGTATAAATGATAATGGTCATATTTTCAAAAGACATGATGAGTAATTCATATATGTATAATTCCATTACTTTATTTTATATAGGAAATAATAATTGTTTGTGAGATAAAAATGGCTTTTATTCTCCTAACTATTAGTTATTATGTGTGGATTCAGTAAAGAATGTTGTACGAAGTACGAATGTGATTTATTTACAAGAAGAACTTACATTGTTTTTTTTCTCATCTACAACATCATCTAAATCGACTGCAAATAAACAACCATTTTAATGTTTTTTCTGAATTCATTTGCGATAAAATTGATTTTTAGTTACATTTTTTTAATGAGTGATACGAAATGATGGAGAATTGGTATTGCAAAGCAGTAAGGGTAATATACATTTAACGTATTTTAAATGTACAATATCGACTACTGTCAATTCTAAAAACAATGCGGATATATTTCTGGAACGGAAGATTTTACGTAGAAAATAATCGAATATAAATGGATGACGTGCATTGGGCGATATTTGTGTCTCAACAATGAGCTATATAAATATTCACTATTTTGGCTGGCTGTGTATTGTGTACATATTGTAAATGATTCCCGTGTTCCTCATTTGACATTTCTCCGTTTTAAACAAAATCTATATTAATGCACCATCTGATCGTCCATTGCTTTCGCGATCCATTCTGGCTCCGTTTGAGCTATTTTCTCGATAATTTGATTCACTTGATAACATAGCGATTGTATTTGTTTGTCCCATGTAGGTAAAGTCTCACGTGCTATATGGAAAAATAAGACATATTAACTTCTATAATTTGTGTGCGTAAAGAACGAAAAATACTTACAAATTCAAGAATTTAAAGCAACTTACTTTCGAAATGTACTATGGAATCGATTTGATCTATATATCCATTCATTCTGCCTTCAGTAATCATTTGGCTAGCGATTTTTTCCGCTTTAGTAGGTGGAATATCCAATAAAGCACCTAATTCTTCGAACGAAATGTTGTTGTACAATTTACTAGCGGACAATAAATTATGTTCGATAACGGCACGGTCGAGTATAGTGGAACCTAATCCGTCGATAGTGGACGCTTTTTGGTGAGGTTGCAATAATGCTTCAAATTCCTGCAATTCAGAGCGCCGAATGATACGGTCCAGATACATTTTCTCAAGAATCGAATAAGCCGGGAGTTGTTGGCAGCGTTCGTCTTTGAACAACGTAGCCAACATCCGACTTCTCTGCTGTCCTGTAAGAAGAATAAATGTGAATAATCCAGTCTAAGAAATGAAACGAGCGTAAGGTTGATCAATCGCTTGCCTGCAGAAGCCAATACTGTGCAAATCAATGCATTTCTAAGAGCAGTCATGCGTTCATCTTCATGAATGATGGACCTATATGATAACTCATTGTACCTCTGAGCTGCTTCTATAAACTTTCTTCTATAATCTAGTACTCTTGCATAGCACACTTTATAATAGATTTGTAACTGTTCGTTTTTAGATTCGGCCTATGGAACAATAAAGAATTAAATAACTGAAATATAAGAAAAAAATAAGTTTGATAGAGAAAGAGAGAGAACAAAGGAACTACCTGTAAAAGTGATGCTCGATTGATAAACGCTTCAGCCTGTACTGGGTCATCATCTTCCAAATATAATCTAGCAATTTTAAGGTAAGTCTCGAGTTTGTAATCGATAGTATATTGCCTGAAACGATTAATTTCGTCAATTTCACGTGTGTAAACAATAACAGAAGTTGACTGATGTATGTATATGTTACTTTTGTCCTGTTTCCAGTGGTATGCCAACTAAAACATTTGCAGCTTCTCGCCAGTTCTGATTACGTTCATAAATATCAGCTAAATGTTGCCTTATGCTAGCTACTTGCTCTTCAAAAGAGATCACACGTGGTTGAACCTGTATAAACATTGCGTTATTTTAACCGAAATACGCTTTAATATCTAAATTACTCATTTCCACCTCATTATCAATCAAAGAATAAGATTTACCTTGTCCAGCGTGTAATGTGACACAGCTTTTGATATTTCATCGGGCAAGAACAGTAAACGACTACTGACATCGGTCAGTACTTGTCTTGAGATTACCAGGCTCACGTTTTCGTTCACAACTATAATGAAAATTTATTTAAGAGGGTTATTTCTCTGAACATAGAATGTATGCATTGACAAACTGATACATCAACCGTCTGTGTCCCAACACTAAACTATGGTCAGTACTCCAAGATCTGGCTTTTTAATAGAACTTTTTACATCATTCATCTTTCCTCTTTTTTTCTCCACATTGGAAAGTGTAAGAAGTTCAACTAAAAAGTATGCACCACTAATCTTGTCTCATGTGGCTCAAAAATGATCACGTTATTATTACATGAACATTTCAATATTATATCAAAATAGAACAATATATTAGGTTTCGATTACAAATAATTTTTTTTGCAAACACAGTACTATCATGGTTCTAGTAATCACAGTACTGTCTATCCTTCACGCGTCCACTTTCTAGACCAGGAGGTCTGCATTCCTCTCGTAACCTGTCCGCGCGGCGTGTTAAGCGCAATTTTTTTCGGAAGACATTACAGTGCCCGTGCGACGGTTCTGGTGCGTCTCCGCGTGCGCGCGAAGTGCCAGCGGGACAAAAATAACGTACTTGCTTCGATGAACGTCTTCAAAGCATCGACTAGCTCCTCGCCGGAAGACAACAATATCGTGTCCAGGGTTGAGCGGTATCTAAACAGAGAACAACACGCTCGTGAGTGTACGATCGGAGCGTGGCTCGGTTATACTCGACGCACGTACTTTTCGGCCTGGTCTTTGTGGGAACCGCCGGAATGCGCCAAATTACTGAGTTGTTGACGCACGGAAGCCACCGTCATCACCATCTTCTCGCGCGATGATATCACTTGCCACTGCTGCTGCTGCTGCCGACTTCTGTGGTTCCGTGTAAAAAGAGGTCCGAAAGATGCTCGCGGACATGCTCGCATTTCAGGAGGCTCGTTCGTCAGCGCCTCAATGTACGCAGAACTACGTAGCCGATATACGATATCCTCGATGGGTAACGTGCTGAGCGCGTAGCTTCTGGTTCCGTTCCGCGCTACGTTCACAAAGTGATGAACGATAATACAAATCAATAATGCGACAATTATATATATATATGCATATCAAATGGGTTTCTACCACATTTTGGGAGCTTCCAAGCAAGCGACACAAACGTCGTTCTATCTTTCTTTTTTTGGCAATGAGTAACAAAGACAAAACGACACTTAATTCGGTTTTAACATTTTTTTTTTTATTAAGCGGTATCTATAATTAATGTAGAGAATCTAAGCCGATTTTTAGTACTTTTTGAATTAAAAAAAAAAACCTAAATTTGAGAAAGTTATAGTTTGCTAAAGTTTATTTGATGACGGCAACTTCAAAAGGTATGACGCCGCGTCATTTCGCATATAAGGTATGACGTCACAGCACATTTTTATGTACTATATTTTCTTCAATTTTGAAGATATTGCAAAAATTCAAAAAGTTTACAAAGAAAGTATGCCATCAGACTGCTCAATAAAAAAAATTTAAAACCGAATTGTGTCGACTTGCGTATAGCTTGCTGGAAAGAGCTCCCTTTGTTGTTTATTTTCATTTCTTCAGCTTAATATGTTCTGCAATAGATTAATTTTTTATCGGTTCGTGAAAAAGCAGTATTCTTCTACAAAAGGTAATAATATTTAAAAAATGTGGTCAAATGGGTATAAAAATTATGCATGATATAAAATTTAACATTTTTATATTATTATTATTTTTTTATTATGGCAGCCAAGATATCAAGACAGGATCATTTTTCGTTGACATACAGCTAGAATGTATGGTATGATCAGCGACAATTTTCACGTATCGTATCTTAATTGATACATTAATCAAATATATCATTATTAATAATAATAAACTTTTGTCGATATGATAGCACGTTAGGAGCCTAGGAACGTCTATTCAGCGTCTTTGCACGTTTTGTGCTCCAGACACACGTCGTAACAACACTTTTCCCACTCGTCGCACTCGTGATCGCTGTCGCAGTGTTTAGGCGGCTTATACCACTCGTAACTCCTGGGACAGTGGGCCCTCAAGGGCGGGCAATGCTTCTTCGGCTTCCACTTCGTCACGAGCTCGTGCCAAGGCTGCTCGACGACGTGCGGCTCCGCGGCGATGCCGAGCCAAAGCCAGGGAAAGAGAAACGAGTGCCAGCCGTGCTCCGACGAGTGCTCCGACGAGGAATCGCCTTTCCCGTTCGGGCAACAATAGTACCGATGATTGCCCATTTTGCACCAGTACTTGCAAGACTTCGTGTAGGCTTTCGTCAGAATGGCGAACAATAATAGGAGACACAACGAGTTTCCGCGCATGTTGAGGCGCTTCCAAAAGCAACGATGAAAAACTTTTCGCTTGATCGTCAGTTATTTTACTTGGCCTCGCTCTAAATAGTAAAAGTCCTGTTTAAAAAAAAAATTGATTATTTAAAATATGATAACCGATGAAACATGATAATAATAAATATAAACAATAATATATTTTCCATAAGAATTTTTTATCTCATGGACATTCTTCATCTACGACTAAATAATTAAGTATAATTTATACTCAATATTTTTTTTTTGTTCAGAAATATACGATAATGATTGTATGCGTAAAATTAGCTTTGAAAATTATGATAGTTATAGATCGAAGCTTCCCCCTGTTGCACAAGACGACTAATTTTGTATAATTTTGTGTAGCGTGAGAATCTTTAGAAATATCTTGAAATTTTTCTCAAGGTTTGCACTTACTTGCGGCACGACGGTCTACGATCCAACCGACGACAGTTCCTCGTTTAGCGTGTCTTATACACGAGAGAGAAACACGCCCCTACCCGGCGAGGAGGGTTGTAAATCGTGCGACACCTCCAATACACGTCCATCATCGGACAACGAGCGAGACACGTTTGCTCGTGCTCGATTTCACATGTCAGCTTTGTAAGGTCTCGTCTCCGACGGCTACTCGGAAAAACGTCGGGAAATGTCAGAAACGAAGGACACGTCATGTTCGCGTTAGAACGTCGCGTTAGAATCACCAGGGCCGAATCTACGAAGCAAGCGAGCGATTTTAAATCTTAACGTCGCGAGCGACTGATTGTGTGACTCCTTAAAACCTTACTGGCATTTAATTATCCCTTATTAATTCCCTATATCCTTCTCCGATTAGAAATCGATAGAAGTAGGATAGAACGCAATAGTTTGGTCTTCTCAAATTTTTGTTTATTTTATGAACAAAATTTTAAGTATTTTACGGCGGTTAAGAGCGAAGACATGAGTCCTCTCCGTGTTGCTAACACGTTGACTGCTATGGTTGTCATTGATGACTGATGACCGGCGCTATTAAATTTTTTAAGACACTTATGAAAAATATATATCATCAAATACAGAATTTTAAATAACACAGGCAGATAACAATAATATAATGTAAAAAGTGCGTTATTTAATATAAATATTCATGAGGATATATACAGTCTTATTTATTCAAATATATTTACTTAATATTTTATCATTATTATATTATTATAATCACGATAATGAAAATTCTGCTGTAGTTCCCAGCGTAAATCGTACAAAATTTGTGTGGCAGTCGATGTTAAGCGTTAATCAGCAAAACGCGTATAAATGCGACCCTGAAAACGAGGCGAGGTTGCGCGAGCGCGGAAATTTTTCGTCCGCGATATTTCGCGGAGGAGCCGCTTGCGGGACGTCGACATAATCGCCGGCCCCGATTTACTTCGTCGTGCGTGCTAAAAAATCGCCTTGTTTTCCTCAACGCTCGCACGTTTCGAAGTGGCACGAGATAAAAACGTGAGAAACGGAACGGTAGTAAGTACGCCCCGTTCGCGGGATATTCGGAGCTCGAAGCCGGCGAGATTTACATCAGTGATTTGATTCCCCAACGCTGCAACGCTGCGAATACGCGAGAAAGGATCTTTTTGGCTGCGGTCCACTTGACGCTACAAATGCTTCGAAGCATTCCTCTTCTCTTTTCCTTCAATGAAGAAAGAAGGAGAAAGAAGAACGTTCCAAAGAATTTGTAGCGTCAAGTGGACCGCAGCCTTTGTCGAGAAGCATCGCGCTTTATTCGAAATTACAATAAGCGTACGATATAAAGTATGACGTCGTGCCGATGGTATCCAAATACGAGCTCAGCGAAATTAGACACCGATATTAATTTTCGATAAAATACCCGGTGATGTACTACAATGTAATTAAACGATATTTTAGTCATTTATTTTCCCTAGTAATATCGGCATTGTGGTATGCATGGCGGCATCTGGACTTTTGTTTCTTTTCAAAGAGTTCGAAATAAAAAAAAAGTCATGCGACGTACGGTGCAACTGACCGAATTGAAGTTGCAGCGGATCAGAGACGCGGACGTGACGATCCGCGAACTCCCGGCCAATCAGCGACGCGTATTTCGAACTTTTCGAGCTAGTTAACAAATGGTCTCCGAGTCGGCGGTACGCGGACGGCTCGGTCGCTTAAACAATTTACTGAAAATCGACCTCGATCGTCGGATTCGCGCGCGAAAAAGTGGTGGATCGCGAGTGCTCGCCTCACGCGCGTCTAGCGGTGCATCGTAGTGGCGACGAACGAGGCCCGGAGGGCGAAGCGAGGACGAGACGAGGTGGAGGGCGACGAGGCGCCTGGAAGGAGGGTAGCCGCGAGATCCGGAGTTCGGCGAACGGGGAAAAGCTACTACCCGGGGATACGCATAGGTAAGTGGTCCGACATTAATGTTATTCTCGAATTTATTCCTTCGAAAGCTGCAAATATATATATACATCCCCCCGATGCAGCGAGATTAAGCGAAATCTAATTCGCCGTGATCTAATAAGTACAGACATGTCCGGAAACTTTCGTACGTGAAGTATAATTATATATTAGAGTCAAAATATTCCGTTTAGCTGGGTGAAAATAATTTCTGTGAGAGCACTTTGAGTCTCTTTTACTGTCATTTATTTAATTATTTTGCTCGTCTACTAATTATTATTTATATACAACACAATTTTAATTTTGTTATTAGAAATTAAAAATTCTGTTTAATTAAATATCTCACTGATCTCTATAACGATCCATGACGGTAGATCAAACGCGACGGAGTTTATATATCTCGCGTATGAAGTTGAGGTTTTGGATTTGATTATATAATTTATCATAATTAATTGTGGTATGATTGCGCAATATATATTGAGAGGAAATAATACTTACATTGTGCAACAATGACATGATAAATTACTGTAGCATCACTGCGTATGCGTAATATACATATATTATGGTATATACATACAAAGAATCTGGTATCTGAAAGATACCTTCCATCTAGAAAGAAATTAATACTTGTAACGTTTGTTCTAAAAACGTTTTTGTGTTTAGAACCCTTTTGAGGCTTTCAACATCTTGTCCTACTTCTAATATTTTCAAGATGTACAATGTTACGTTACGGAAAACATTCTAATACATAACTAGAATCGCAAAAGATTAATGTGGAAAGACTTTCGCTGTATCTCCTTGTCCGTTGAAGATTTTTTTTCATCTTTCAAGCGCTTGAAGGAAGTTTAAAACTATTAGCCATATATTCTATCCCCTATAAATTTTCATTTATAAAAGACAGAAACTAATTCTGCACATTGAATTTCTACAAATTTATTACATACGTGTAATAATATTCATAAAAATTTCGCTACTCTATGAATCGTGTGCTACAGTACGCTCGTTGCGGTACCTACATGCTTCGCAGAGATTTACATCGCGCTTTAATTACATCATTAATTACACTTGTTATATTACAAGCTACGTATATTTTTTTATACACAGATAACAGAGATAGGAAAGTAGAATTGTGCTCTCTCATCGAAATAGCACTTTTACTTTACTTTAATTAATAAAAATCGTTCTAGATAAATTTGTGCAGCGTTGCTCGTAATAACGCATATATCTTATGTAACATCTGAGCGTTTGTGCAATGTTGTGTGTAATAAAGAAGAAAAAAAAATGCTCAGCGCAAAGAGAAACGTATACTACAGATACTAATATATACTGTATGAACACTCGCCATTAAATTGTCCTACATCAATGTGAGTGCTTCTTTTGGTTCGCGTCGTTCTGTTGTCGGCTTATTATCATATCACAATATCATAGATAAAATATTAGGTTTCTGTTTTACGTCTTAAATTGGCCGTCATTTGTGGATTATAATTGTAAAACCCTGAGTAGTCATTAAATTAAACAAGTATAATACAACTAGCTTCTCCGTCTCATATTCATCATCTCAAGATTAAAAGATCCATAAATCAATATCAAATATTTTCAGAATTAACATTAAACTGATAAGTATCTTCTCTCTCTCTCTTTTATGTGCAGAAAGTAAATTTCGCAATAATTTAATACTGTTACTTATTATAATATATGTATAGTCTGGCAATAGAATACGATAAACTAAATCGGAATTATCTGTGGTCTTTTTCTATCCTTAGCTAAATAATAAGTTTTTAGTAGCTAAATATCATTTTACTATTCACACTTGCTAATTAGTGTCTGTACAAATAATATCAGGTTTAAATATACATATATTAGCCTGTTTGTGTATAGGAATGGAACCAACACCATTTGCAATAATTTTCCGTACGGTATTCATAAAAAAATATGTCTTTGAATTGCGCTCACATCGTAATAGACTACAAGTTACAATTAATTCATATTGAGGTCAATATATAATCATCATACAATTGCATATAGATTACGTTTGGAATTGGCGAGAATTGATAAAAATTGATGCCAAGAAACGTACTTAGGGCAAATGATTTCTTTTAATTCTGACCAATTCCCCATGACTCACTGTTAATACTTGGGCGATTTAATCTACTTTTATGTTTTCAATTGGAGTCATTAGATTATACCAATTTTATAGGATAAAAAATTGCCAAGAAATATATTTTTACATTTTTTTTTTAGTGAATATCAAGTTAAAATATATCCTCAAAAGATCAATATCTGTCTCACTAATGATATCAAGTAATATCATTCGCAATATTTCGTATTCATAAAAAACATGTTATAAATTATCTTGAATTATGAATAATTGATGTGTACATGAATATAAATAACAACTCCAATTGAAATTTTATAGAGAGGCTCGATCGCATTTAACTATAGCATGCGAAAATATTTCATCTCGTGGAAAAATAAATACATTCTGTCTCTAAGCCGTCCGTCGCTTTACCTTCCAATACATTCGACCCCGTAGTTGTCATGTATAACCAATACCTCGTACTCGAGGTAGGGCATTTCCTGGCCGTTCAGCGGTATATAACACACTTGGTGATTCGGTTGTATCTTGCCGATGTGATAGATACCGTCGTGCAATACCCTGCCGACGAACAGAGCGTAACCATCCTCGGTTTCGCCGGCAGGTAAAGCGTGTAGAGGCACGCTACCCTCCCAGGATTTCACCCAGTTCACGTCCTTGCCGCACAGCACCTGGAATTCTCGCTTCTCGTGGGCATTGCCGCCCCAGGCGAGCGTGCAGACGTTGTCGCGAATGCCGCCCGGTGTCACTGTGCCCTGATGATGCGCTCGGCCGATGTACAGACCGTCCTCGGAGGCCATTACCGCGTTCCGAGGCAGTCCAAACGCCTCGTTAAAGTCCACCCAGAAGTGGCACGTGTCCATCAGTTGCTGCCTGATGGCGGGTGACGTGAACTGACATTCTGGTAGCACAAGTGTTAAAAAGAATTTATATTTTCTCGTGAACAATTTAGATTGATCCATATAGGACGTTAATGCACATTTATGACGTTTGATTATACTGCAATTTAGGAATGTTCAATATTGGAAAAAAAAATAGTAAAACAAATTTTACAACAATGTATCATAATGAGTTAACGTACCTTCAATTATCCATTCCCCGGTTGCACCCCAAGCAGTACTAACTCCTATATAATTTATGACAAATGGGCTTCTGTCTTTATAAGACATGAACGGCATGTCAAAATCATCTTCGCGGCTAACACTTAATAGTCCATCGCAAGACCATCTGTAGAATAGAAGTCGATTAAAATGGGAAATGTAGTTTTATGTAATTCATATTCAGATAAAATGTATAATTTTCTCTTACTGTATGAAAATATCACATATCTCATCAGGGTTCAGTATGTCCCTGGTGTCTGCTTCTGCCACATCTGGTTCGGTATTATTTCTTTTTATCGCCGACATAGTGTTTCCCCATCCGCCAATAATAATCTGACATAGTACAAAATTATATAAGAAAAAATACTTTTGTTCTTTAAGAATTGTTATTAAAAATATACGACATAAACGTAGCAAAATTAATTGTTGCATAAAACAAGATAGCATTACCTCATATACATTGGAGTCACCCCCGAGGTGGGTCCGTAAGGCAATCCTTGCATCGTGGCTAGCTTTAATGCCTAAACTAACGCTGTTTTTTGTGATGGGTATGTAACGGTAATCGAGACTGTCCGCAGTGGTAATTCTGACTGAAAAAGAATCATCGGACAGTATAATCAGTGAGGATAATTATTTTTCTGTTAAAAAAGCCTAAGTAAATATAATTTATAACGAAACTCACTTGGACTCATTTTTTTGAAGAGCCTAGAATTCTTTGAATGTATACAGGAATCAATAGCAAAATGACTCATATTAGTCATACACGGCTCGCATTTCCATGGCGCCTTGTCGTCCACACATCTGACGAATCGTTATCTCTCATTATCTCGATCGATTTATCACTTAAAACAAATAAATAATCCATGTTTAAAGTTCCGCGTACAAATGTATAAATGTTTGCTATCGATGATCAATACTGCGTCGCGAATGTAGCGCAACATTTGTGATTGTCTCTATCCCCCATCTCGAAAGACGCTTAATTCCGTAAAAAACAATCATCGTATTCGTGCAAAAGGAACGTAAGTCGTGTGACACGATGGCATTGAGAAACGATCGTGAACTTGTGTATTTTGGACAGTTCCGAGTGGTCGGGTCAGGTCTCAGGTCGGTGCGACGTGCCGAGCAACATTATTCTGCGGGTGACGCAACATCGAAATTCGAGCACGTGCACGCGGCGGCCGTCGAGACGTCAATTGGCCCGATTGTTCGCGCTCGAGCTCGACCTGTCTCGTTACTCGTTACCGAGGAGAAAAAACTCATACGTCCGTGAACTCACTGATAATAGGCATGACAGCTCCGGCTGGTATCGTCGCCGCTTATCGGGAACGCTTGCGACGCGATACGGGGAACGCACGAGAGAGCGAGCGACCCTGTCCAATCGAGAAGACGCGATCGAACGACCGTCACGCGGGTGATCGCGTCGCGAATCGCGAATTTCGCGATCCTCACGTCAGTCACATCTCCTACACGAGTGAACGTCCCCACGCCCCACACAGTACGGTCCCACACTGTTGTTGGGTTGGGAATGTTGGGAGTTGGGATGCCGAGTGCCGACAACATCGCGATTCTGTCGACGTATCGATACTTTCCTCTCGATGTTCCCAGCGATAAATTAGCGCGCCGGTAGTTTTCGCCCGTTGCCGCAAAAATACCGATTACTTCTGTCCTCTGTCAACAATGAGCTGTAAGCGCTCGAAGATACGTTAATTTATTAACAGCTTATGATATCAGATTACCGATCGTGTCGACGGTGCATCCCCGTTTGAAATAAAAGGTCTTTGGATTTGCGATATATATCGCGCGCCAAAAGTCAAAGTTCGGGATATTGTTCGAGATATGCAAAGTGTTGGATTTTTAAACACCGTACAATATATTCGCCTGAAGATACGATCGTATCAGCTACTTTTTCTCGAAGGTCAAGATTTTACTTGCATTGGCTTAAAGAGAGTTTCGTGCTTGGAATTAATTGTGTTCGACTTTCCATTCCGATTTTACTTTCTGTACTCTATGACGTGCGCAGGTACACGGTGTTACTAAAAGCTTATAAATTATTCAATTCTTAATCATCAAGAAACGCAACTTAAGCACATATCTATATCTAATAACCGTAAGAATAATGCGTAATGATAATTACATCAATTAAAGCAACTTCTTACCTTGTAACAATTTAATTTAAAGCTTATTTAATTACATCTGTAATTACATCTCTGCGTTCAATTTTTATATAAGAAGGATATAGCATTTTATTTTTTAATTTATATGCGTCACGTATTTTTATAATTCTGACCTGAATTATAAATCATATAAAGTGAGCTTAATTTTAATTAGCGTGTATTTAAATGTATTTAAATAATAAATTTAAATCAAATTGGCAAATATTCAATTTTATTCATTAATATTAATATCGTGTGCATATTTTTCTCCTCCTTTGTCTTACAAATTAATTAGTTAATATATATCGAATATGCGATACTCGTGCACACATATACAGAATTGATTCGAACGATTCGAAAAGATACACATTATTTTTATATCAAACGTTATATCCGCATGCTAACGTTGAATATAGCACGCATGTAAAACAATAGAGACATTGACATTTACATTCAACTGCCTGGGTCATTGCCGTCCAAGTACCTATTGAAATACATCTGGTTAACTTAGGATCAGTGCGCTTGAATGAATACATGCGAACGCACGTGCGTGCGCGGAAAGTAGAAAGCATTAAAAAGGACAACGAGCAAAACTATAAACGCTGGACATTGGACAGGTGTACTTAGACATATACGTACTATTTCGACTTCCGTGAACAAGTGGCAAGGGATTGTAATTTTTTCTGCTTCGTCTACGAACTTTCGAGCTGGCTGCACGAACTTGAAACGCCGCAGATACATCCGGCAATTGTACAGACACACGCGAATTGTTCCAATCGAGATTCATTTCCTCTATGCACTCTTTTATTTTGCAATCTATCGATTAACTCTTTATCAGGAATGATATATTGATTAATAAATTTTACTTTATTCAATTTGTTTGAGATTGCAGACTATCCTTTTACAGAATAATAATATAAAAGACTCGCGATAGCCGCAATAACACATAAATGTTAAATACAAAGTATTATTGATATGGTTAATTTACTGTGAATAATAAAAAGAAAATTAAACGTTTGTGAGTGAAAATGCAACGCTTTCTACAGTAAAAGTTTCAAACCGTGAGAAATAAAGTTCCCGCATTAAATTTGCTATATTTAAGGGAACGGAGAAAAACTTTCTTTTCCAGATAGCAGCATTATTATTCAAGCAAGACACTCGGTTTACGTATGTATGTAAAATACATCTTAAATATCCTCTGGCCGGAATTTCAATTAGTTAAACTCAAAGATTTCCGTAAACGTATATCCAGATATTCATTAATTGATAATTAAATCGAATCGATTACATGATAAACGATTAAATGAATAATTTGTTATCATGTATACATGAAACTTTTATATTTCATTAAATTAAGCAATTATAACTATACATTGCTGTATAATTGAAATTTAATTTATTTCTAACAATAGATAATATCTCGATACTATCTTTAAGAAGTGTTATAAATTTTATTGATATTTTGTTGGTACCAAATAAAATAAAATAATATACATATAGTATATATACACACACACATACTATTTAAAAAAATAATTAAAATAAAAAGAATCGTATGGGAATGATTTTTATCGTACTATTTTATATTTTTTGTACAGTCTATGATTAATTACACTAATATCTTCTGTGCTCTATTGAAGAAATAGTATACCTATTAATAGTACAAATCATACGTAATTCATGCGTGCATCTGATCACTGCTGTACCCGGGAACTTGTAACTAAGGATATCCTTTCTCATATAGGCCGTTATGAGAACTACTTATTCGTTACTATGTCGTGCAATCACAGTGATGTAAAGAGTATACTATGATACAGCTGATTATCGTAGTAGAGTAAAGGCGGGGACAATTCTTCCTAGATTTATTCCGTGGAACCTTCGTGCATTAGGCATGTAGGTAGGTCGCAATACTGCACCTCGTACTTCACTATGCGGTTGCACAGAGAGGTGACCCATTGCTTTCCCTGTAAAAGCGAAGAGCTAAATCAGGTTGACTCGTTTCTCTCCGCTCTGTATGGTCGGGTCCCGACCAATGTCACATCAGTATGTGCGCACCGAGATCGCTTTTACCTTTTCGTGAGGCGAGGGAGTGGGCTGCTGGGGGTATAAAACAGAAAACAGCGCTTTTGCCCGCCAATATGTGTGTAGTTCCATTTTAGTAGACACCAGAAAGGTGTCTAGTTTTTACTCGATTGACACTGAGCTATTGTTGATTTTGTTGAGACGTGGCGAGAATCAGTATGTTGCTAGTAAGTAGATACCAACTCAAGTGACGTAGAGGATATCTGCAGAGTATTTCGAAAAGCAAAGTAATTTAGCACGTTTATTATACATCCGCGTGTAATGCTACGTGTATTATTTGTCGGCGTTTAAGAATGAAATTGGAGAAATAAAAAAATATTGTATTTTCTCTTTAACTATATATTTAATCAATTGCTCAGTCTACATAATGTGCTATTACGGTATGTTATTGTTTAGAGAAGATATCTTGAATAAAGCATTGTTTCGTTGTCTCAATTTTCGAGTCGTGTATATTACTTTGCTTCTGAAATAAATTTTTGTTGGAATAACTCGCGCGTGATTATACAGGCAGTATTTTCTCAATTTTACATTAGGTCGATTAGTTTTTCACGAAATAATTTATCTTTTTAGAGCGCAGTGATAATTTGTTGTATGATAGTTGCGAATGCGGAGCCGCCTCTAAACAGTACGTATTGATGAAGTTGCATCTATAGGTTTTGCTTTCTATATATTTTTAAAAAATCTTATTTATGCAAGATTAATGTCCATTTCTACCTATGCAGATTAACTTTAATCTCGATTTAACTTACTCTTTATTCTTTTTTAAGTTTTAAGAATTAGAAAAAGATAAAAAGTAAGTTAAGCGGAGATTAAAGTTAATCCGTATTAATAGAGAAATGGACATAAATGTAATACTTTTTGAGAATTTAGAATATTAGCAATATATTGAAATCTTCAATTAGAAATAAATTGTATCACACATTTCAATAGAAACCCGATTTCGTTGTAGGCTATTCTTTTACTGCAGGCGATAGCAATGGGTACGATTATAGTAACACCGTTACTAGTAATGGATACTTGGGATCGAAGGATGGCTATCAAAACGGTGGAAGCTTTTACGGTGCTGGAGACACCAATCATAAATTATCCAACCATGTCAGCAGTCACTCGTTAATTAACGCCGGTAGTCAGGATAATATAGGAGGAGGTAACGCAGGAAACAGTTACAACGGGTATTCCGCTAACGATCACGGAAATGAATATGCAGGATATTCCAATACCTATGAGAATTCCGCTAGTGAATCTTACAATACACCCACTCGCGCAACGTCTACGCCGCTCAGAGGATATATTGGCGGTAATAATAACGGGGAGTCGGCCTTTAGCGCGTACACAAGCGATTTGGTTCACAAAGACTCCGATTTCGGTCAGTACGCGGCTAGCAGCACCAGCAGCAGTAAAAGAATACCCGCTTATTCCGGATACAGGCCAACCCGGATATCAGATAATTATTCCGAAGGCTCTACCGATAGCGGCGTACAGGGATATCTCGGTTCCTCCGGCTCCTCAAGTTATTCCGAAAGTGCTGATCAGATCTACGCGCCTTATTCGTCAGGCGGTCTGACTAGCGAATACTCGTTTGGAAAGCTGAAAAACGACCCGTTGAACTTGAAAGGAGGCAACAAGTACAGCGGCATCTTTTCCATTCCGTCCGAGACGCGTTACACGCGAGGAAGCGCCGGGCACGTGAGCTATAATCGCGACATACCGTCGTTCATGTCAACAGGTTCCGGACAGTCATTTCTGGGTAGTAATTTCCCCAAGACGCACGGTATCTATTCGTCGGGTAAACCCAGTAAATACGGCTACAAATACTTGTCTCGCTACGCTCCGAATAGCGGTGTAACTTACCTGCCAAGGGAACGCGATGGTTATTATATGCCTGTCGGCAAGGGTAGTGGGAAAGTCATCATAATTAAAGATAGCAGTCCGAGTTATACCGGTCGTGTTTACTCCGACGACCCGCTTTACGCTGCCAGCAGCGTAAGCGGCTACAGAAGTAAGAGTGGTTTTGCGAATGGTTTCTCCGCTTCGCCGAATTTCGAAGGATACATTGGCAGTAGTACTTACGATGACAATCCCGCTGTAGTTAGACGATACAGGACCAGTGGTCCTATGTTTTTGCAAAAGTCTATTTATCCTTAATTAACTTATTCTTTCGATTTAAGATCGTATTTAAATAGTATAGCACGTCGATATGTGTGTTTGAGATTTGTATATATATTTATTTTATAAGTATTTTATAATAGGGATTTCTCCAATATGTTATTCAGAATAAAAATGTTGTTCAATTTTTCGTAAATGTTTAAATAATTTATTTATATTATTTCCTTTCTAATCTCTCAATCATATATATTTTCAAAAATTTGTAACTATTATGCCGTACATTAATAAGGTATTCTTGATACGTTTTTTTTTCCAAGAATCCTTCTTCTCTGAGAAATTTTGCGTTTTCTCTTTTCATAGAACCAAGAGTAGATTATTGATTAAATAAAAATGAAGTTTTTATAAATTAAATTTTTTAGTAAATAATAATACTTATTTAATATTCATTAGTAAGTTATATAGAGCAAATAAACACATTTAAGATCTGTTTGTATTTATTTTTTAAATACTATCTAAAAATTACATTTGTATGTTATCTATGATAAGTATACACTGTAGGCATTGATATATTGTATAATAAAAATATTTTAGTTATTATACATACACACGTACACACATCTAATTCTATAAATTTGATATAATAAAATTATATGATATTTTAATGTTCAACATTTTTTTGACGTAATGTTCACGGAGGTGTCCTTGATAATTTAGGCTTAGCTAAAAATGCCTCTTCTTCTTTAGCAAGTTCAGGATCATTTTTCCATGAAGTATCATTAATTATATTGCTGTTACAGTTATTACTATTCCTATAAACAATTCTGTCACTAAATAGATTTGTAATAGCCAGGAAATAAGCAGAAGCATTATTAACAAACAATAAATATAAAGTTTATTCAATATCATCATTTGGTATAAAAATACGTAAGTTTCTATAATAAAAAAAAGACAATATTATATGTACAAATAATACAAAACATACAAATAATACAAAGCACATGCTTCAAAAAATAAATATTCAAAAGCTGTGAAAAATGAACCACAACTGCAACGATTGCATAAAGTATTACTCACAGCGATGCTATGCTACTGAACTTCTCCATTTCTGTAAAAATAAGATTTTGAAATTTTACTGAATTTATATAGTAAGATATTAATTATTTTATTTCTCTTTGATTATTTTCATGTTTTAATGCCACATAAATAATGGGAAAAATGTAGATCAATTAATTCGTATTAAATGATATATTCTAAACAATCTAAACTATCATTTCGAGCGACGCAAAGTGTTTTTTAAATAGTTCCAACAATTTTGAAATGTGTCATCTAACTGGTTAATATTTATCTGAGTTTCCATCACTTTCGTTACGTGCTCCAATTTTCTCAAGGTTCTGCGTATGTAGGGAAAGTTGTAAAGCTTTCACTGAATACTACTGCTTGTGAATTATTCTCTTAATGTGCCAAGTTCATCATTTTTAAGTCAGTTCAAAACGAGTGGCAGTATACTGGAAATGCTATTATTCAAATAGCAGCTAAGAATGTGAAGTACGTACCTGCTTGGCTATTCTCGTGACCGGATACAAGAATCGTAGAAGATGTCACTGCGGTTTCACTGCTATTCCTGTAAATCGATATATCTGTTAATAACGAAATAACGAAAAATAAGAAGTTAATTACAAGATTAATTACGAAGTAAATTAAATTAACAACTGTGTTATAATATTTTTTATCAAAATTATTTTGCATCAAAAATCATTCTAATTAATTAATAACACACTTGGAAGTCTGATTTTCATATAAATAAATTGCATCGTTAGGTATTCTATCAGAGAAATTTCGCTTAGGAGATTTTATCGTTTCTGAGGGCAATTTTTCTAATCCCGTTTTTCTGAATTTTCCGTCATGTAATTTTCCTACATTGATCCTATTCTCCGATCTGCGTAGTTTTAATTGATCTCGTTTATTATTATTTATTCCATACCTTAAATTAATTTCTTTCTTAAGTTGATTATGGTGATTATCTAATCAAATTCGTATCGATTATGGTTGCTCTTTCTGATCGCGCTTGATAGGCATTTTGATATTATACTTACTATATAATATATCAATTTATAAATATAAGTTGAGTACCAATTTAGCCATTTTCTGTACATAGAAAGAGTAACTATAATTTTAGGACATATATTCTGTACATATAAATACCTTAACGCAGGATATGGATGTTTATTACAGACATGATTATTGCGTTGATTGTCGTAAAAGTCGATAGGATTGAGCGTAGATATTTGCTGTAGAGTCGTATCCGTGTTTACAGTCTCTTGAGGAATTTTCGTAGAAACACTGTAACACATTGCAAGCAACGTTTCTCCGTTCAATTCGCCGATATAATTTTGCAGTGGATCGTTTTCATCTAATTCACTTTCCAACACATCCAAGTCTTCCTACGGAAATGTTTAATGTCTAAATTCATTCGAAATTTATATGATATTTTTGTACTCGCATCGTATATACTCGCTTACGTTATCATCATCCCCGGTTTCGTCATTCTGCGGTGTGTTAACATTTTCATATCTCTGTACCCTCAATACATAATCTAGGTGTTTTCTGTCATACCGAAATTATTATCGTTTCAAAAATAGAAGTTTTATCTTTTAATCGTATTTATGAATATAAAATTCTAAATATTAAAGCAGAGATTTGCAATTTCGATAAAAAGAAAGAATTACAAATGTATCAAATATATTTAAATGCGAAAATTATGTTGTCCTGGTATTAGAACCCTCATATTTTGTATAAACATGTATTATGCATATACATGTACCTTATTTCCGCAGTTTTCTGTTTACTACCAAGATATTCCGATATATTCGAATGCTTAATTCTTTTCGCTTCCTCATTAATTATAGGATTGGTTAAAAAATTGTTTAGTGCTCCATTGATGTACGGTAGTGACTAATAAACGACACGAAAATTTTAAAGATACATATTAAATTTTGTAGAGGACAAACTTTGTCTCTTCTACAAATATATTTTTATTAAATATGCGTGTAAATTTTACTCACGGATGTATGATCTATCGAGAGAAGGACGAGCAAAGTAGACACGAGTAACGAAGATATTTTGGACGCTCTGGCTTGTGCTAATCGATGTAACGACAGGTTCATTAAAAGTGCGGTAGCGTATTCGAGCCTGTATAAACTTATGATGCGACATTTATCGTGTAGGTGATTGATCAACCATTCCAGCAGTCCGCTCTCTATCATGTTTATCCGTTGCTGTCTACGTAAAGACAGTTTTTGTAACATCGCCACCATCATGTCACACGCGAAAGGATCCACTCCGTCAGCGTAATTATTGTCGAGACAAGTAAAGGTCTGAAATACCGAGAATCGTAATTCTTTATTATCGCCATCCATCAATTTATGATCTCTAGCAACTTCCAATAAACATATCCAAACTTGTCTGATTCTAATACTTTAAATAATCGCAAGAACGGTTACATCCGTTAGTTTACGTAGAAACATACCACATTTACGACAGTGGATCTGACCGACAGATAATCTCTTCCGCATCTGAAGGATGCCAGGGTGTTCAGCAATCGTGCGGTGAATTGTTGCAAGAGATGTCTGGCATACGCTTCTCCCGCGGTCAGCAGACACGGTAGGATCGATTTGCCATTGTCGCTGGCAATTTGTCCGTGAAGCCCCAACAAATCGCGAGTTATGTATTCGTGTAGGACTTCGTCCTGTTCTGTCGACTGCACGAGCGTTATTTTCTAAAAAAATATAAATGAGATTTTTGCAAAAGATGACTGGATACCGTCGCCATTGTAAAAGCTATTGATCATCTCAGTACCCAACGCAATGCTTGTAACAGCAATAACTTTGTCTTCACGTCCCCGTTAATTAGATGTAACTTGATCTTTTTATAATCCAATAATTTGGGAGGTACCGGCGCTACTGAGACATCAAGTTTAGGCAGCGCAATTGTTTTTATGTCAATACGATCGAGTTGTAACAAGGACGGCTATCAAAAAATAGCTATACATTAAAAAGGAAAAGTTTATAGAAGAATACGCCATGATCTTTCTTTCTTTCTCCGTTTTACTTACATACGAATAAGTCTCTCTTATGTTTTGATTAAACAAATCTGGAAATATTTTCATGCAGATCTCGAGTGTTCGTTGCACATCAACTTCTTGCCCTTTCACTGAATTCTCCAACGCCACTGTTAATTCCCCGGCAACGTCTATCAGTTTATGATAGTCCGCGTGTAATTTGTGAAATCTTACTTTTAATTTCTCATAATTTGTATGAATACTGTATAAATGAGACTTGGTTAACGCTAATTCACGATTATATTGAATCAATCTTTTATCTGACTTGTGCATGATCTTCGACAAACTGTTAACGCTTTCTCCCGGATACAATACATCTTCTCGTGAATTATTGACAGCAATTTGATTTCCAGTAATATGCGTTTGTGTGCTTCTGTAAATGATAATGTACGAATAAGACATTTTCCGATCTCTTTACTGACATATCGAAGGAAAGGTATTTTACTTCGATTTTAAATTTGTTTTGTTGAAAAAACTATACTGCTCCTCATCGTCATGGTCTTCTAGAAATATGGGTATATCCCTGTCGTTTGGCACAATTGGCACATTATTCTTTCTAATCTTATTTTGCGTAACATCCGACTCCACGGTTATTGTTTTTGTTGCTGGCATGGTTGTATGAACCTGCACTAGATTCTGCGATTGTGCTTTATTAGAGTTTATATTGTCTAAATCGATTAATTCCTACAAATTTCGTATCATTTATGATTTTTATATAATATTTTTTAATTATATTATCGTATATATATATATTGTTATCGTATATAAATGTAATATAGAGTTCAACTATTGATCATGAGTTTGCTTACTTGTCTGTGACGTGTGATAAACGAATCTAGATTTTTTGATAACTCGTCTAACCAATCTTGTTCTAACACTTTGGAGAAAAAAGTATCTGCATAAAGATCTTCAATAAACGGTAGTGCATAAAACGTTTGTAATTCTGTATCATGTTCTAATTCCTTGCCATCCCCATTCAAATAATCTTGCAATTGTTTCATGCTATTTTTTTCGATTTCAGTGGCATTGTTCTGTTTGTCATTAATAATACCTTTAGGCTAATTATTTTTTAAGTATTGAATGTGTAACGTGTAAATTATCACATTAAATTTAAGCATTTTATATTAAATATAATAATAAGAAAATATTTAAGAACACAGAAAGTAATTTTTGTTAGATAATCTATTTTAAAAAATTCAAATTACCTCCTTGTATTTTTCCGAAATAAGATCTTTTTCTGTTGAAGACAATCTCAGTGTACTTATTTCTGATGTAAGATCCATAGCAAAAATTAAAAATTGTTATTTAAACATATAAAAAATTATACATATATGTATAATATAGTATTATCTTTTTTTTACCATATTCTTTATATCGATCGGCGTGTGATTTACGTTTAGGTAGTACAGCAAAATGTACGTGTAAATAAAATGTTAGCTTTTTGTATTCTTCGCATTGCTTAGTATTATCAGAGAACAAGTCATTCCACAACTAAAAGAAAATATACATATAGTGCAATATGATCAGAGATATTCAATTGGAATATAAATAACTTTTAATAACTAATATGTGTAAATAATTCTTTACTTGGAAAAATGTTGAATAATCTCCAGTATCGTGGCACAACATTAGTTGAACATAGGGATCTGTTACTTCTCCTAATTTATGTCCCAAATTTTGAAAGCCCATTTTTGAAGCTTCTTGAACTAAAGCTTCAGCAGTGCTTTCAAAATCATGATCCAAAAGAAACTGCGAATCATTTTTTCAATTGAAATTTAAAAAACATAGATCAGTCTAAATATAATATTAAAGCTGTTGCAGTTAAATATTATTAATTATACCTGATGGATTATTTTGATATTCTTATCAGCCATTTGATTCTTCATGAATACAACTCAGTATGTATCTTGCTCTGCCTAGAAGTATCGTCATTAAAAAAAAGGTCTGTAAAATTTATAAGTAAATTTTGTATATTTGCAAACCAACACTTAAACAATCTATTTATCAAATTTCTGTCTATGTATCCAAACTACGTATCAAAATCGTGATACTTAAATCATCATTTAATTAATATCTTTGTTTTGCTTACTCCACTGACATTCGGTTATTATTCACTTTATTCCGACACACGTAACTCGACAGGTATTCTTCTCTGACAAACTCATGCCGCAGAGAATGTGTCAGTTTAGGTTTCATTAATCGATTTTATGCAAATACACTATATTGATCAGGCATACGGCATTTCAGCAGCAGGGCAACGTGTATATTCCACGATTGTCGCAACGGGGCTCCAATTTTTTACAATTAAAAATTCGCGCTTGTTAGACGGGATACGTTTGTCACGAGCGATTTTTTTATCGCGACGTTTCGACGTCCGCGTAAACGGAGTTAGTAATTTGCCATTGCCATGTAATCCGCGGAAGAAAACAAACGTTTTGACGTTTACGGCTGCGTACTACAACCGCGGAGTGGCGCGGAGGCTTCTGCTAGCTGTCAAGTTTCATCAATCATTCGCACGCACGCGCACGTGTGCACGCGGTCCTCGATTGCCACAGTTGTTTACATTATCGTTCATCGACACTTATCGATCCGCGGGATTTGGGATTTTTACACGGAGTACATACGCGGCTCTTACAATTTAGGAAAATTATAAAAAATGACCGAGGAGCAGGTTTCTCCGTTGCACAACGCCGTCGTTTTAGAGGTTTTCTCTCGTTACTTGATTCGTACATTTAACTCGGAGGTTATATTTCATTAGGAATCCGCTTGCAAATCACAGATCCCTGACACTGCGTGTTACATACCGAATTTTATTACCGAGGAGGAGGAGAGGCAGATTATAAAATGCGTAAACAGCGTACCGCAACCAAAATGGACGCAATTAAGCCACCGTAGATTGCAGAACTGGGGTGGCATACCGCATCCCAAAGGGATGATAGCGGAAGAGATCCCTGATGTAGGTAGACAGAGCGTGAAATGTCTTAGAATTGATTAAGAAATATAGAAAAGCCGAAAGCTCCTCTATATTTGTTACAACTTTATACGCATCATTTACATTTATTATTAAGTGAATGCATTAAATATTGACACTGATATTTTAGTGGCTTCAGAGATACATTGATAAAGTGGCAGCTTTGAATGCCTTTGAAAAAGGAATATTGCCTAATCACGTTTTAATTAACGAATATTTATCTGGGCAAGGAATAATGGTATGTTGTGAATGAAAGAGGCAGTGTAAAGTGAAAGTACATTGTACTGTATGTTTTTTCTTTGTTATAAAGTACAAATTACGTTTATCTATCTATATATCAGAATAGAGAAAATACAGAATATATACATAGATAGCGCACATACTGAACAGTAACGTAATATCTTCGTCAGGCACACTCAGATGGCCCGCTTTTTTATCCGGTTGTAACCACTATCAGTTGTGGTTCCCATACATTCCTCGACTTTTACAAACGGTTGGAAACAACAGAGGTAGATACTGTAACATACAATAGTCAATAAAGAGGACTGTCACGTAACGATACATATTTTAATACAATGTATATTGTTCCTGCAGCAACAACAACCCAAGTTAGAATTCAGTTTGCTACTAGAACGCAGAAGTCTGCTAGTCCTACAGAAGGATTTGTATCACAATTATTTGCATTCTATAGCCGAAAGAGATGCAGATAGCGTATCGGAATCTTCGATAAAAAATCTACACATGTGTGCTGAAAAGTTTACAGAGGAAGAGGTAATCAAACGTGGTACTAGGCTGTCTTTAACTATTAGACATGTGCCGAAAACTAGCAAACTGAAATTAAAAATTTTTTGATACATATGTGCATTATCGAAATTTGGAAAACCTATAATAAATAGTGGCGCAGAATGCCGTCGTGTAATGTCTTGTATCATTGTTGTCAATCAATGTGAGATGAACTTACTTCATAAATTGTTGCACAATATTTGAATTTGTACATCTGTGTTTTCAAGGCTCACATCCCTTCATCCATCATTTCTTCATCACCTTCGTCTAACATTCCTTGTAGAGAGTGTATGGAGGATATTAAAACGTGGAATTGTTTACGACGCATTTCTAATTTGTGCTCCAGCTGTTCTGACTTCTCCTGCGTGTGAAAAATGATTTTGAGATTAACCAATCTTTTTTATAACTACTATTTCAAACAGAAAAGGTTATACAGGTGGTGACATATCCTCAAACCTTTAAAGCACCCAGCTCTTGTTGCAATGTATCGAGCTTGATGTGCGTTTCCAATCGGTCTGGTTGTTCATTAATGACTTTGGCCAGTACATCGTACTCTATCCTGTTTTTCCTCACGCGTTTGGCATCCTGCAGTTCCGCCTTAGTTTTCTCTATGTCTTCCTTGGCCTTCTCTATTTGTATCTCGATTTCCTTCGACAGCTGCTCGTAGCTCTTTAACTCTTCTCGACTCATGTTCGAGACTAGCCTGGATTTCTTCTGTGCAAATTCGCATTGTGCCAATTGTGACAGCATTCTTTCGTGTAGCGTGTTGTCCACGTCGGAACTGTTGATCCATTTTATGAATGATTTTAATAGCATATTAATCCTACGATCGTCTCCCGTCCCATCGCCGTCTATGAGCAGTCGCCGGCGTATTACTTCTTCTGCAAAATGAAAAATTTATATGTATGATATGTTACGCCTGCACAATATACAGTTTATTAAAAGAAAAATGTGCGTAAAATCTTTTATTGCCCAAGGGCTAGTTATAATTTTTTATGGCAGTAAATATTGCAGTCGTAATATTATTTTTGAAATGCTATTTACCATCAACCATTGTTAGACGCGTGCACTTGTCAGCACTTGTAACCAAGAAACAATTGAACGTAATGTGTATATTTACACGATTGCATTAATGAAATACGCCATCTTGGCGTAGTGTTGTGTATGTACGGCTGGGATGAGAACTTACAAGCCAAAATGCGAGTACGGATGGTAACGAGAAAAGAAATATATATTTTTGAAAAACAAATATCAACGCACAAAAAGAAAAAATACTTTTACATTTTTATATACCGATTGTTAGAATTGTAATCTAAAAAAGGTATTTACAAAAAGGACATGGAAAGGATAAGAAAAAGGGGATTGTCTTTTATCTAGATAAAATTACACAATTAATAATTAGATTTGAATGAAATTACGAAAACTTTGTGCAAATCTGCGCAGTTTTTGAAAATTTAAAATAAATTTTATTTTTTATGTAAATAATTGCTGTTTATTTACTCGCCTATTTTTGTAAATAGTTAATGAATTAATATGGTTCATAAATTAAATAATGCATCTCCTAGGTATTGCAGATAAATGTAGTTCGGATTTTGCAAATAAATTTCTCTTTTGTTTGTATAATATTATATTTTGACCTTCTTTCACTCTCTCTATAACTACATGCGGGACGGCGATAAAACGCCTGCATAGTACACAATTTTTATTGTATTAAATACACTTTACATTTCGTAACATCACCATTATCATAAGAAATGGTATAACGCTCGAGAATATATAATATTTCGTCCTCATCAAAAAATATGTCTATCTCTGGTATCTAATACATTAAGATCATTGGTCCCACATGTGGGTCTTCAAATATATAATATTTGCAACATATATTATGACATCTACAACTTAAACATTACACCCTTCTGGCATTTTAACGTCTCTGTTGATACTTTTTAACTTAAAAAGGAAAAAAAAAGAAAAAGATAATCTCCGGAAACAGAAGTCATCCTACACACTTCGTTCTTAAAGTCAGGTACATCTCAAATAAACCCGGTAGTGGTCACCTCTTTTTCTTTTGCGGAATTGTAATTTTTTTTATATTACAAAACGTCACTGTATTCGTTGCGATATTCTCGTAAGTCTTCAGCACATCAGAATTCATCATTCAGTTGTTATTACAATCGTAACAGAGAGTTATTATTAGATCAGAAATTAACATTGAGTGTAAAAAAGTATGTTTGTTCTTTTCAATACAATAATTGAAATTTGTTATCATTCAACTGTCATAAAAAAAGATATCTTGAAGGATGTCTTTTTCATGGATTATTAATAAATACACAAAAATAAGTAGTGTATACTGCATATTTTTGTATATTTTCTTTTTAGTGTAAAAAAATTATTTTGAAATATTGTCTAATGTTAATAATAATCTTTCAATAACGTCTGTAAAAAATATTCCATAATTTAAAGAATTCCATAATTTGATCCTTGGATTATGACAGTTAATTAAATTATTAAATTTTTAGGAACACAAATATTATTTCTCTCACAAATGTTACTTTTGCATAGACAATATACAAAATCCATCAATAAGATTGGGAATCTCGATAATTCGCGATGTTATCTAAGAGCTCCATATTTTTGAAGAATATGAATTTCTGAACGATAAAACTTTATTTATGAAAATGTAAATTTTAATTTTTTATATTTATATTTTTCTAACTCTTTGATATAACTTTTGATTTTTTACTTATTTATAAGTAGGAATATATTTTGATTATAATCAGCGATCAATCTCGATCGTGAATATCCGAAAATTTATTACATATTTAGTTACGTTTGCGGTATCGAAGTACAACATATTAAAAATCATTGCACAAATTGATAATGAAATTACTATAATACTCCTCACAAGAAGAAAAATAAATTATTATGTACTGTTTAGCAAAAGTGTTACGGTATTTAAATCTTCGATGATGTAGGAATTTTGTCGTTCGCTTTATTTTTTTGTCGTTCGAGAAAAATTGTTTCTCGCACCCACATTTAAATTAATAGCTCGTGTGAAAGTTCCCGGAGGTTGCGTTACGATTGAGAAGGTTTTTTACGTCTTCCGAATAGATTACTCAATACGGAACTTCGTTTGTAATCGCGATCTTTCCGATTGCCGCCTGAGCTTTGCTCGCTTTCTGATCCACTCTCTGACGCTCTTCTATTATCCACCACTGCGATGTTTGGAGGAGTCGTTTGCGGAGCTGCTGGCGGAGCGACATAAGGCGGCAATGACGTCGGTCTGCCAGTGAAAGTATTGTTTTGTTGTTGTACACCCTGTAAAAGAATACGAATTCATTATTCGGGGTTATAAACAAAAGACAGTGAGATTTATAGATTTACAATTGCGCTAAGAAATCGTTATGATTGTCGCAACTGCCTTAATTGAAATACATATAACGTTTTAGTTGCATTAAGTTTTAGTAACATTCTAAAATATACATCTTCGAGAATATAATAGTGGTTACAGTTCCGGTTCACAAAGTAAATTAAAAATGTTCTATCTCCTTTTAATTCTCAAAGAATTTAACATAAATTATTTTAATAGAAATTTGAGAATTAGGAACTTACCTGTCTGATATTTGGTATGGATACATTCCCGTATGCTGTAACAGACGAAAAATACAATTAAGAAATTTTCATTCCGTTAAATTGAGATCACAAATTGCAACATTCAATTATAAAATCCAGCTAGAACTAAAACAATTGTTATCGTCTAACAAATAGCTATTTACAATTGTTATTATCGATGAATAAATTATAAATTGTAGAGTTAGAAAATCGAAGTGCAGACGTATCAGCAAAATGGAATATTAAATTAAAATTTTCTGAAGTGCTTATGAACAAATAGCGGGAACCCGTTAGTATTAATCCTTTGGAGATATGCCTATGTGTTTCGGTTATGGCTTTACAATACATTTATAAATGTATTACAATTGCTTCACATTGCTTCAGCATTTTACATCCCTTGCCAAGCAATTTGCCAAATGCGAGAAAAAATGTTCGGTAAGATGCAGGTGTAAATGAGTGATGAAAACAAAATGTATAAACGCAGAATGATTGCATGCGATTTTCACATCAATCTTTCTTTTATCGAGTGTGAATGTTTTGTAATGACTGACCAGAATCACGAGGAATTTTCCACTGAGCCATTCTAGTCGGTGGAGGCGCACTCGATGGCAATGGAGGTGCTAATTCTATAAAATGACGATGAATGTTCACGTGTCGACGAATATCGAGTAGAATCTTTCTGAACCTTCTGAATCTTTTAACTTTTAACTTATATTATACAATGACGTACCTTGATGTTGCGGAGGAAGATCCACGCTGCTTTGTCGGTGCCATACCGGTGGCTCGTTCGATGAATACTGGCCGGACCCATTGTGATTTAATGTTGCGCTTCGTTGCTGCGCATAATTGGGTCTTCCTTGTGGCAAATGGTGTTCCACATCTATATATAATAACATTTAAACAAATCTTTATCGATACATAAAAGCACAGAATTATAAATAGATATAATATAATAAATACTTAAAAAAAATTATTAAATACAAGACTGACGCAAAGTAAATTTTATCTAAAAAGACATACCATTGCGCCTGTATTGCACCATATTTTCCGAACTGGGTGTTCGCATAGGGACAGGTGGTGGAGCGCCTCGTGGCGGTATGGGCGGTTTGTCGGTTCCTAGCATCGCGGAATTCTGTTGATACTGATCTCGCTGAGCCGCCAATTGTTCTTGCTGCATCAGCTGATGTTGCTGCTGTTGCGCGAGCAATTGCTGCTGCCTATGCATCTGCAGAAATTCCGTCTGAGTTTGCGGTTCGGATCTCTGCGACGCCAAGAATGCCTCGGCGTTCTGCGCGTCGTTGCGCCGTTGCTGATTGTGCCGGTGCATCTGCAGGAACTCTATTTGTACCGAACTGGGCGAGTGTTGATTTGTCGAGGTGGGATCGCGCCTGATCACAGAATTCTTGCGCTCCATCTCCGGTGTGGAAGCGCGACTACTTCCGGTCGATGCGTTATCGTCCGCGTGCTCGAGCCTCGAACTCTGCAGCCTCTGCAAGCCTTCCTGTTGCATCTGATTTTGAGAAATAAAGATTCACTTTACAATTCAAGTCTCATAGTATGTTGAAACAGTTAGAGTATACGATTAGGATATGATAGGATTAAAAGACTAAAAGATCGAATAATTATAGATGGTAATATTTCCAAAAAGAGAGAAAGTTTAGAAATAGTAAAAATATAGTGTTTTTATCGCAAACCTTCTGAGACTCGTCGTAGCTTAAGAGCTGTAGACTTGGTGGCAACTTCGCGTGAAACGAGATTTTATTAACCCAGTCTTCCATCTCCTCTTGACTTGGTGCTAAAAACAAGAATTCCGAACCGTCCGTGCACTTCAGCCGAAATACGTTCTTCTTCTTCGTGTAATCGTCCGCTTTCTCGCATATAGCATTGAAAATGGTTATAGGGGCAGTGGCCGCTTTACTTAACGAGAAATCTTCCATGTCCTTGAAGAAGCACAACAGTTGCCCGCACAATACTGAAATAGTTGCGAAATAAATATAGATTTGCGGCTAAAGAAACATTTTACGTCTATTTAATTTCGTGAATGATTAGATACCGGTATAATATTGCTTCCATGATCTAACGGCTGCTTTTTTGCCGGCACTTTGAAGCTCGTGCTTTCGCTCGAGAAGACCTTGAATCTCGACTGGGCGAAGAGCGTCCATATTCTCCATTCGCTGCAGTTTCCGGAAGCTTTGCGTTCTTCGTCTAGTCGTGAAGCTCGGAGTCCGTTTTGGTTTCTTCGTATCCACTTTCATGCTTTCAGCTCTCTTGATATCCGAAGTTGCTGAAGAAATTGGTATATAATTTCACAATCAATTATCAGATCTTTTTATTGACGGCAAGAGCGCAATTAATTGATTTCTTTACATAAAATTACGTACCTGGTCTTAATTTTACGCTAAACATGTGCGATAAACCGTACGGCTTCTGGGGTGTCGCAGATTCTGCTGTTTCGGAAGCAGTAGCACCTTTCAGCGGAGATAACCTGATGAATAAGCCAATGATATTTGTGAAATCAGATTATTATTTCAAATATCTGAGTCTTGGGTTGAATCTTAATTTTTACTCACTTGTTCGCAGACTCATGTTCATCGACCGAGCCGTTAATTTCGTCGTGTTGCGCGCGATGAGAAGTATCTAATAACCGTCTACGTTCCTCTTCGCGTTTCCGCTCTTCAGTTATCCTTTGTACCTCTTTACGTTTCCGTTCCTCGATCCTCGCGCGTTCCACACGCTCTTTTTCTGCTTGGCGTGCGGCCATTTCCGCCTCTTGCTGCTTTTGAAAGGCTTCTTCCAGCTGTGTAAATGTTTATAATATTAAATATTATATTGTAAATTTTCAACAATAAATAGTCAACAATTTTTTATCTTTATTATATTAAAATCATTATATTGAACTCACCATCGTTATTCGTTTAAGCGCGCTGAATCTTTCCTCTTGCGCTTGTATAGTCTTTTCAAAGTCTTCGTGCTTCCTTATCAATTCCTCCACTTGCGAAATGCTCTCTCCCAATTTTTCTTCCTGCAGCATCGGTTCCCTGTTAACTATCCAGTTCTCCAGGATCTCAGCGTCCCTCTTGAACAGTTGCGTGTCCAAATTCTGTTCGTAAATGTGCCTTCTCTGCTGCCATGTATCTTTCAAAATCTGCTGGCGTTGCTGCAACACCGATATTTTGTCCTCGATCTCCTTCGCCAAGAAGTGTCCCTGCTCGATTAGCTTCTGTCCGGTTCGATAGAATTTCTCAAAGGCCTCCTCGCGCGTGTCGATCTCCGATTTGTACTCGTTGTGCCTAGAAAGCAGTGCCTCGGCACCAGGAACGTCCCGCGCCAATTCCGGCGCCGTTACCTTGGCCACCATCTCATTTATCCAAGATATCAGCTCCCTGTACTCGCCTAAGTAGGCCTGCAGCTGTTCCGCCTGGGCCAGTTTGCTTCGCCTCTGCGCCGCTTGCTCCAGTAGCTCAGCCCAGGCCGCTTCTGCCTCCTGATGCTTCACGTTAATGTGTATACGCGCGTCCGGGAATAGCTCGATCAGCCTTGACGCTTCCTCCATCAGGCTCTCTACTTGTTCCTTCACAGCCGCCAGGTCAGTCTCGAATCCTTGATGCTTCCTTACTAATGCCTGAATTGTCTCCAAATCGTGACCATAGCCGTCCGAGCTGAGAGCCGCTTCCTTTTCCTGTATCCAAGAGATAGTCTCGTCGGCTGTTCTGTCAAACATATGAACCTGCTTGGCGCCCGCCAACGCGTCTTGTCGAGCGTGCGCCAATTCCTTCAAGTCCTCCCATTGTTGCTTTGTTTCGTCAATTTTCTGGAGTATTTTGCTTTTTTCAGGATTGTTCTGGTCGATCAGCCTTTGCCCCTCGTCAAGCACAGCCGATACACGTCCTTCACTGGTCGTCAAGCCGGCTAGGAAATTGTCGAATATTTGGATCAGCAGTTCTACGTGTTCCACGTCGCAACCATAGTCCTCCGATGCGGCGATCTTTAATTATAATATTTAATAATTATATTAATATCAGTTTTATAATAATATATTAGAAATTAAAAAGGTAAAGTTATATAATTATTAATTATTTATCTAATCTTACCGTTGTTTGATCCCCGATCCATTCGATCACTTCATCTGCCTGTCTGATAAATTTGTAAAACTTCTCGCTCTCCGATAATCTCTGCAGTCGATATTCTTTCAATCTTTGCAGTTCTTTGAATTTATATTCGATATCCGCCTGTTTTTGCGCGATATTCTTGCTATCAAAGTGATGCCGCTCGACTAGGCCACGCGAAAGTTTCTTTAGATTATCAATCGTACTTTCGAAACCAGACAAGTCACGCTCGATGCCTTCTAGTTTCTTCAGCAGAGACTGCACAGAATCTTCGTCTTTGCCATGATCAGATGACGTCAATTGTGGATGTTTCTCTCTAATCCACTGCTCAGCTTCTGCAGCTTCGGCATAAAACTATAAAACGCAAATTTTATTTTCCATCGTGTATGCAAAAATAATCAAAATTATATTATTAAAATTATACTAAAATTATTTACGTTAATTATAATAATTAATTTCACATCAACAGAAGTAGGTACATTTAATTTCTTACCATTTGTGACTCTACAGCGTCGAGCAATCTCAATTTCCTGACACTTGCCAGATCTCTGAGGTGTGATAATTCCTCTTGCAACTTTTTGGTCAACTCATCAATTTTATCCGCTGCGAAATGTCCACTTCTAATCATCACAGTCGCTCTGCTAACCAGTGAAGCTACTACAGGCTCTCTGGATAACAATTCCGCTTCCAAAGCGTGGTGTTTCTTTTGCAATCGCTGTACAGTAGTCAGAGAGCTGCCCAGATCGTTGCTCGCGGCTAATGGTTCCTTCTCCGACAACCAATGCAATTCGTCCTCAACATCTCTCGCGAACTGATGCAGTAACTTCGCGTCTTCCAAATTGTCCCTGCGTATTTGCATCGGTTCCTGAAGGCTGTGGTATCTATTGATCGTAACTAACGCTCTCTTTTGAATCTCATCGCTCAAGAAATGATTCGATTTCTGAAAACTGGCGGCGGTGTCTTTGATAGATTCGCACGCTTCATTGTGACCGAGCACGTCGTTTTCCAAATTGGTGTGTCTCTTCAGCAAATTTGCCACGCTTGAGAGATCCTTGCCGTGATCCTCTGATTGCAACTGGGTCTCCACTTCGTCCATCCACGTCTCGAATTCGTCCAAACTACGACCGAATAGCAAGGCTTGATACGCATCATTCAGCCGGTTCTTTTTCAGCTCGCTAGTTTCTTGCAACAGACGCCATTCTGCCTCCAGCTCATCCAAACGTTCCTGTATATCCTTCGCGGCGTAATGGTTTTCCTCGATAAGTGCTTCTCCCTCGTTGACCACTGCTGCGACTCTTCCTTTATTTGCCATCAATTCGCTCTCAAATGCGGCGTGTTTCTGTATCTTGCTTTGCAAATTCGAAGAATCTCTATAATTTTCGTCGCTCGCCACTTGTTGCTTCTGATGCAACCAGCCTTCCACCTCATATATATTCCTGAGGAATTGGTGTAAGTGGTGGCTCTCCAAAAGTTTCTTCCTTCTGGCTGTCGCGTTGTTCTTCAGTTTGTCTCGTCTGGTACAGACTGAGGCGAGTCGCTGCTTTATTATACCCGCGTCCGCATGTCCATGAGATAGAATTTCGTTAGCAAATTTCTCCAGCTCTTCGATACGTCCCAATTGAGACGCCAACATTTTCTCGAATTCTTCGTGCTTACGCAATAGTGTCTCGACGCCCGATAGCGATTCGCCAAGATCGTCGTTGTTGAGGAACGCCTCTTTCGTCGCCAGCCAGCTGTCAGCCTGATCGGCTTGCTCCTTAAACAATTGCAATTGATGTGCTTGCGTTAATTTCTGCCTGCGATTGTCCCAGGCATTTCCCAAAGTTTGTCTGAGCTCTTCCAGATGCTCAAGATTATCCTTGACATCCTCGTTAATCGACACTAGCTTTTGGCCATGATCCTTTAAGCCTTTAAATATGTCTTGTCTGCCATCGATCTCTGCCTTTCTCTCTTGATGCAATTCTAGTACAGCTTCGGCTTCGGATATGGTGGTCGGTGCTTCGGATTCATCCATGCGTTTAATAGTATCTGCCACCCAAATGTCCAATTCATGCAGATCAGCTTGGAATTTGTGCAATGTGTAGGCTTGATTCAAAGCTTCACGCCGATGTCGAGTCACACGTTGCAGATCATCCCAGTTAGATTGAAGCTCGGATAGTATCCCGTTTATTTCGGATGCCTTGTCTGGATACTTGTGCGACAAGTTTCGCGCCTCTGCCTTATGCTCCTAAAATAGCATATAAAAAAAATTGAAATATAAAATTTTCTTTATATTTAAAAACATATTTATGATATTACAAAATATGAAGTGAAAGAAGAGTGTGTGCAATTACAAAAATTCTATTAATATATACACAAAGTATATTAAAAATATTAATTACTTAGTAACGAAAAACATAGAGCTATACTATATAGCTATGCTAATCTTTTATTACTTTATTTTAATTATTAGTAAATTTACGATTAATTCTGAAGCAAAAAATTAATGAAAAATTGATGCAATCTTCACCTTCAATTTGCCTTCTATTGCTGTCATGTCTCGTTCCATAGCCTCTTGTTTTCTTTGTAACTGTTCGACAGCGGGTAAATCTTTTCCTGTATCACTCGTGTTCATGGCCACTGATTTCTCAATAACTCTTTGGTTTGTGTCGTCTATATCTCGGTTAAATAGATGGATCTCTAGTGCACCCGCTAATGTTTCGCGATACGTACTTAGCGCACCTTGCAAACCTTTCCACTTATTATTAAAGTTGTCGCGCCGTTGTTGAATTGCTTTTGATTCATTATCACGACCCTATACGAAATATAGCAAAATAATATGAATATTTTAAATAATAACATTTATATTTCAGTAATACGGTTCAGTATAATATTTATTTTAGGTTTCCATGTGAAAGATTTTACCTGTTTTATAAGCTTATCTGCTAAAGCATTGATAGTTTTTATTCTGGAATCATCCACTCGCATATCGCTATCTACATCGTCGAGTTTCCTTTGGAGGCTCAAGCAGTGCTCATAATCCTTTCCGGTATCATCAGCCTGGACCATCATTTCCTTATCCCTGATCCACGCTTCAATCTTCTCCACCTGATTGTTGAATTCCAAGATATCTTGAGCCTCTTCCAAACCTCTGCCCCGATTACCAGACTCCAACAACAATTTCCGCCAGGACGCATGTAGATGTTCTAATTGCTGATGAATTTCTGCGCTCGCCGGATGTTTTCGCGCTAACAACGTTTCTCCTTTTGCTATTTTGTATAAATATAAATTTATTATTAATTTTTTATGCAAGTGAGAATATTCTGTGGGCGATAACGGCAACTTGAGCATCAATCAATTACCTTTAATTTCCTCGATTCTGCTCTGATTCGCTGCCAGCTCTGCTTGGAACGCCTGGTGTTTTTGCAGCTTCTTGATCTTATCCTCTAAGCTGGACACCTCGCCTTTCGACGCTTCCGCTTCCAACTTCTTCTGCTTTTCGCCTATCCAGGACTCGGCTTCACCTACGTCTCTAACAAATTGTGCATGCAACAAACTGGCCTCCAATCTTCTTCTTCGCGCATCGCACAGGTCACGGATTCTTGCACGCCTTTGAATAACCTCGTTCAATCGCCGAGCGATCGTTGATGAGTCGAAATGATTCTGAGCAAGAAGTTTACTTCCGTGTTCTTGCAGCGCCGTCAGCTTCTCCTCGTGGGTGACTAACAGCTTCTCGAATTCGTTATGCTTTTTCATCTGCGCATCTACCTCTTCGACTGAGACTCCAAAGTTGTCGCCACTCAGTGCGGCTTCTTGAGTGCTGGACAAGGTATCGAGCTGTTTGGCGTCTCGTAGGAAGAAATGCAAGTCGATCAATTGATCCAAATGCACCTTCTTTTGTTGCCAAGCGGTGTGCAGCCTCTGCCGTTCGTCCAGCAACTGGTTACATTTTTCCTCAACCTCCTGAGAAGTAAGTCGATGTGATTAACAGACATTCGCAAGAGTCGTTATTATCTTCGATAGGTAGACTTACCATAGCGGCATAGTGACCGGTTTGCACCATGGCCTCGCCTAGATCAAGCACCGAGCTGAAGCTGTCCTCTCGCGCTTCGATTTCTCCTTTCAGGGCCTCGTGCTCCGCCTTCAAGATCTGCGCGCTGGCCGCGTCTCGAACCTTTTCCTCCGTCGACATTGTAGCGCGGAGTCCAGCTGCCCAGTTCATTAGGTCTCTTACCTAAACGTTTCCCTCGTTAGAAATAAATCGTCAAATATAAACGGTAAGAAGTATATAATTTAATACCTGAGTGAGGAATCGTTGCAAGTCGCAGCTAGCCTGCAACTGATCCCTTCGATGAGCGGACCTTTCTTTCAACTCCTCCCAATGAGCAACAACAATTTGTTGCTGCTGATCGATGTGTACCGCGTTGTTGCCTGGATAATGAGCTTGTAATCTGGAGGCATCCTCGACTAAGACTTGCAACTGAGCCTCCAAAGCGACCAGGTCATTTTCGAATCCTTCATGACGTCTAATTAACGCCAAAACGGAATTTAAGTCGCGACCAAGATCCTCTGGCAAAGCAGCCTCTTTCTCTTGTATTCGTGACAGCGCTTCCGCCACGTCGCGATGGAATCGATGAATTTCACCTGCCGCTTGTAATCGTTGCTCGCGATTACGGATGAGACCCAATAGATGCTGCCACGATTCTCTGCGATAAACAATTGTATTTCAAAGTTATTTATTTTACCCTTTTTGGAAATTATGCAAAATTTTTAAGAAGAAAAGCACAATTCAGAAAAATTCAGAAAAATAGTTTTGTCTGTAACATAGAGATAAATAATTATGATATTAACAAGTATGTACAAATTTACAAAAGTTTGAACAGTTAGTACATAATAATTTCTACATTACAATATTTTAGAGTTAGAAGGTTTTAAGACCAAGTTTTTAAAAAGCAATCGAAAGAACTATGAAAATCAAAAGCATAAGATCGCGAAATTTCGAAAAAGAAGCGTAGAAGATAAATAAGCTTTGAATCATAGTATGAGACAACTTTAACGTCTTATATACACATGAGTTAGTCCAAGTAACAAAGTGTATACTCACTTCATCACCGCGTGTTGATTTTGTACTTGTAACGCCGGATCGTCTTCATCGGATCTATGTTGAATACGTATACGGAAAAAAAGTTAGTGACCCAACACCGAGAAAAAAAATAGACAAATAGATTTGTAAATCACAAAGAACATTATATTACATGATATTAATTTAGAATTTTAGACTAACACCAAGAGAAAGATATTAATTTATACCAATTACGTCATTTTGTTAATTTATTGCGTGCAAGTGACGGGATACTAATATTCTACGAGAGTGATAAGAAAACAATAAAATAGCAGAAACGAAAATAATGACAAAAAGATCCTTATTGGATAAGATGAGTTAAAGATTTACCCTAATTGTTCCTGGCGTTTTTCGATATCCTGGATGTAAGGACTCTCGTTCGCGATCAGTTTTCTGGCTAATTCTTCGCACTGATTGAACCTCTCGGATCCAGCCTCTATTCGATGCTTGAAATCATTGAATTTCGTTTGCAAGAGCAACAGATGCTCGTAATCTTGACCGTAGTCCTCCGATGCCGCTGCTTGTTCTTGCTCCTTGATCCATTGCTCCAACTCTCTGCTCTCCAGGAAATATTCATGACGATACATGCTCTCCATTAAACGTTGCTGCCTTACGGTAGCCAGTCGCTGCAAGGCGCGCATTTGTTGAATGATCGCTTGCTGCTTGTTGGCTATCGCCTTGCTGTCGGGATGCTTCGAGTTGATCATTGTGGAAGCTGTGTGTCCCATTTCTGTTACGATGCCGTTGTATGTGTCTAATTCGAGCTCAACAGCCTGTAAATTATAAGCCAAACATAAATAGTCAGTAACATTATATTTAGTTAATTGTGATAATTCCGATTACATTCCGATTAAATTCCGATCGAATAATATAGTGAATTACTTTTGATTGATTACATTTTTCATTTTGTTTTAGAAAATACGTACCTTGTGTTTTGTCAATAATTTCGTGGCGGCATCGCGATCCCTGCCGTAATCGGTAGAGCTCAGCACATCGTTCTTCTCGTTGAGCCAGCTTTCAACCTCGCCGGCTTCGAAAAAGAATTCTTGTGCTTTTAGGGACAAGTCCAATGCTCTGCTACGCTCTCCCGCTTTGTCTTGCAAATCCCTCCACGCGTCATCCAGAATATCGCACAGTTCTTGGATCTAGTAAAATTATTAATGCAACCAATTATTTATTGCTATTTAGTTCAATTAACGACATTTTCAATACATTGTTACTCGTGTAAAACAAATACAAATTAATAATTCATTAAGTAATTAATCGCTGATGTCAATGCTGACACACTGCCTAAAGTTCCATCGCTGTGGCAAAAGTATCAGTTTGTGTCTGCATGCAACAACATATACATCTTCTATCTTATAATTCCTAAGACTTATTTATTAAGCAATAGAATAAAATCAGAAAGCCTGTTGCAACTAAAATTGTATAAATCACATATTTTTTAATAATAGATTTTACCTCCAGTTGCAAAACAATTGAGATTACAATAAACAAATTAAATTTCATTGAAATTCTGTGAAAGAATTTTTGTGTATGAAGAATTAATCATATAAATATATATACAAATAGTTCAGGTAATTTTAGAAACTAAGCTACAGAAATAAAGTATAACTATTAACATCCTATAAAAACAATTTGTTAATTACATGATGTCTAGGATATCTGGGCTGCTATAATTATCATTGATCACAGAAAAGCGATAAACATTTGTGACAACATTTTCCATGCGTTGTTGTGTGTCCACCTTACCTTCGTAAACGCGATACCCTTCGAGAAGCTCCAGCTGTGCAAAAATCACAAGTTCTTACTCCAGTCTCGTATCAGCCGATCATTGTACGAAACCACGAGAAAAAGATAGTTATTTGGCAAAGAAATCCTCGTAATTTACCTTTTTCTTCTCTGGATGAGCCTGATCGATGAGCGTTTGTCCAGAAGCCAGAGTTTTGTCTATCATAGGCTGATGACCGGCGATCTCCGCTTCCAGCTTCTTGTGTTTCTTGTGCAAAGTCTGGGCCTGATGCAGGTTCTGTCCAAGCGTCGTCGACGACGCTTGAGGTAAATGGTCCTTGATCCACTGCAACTCTGCGTCCAATTCGAAACCGAATTTGTGGAAACGCAGGCTTTCCTCCAATGCTTCTCGACGTTTCTTAGCTGGTTCCTTCAGACTGCGGAATCTATCCAATATAATAAACCTCGTCATTTGTATATCCACGATCATCTCGGTAAAGAATCAGGTTGATCATTAAACAATCAGTTTAAAAGAAAGGGTAGTATAACATAATTGAAGAAGAAAATTTCATACGTACTTTCTCTGGGTGGCTTGACTTGACTTCAGGATGTTCACCGCATCGAAGTGACCCTCGTGCGCCATTTCCTGACCCATGGCCACGAGATCATCCACTTTCTGTTCCCATTGACACATGTCGCTCTCGAGGGTCTGGTGCTTTTTCAGCAACTCTTTGCAGCTACGGAGATCCGTGCCTACTTGCTTACTCTGAAGACAACTCTCTATCTCTTCTAATTTTAATCTAGCGTCTTCCATAGTGCGATTGTATCCGTGTTGTGAGGCCGCTTGTCGCAGTCTACGACCTTTCTCCAACGACAATGCTACCAATCGGTCCCATTGATCATTTAGATCCTTCAAAGTCTTGCCCACGTCGTCTGATCGGTAATTTTCTTCTGATATGAGCGCCTTGCCTGCCTTGTTGACTGCTCTCAATTGTCCCTCATTGGCACGCAGTTCTCGTTCGAAAGCTTCGTGTTTTTGCAGTTTGCGCTCGAGATTATTCAAGTCGCGATAGCTTTCGTCGGCCGCGGTCTTCATCTTGTCGCCCAACCAATCGCGCAAGTCATCCACTTCGGCTGAGAATTGTTGATAATGCTCGGATGCCTTTAAAGCTGCTCTTCGACGTTGCGCGGCGTCCTTCACTGCCATGCGGCGGGCTAGTACTTGGTTCCTTCTTTCGTTGATGCTAGATATAAATTAGGTTTATGTAACTAATACAATAGCATCTCCTTAACACATATTTAAAAAAAATTGTGATTAAAATCAGTTTTTAAATTCATTTTAATTCATTTTAGTTCAGTGACTTCAGTTTAACTCAAGTTCATGCGATATGTCATTATATTTTTATTCGTAAGCAATCAATCTGACAAATCGTTCTTCTGATACTTACTAATCTTTTTCGTAGTGATTTTGGGCGATTAACTTGTCTGCGGTGTCACTAAATGCCTTCAATCTGTCATCTTGCGCGTGAAGGGTGTTCTCGAATTTTTCGTGTTGTTTCAATAGAGCCTCGACGTCATCCAAAGATTCGCCCAAGTCGGTGAACTCAAGGAAAGCTTCATGAGAGCTGGTAGTAGCTTCGATCTGATCGGCTTCTCGATTAAATTGTTGCAATTCCAGACATTGTCGTAACCATTCTTCTTTTGCCATCCAATCAGCTGTTACCGCTGGGTACAATCCATTTAACTTGTCCAGACGTTCACCTACATCTGTCAATGTCGGGTTACGACGTAGTAGTTCTCGACCGAGATCTTCAACTTCGCGGAATCTGCAAGCATACGAAAAAAATATAATTTATAAAAAATTAGATTTTTTTACTAACAAGATTCTCGATTAATTTAATAACAATACCATAATAAAAATTATTTTAATAAATCCACTATTGAGAAATTATTTTTACTAAATTTTAAAGAACTTTTTAATAAAAAGCTGATTGTACAATAATAACGATTACATACTCGTCTTCTTTGGTTCGTATTTCTTCTCCAAGCTCCATGTGCTGTTTCTTGAGTTGCTCGGCCGTGGCAACGTCTCTCACTGGTTCCTCGGCCTTCATTGTCTCTTGTATGTCCATGGCCCAGTTGATCAAGTTCTTCGAACTATTCATGAATATTTGTTGGCCGACCGCGTCTTCTAAACGAGATCGTCGCTCCTTGGCCTTCGTCTGGACTTTGTTCCACAGATCCTTGATCTCGTTTTGTCTCACATTGACGTTGTTACATTCGTGTGGATACGAACTCTTAACGCTGTTGCCTAATAAATCTACTTTCCGTACCTGAGAAAATAAAATTATATGAAAAAATTGTCATTATTTTCTGTTATTTATTAAATTTATTGTAAAATACTGAAATTGTTTAACCTTTTCTTCAACTGGTGCCAATTCTCGTTCCAAATGTTGATGTCTCCTCTGCAGAGCTTGCACAGTCTTCAGGTCAGGTCCCAACTCGGCGGTGTCTAGTTGGGTGATCTTTTCTAGCATCCAATCGTGAGCTTCGTCGCAGGTTCTGTTAAACAACTCAACACTGGATGCGCCCTCCAAGCTTTTTTCTTTCTGAGTTTTCAACCAATTCAAATGTTCCCATAGCTGATGAATGTGCCTCTGCCTGGCTTTGACTTTGTCCAGCTGACTGTGACCTTGACGAACGAATTCGTCTACCGCTGCGTCTATTGCCTCTACCCGTTTCCCGGAGGCTGACAGATCCGTTAGAAACTTCTCGTACTTTCTCCTCGCCGTCTCGACGTTGTCGCGAGGATCGTCGACTCTTAACATCTTCTCCTTGTCCTTGATCCATTTTTCGAAGTCGTCACACTCCCGGTAAAAGCCGTAAAGCCTGATGGCGTCCTCCAACAACGCGTGACGTTTCACAGCGAGTTCCTGTAACTCGCTGTAAGTTTCGTTGATTTTCTTCTGTCGCTTCTCCACGCTATCACCGTCGCTCACCGCCTTTCGCTTGATCGGCTTCACGGTAGACTTGATGGATTTTAATCGTCGGACCGGCACTACCTGTTTCACCATCTTTGTCTTCTTCACGCGCTGCGTCACTTTGACCTTCTCAGGTCTGCGTACCTGCACTTGCACGACTTTTGGCTCGATCTCGCGCACGTAATTAGCCGGCACAAACCCGTCCGTACCGTCAGCTTTCCTAACGCTCCACCAGTCGGGATTCGTCTTGTTCAACAGAAACATTACTTCGCCCTTAACCATGTGCATGCCCTGACCGTTAAATGGATATAAACTTTTTACTTGCGGTACCAATCTATCCTCGTGAATGGTTTTCGGCTCGAGTCGTTCGACTACCTCATCCACCCACTCGTCTTGCGGCACCAATCTGATCTCCTTGCTCCATTCTTCCTGCTCAAGCTCGGCGACCGGTTCAGGATCGGCGGATAACTCCAGGGTGGAGATGCCGGATTTGATCAGTTTTTCCGCCTGTGTGTTCAAGGACTGCACATCGCCATTGTAGGCGTTTAATTCGCCTTCCAAATCTTTGTGCCGCTGCAACAAGGCCTGAGCGCTCGGTTCGTCCACTCCATAATCCTCTGAGGCCACTAAAGCCATTTTCTCGTTCATCCACGAATCCGCCTCGTTTGCGTCGGCGTAAAATTGGAACGCTTCGGCCGCGTCATCCAGCTGCTTTTTCCGCAATGCCGCCAGTTCCTCCAAGACTCTCCAATGTTCCTGCAACGAGTCTATTCGATTCTGTATCTCCAATGCCGACGGGTGATTATCGGCTATCAGTTTTTTGCCGGCATCGCAAAGTTGCTCGGATTTCGGCCTGCGCACTTTCATCTCATCTTGCAGGGCCTTATGTTTTTGCTGCAGCGATATCACGGCCCGCAAATCCTTCGCAGAAATGCCAGCCTTGCATATTCGCTGTTTCTCCACCAGCCACGACTCTTCGTCCTCGTGATCTTGAAGGAAGTGAAAGAAATTCCTGGCATCCTCTAGCCGAGCTTTACGCTCCTTGCTGTTCTCCACGAGCTCGTCATAAGCGCTATTCAGTAGTTCCAACTTCTGCTGCAGCAATGGCGCCTCCTTATTCTGCGGCTGTGCCAAGTGCTGAGCGGCCTGTCTACCGAGTCGTCTTTGGCTCTCGCCTAGAGCCGTCACTTGCAGCTCCTGCAAGCTGTGTTTCTGCAAGAGATCCTCGACTCCCAGTAGATGCGGGCCCACATCAGTGCTCTGAAAGTTCAGTTGGAGCTCTTGAATGGAAGCCAGTGTTGTATCAATTTCTCTCATCAAGGTCATTAGCGAGCTGAGCGCGACCAGATTGGATTTGTGATGGTCCAGCAAAGCCAGCAATTCTTTCCATCTCTGCAACACTTCCTGTTCTCTGCTGCGAACTCTCTCTAAGCCGTGATAATTCTCCCGCACCAATTCTTCGGACATGTTCGTCAGGTCGTGGAAGCGCTCCTCGCGTGCCAAGATATCGGCACTGATAGCCTCGTGCTTCTTTACTGTGGCGTCTACTTGCGCTAGGTTACTGCCGTATCGTGGATCCGTCAGGACCTGAATCATCTCTTTTAAATAACCTTCTCTGAGCACGCTTTTTCTCTCGAACTTGTAATTCAGTTGCTCGAGCCTCTCTTGTCGCAACAACTCGGTCCTCAGGGCGACTTCACGACGGTGCTCCGATCTTTCCAATTCTACCCAATTTCTTTCGATGTCGTGGATCAGCTGGCCCTCCTGCGGGGTGAACGCCGGCTGATTCAGAGACTTTAACTGGGTGTTTATGTGGAAATACAACGCTTCTATCTCGGATCGTTCCTTGTACTTCGGCGGCTTCTCTACTGTTCGGTATTGCTTGAAGGCCAGGAGTTCCCGTTGAATACCTTCGAGCGAGTTCGGGAAGCTTCGACTCTCCAGAACCTCGATTTTCATCTTGATCCATTCCAAAAGGTCAGTCGTTAGTTTCTCATAGTGGATCTTCATCTTGTCGGCGTCCATCATCTGGCCAACGATCTGTGAGTACAAAAAAGAGTCATCAAAAGATTTGTTAAGATTTTTAATTTAATTATTTAATTAAATTTATTTGATTTAATTGATTCTTAGATTCTCTCTTGAATTTGTAGTTTTTCGAACGACAGGACGTTTTAATTATGAAATGTAACATATGGATATTCAAATACATACTCTATGGATACATTTTCGTTACAAAGTATTAATTTAAATTTTGAATATCAGGATGATATTTAGATTCTCAACTTTTTAGATCTTTATCAGGTCTTTAGATTTTCAAAATATAGTTTGCTTTACAATTTTATATGTATTAAATGAGATTTTCAAGTAGTCGTACATTCGCTATTCTTTTGCCGCTCTTTATTTCGTTCTTCATCCTGGCGAATGTATGATAATAAGACGCGACATAGGTAATAATGGACTTCTCGTCTGGTCTGGCTGTGTCCACGTCTTCTGCGTCCAACAGCCGCGGTATGCCGAGTTCTGAATTAGCAACGTCGAAGGCATAATTGAGATTATCGATGTTCTTATTTTGCTGTAATTCCGACCAATTGACCAAGTCCGGTCTGTGAGCGTGTATGAGAGCGTTGAAACCAAGTCCGTTTCTCCAGGAGCCTATTTGTACATAATTTAAAATTTTTGTATAGTTTAAAATATTTTAAATTTCTCTTATACATCTTTATATATAATATTTAAGTTAGAGAGTCAAAGCTGAGTGAGAAAGTCAACGGTCGAAATACGAACAAAATAAGGATGTTATTTTAAAGTAATATTTAATTTTTATTTTCAATATTTTTACTCAATTATTGTAAATAAATTAGATATCACTTTAAACTAACATCCTTATTTTACTCGTATTTTGGTCGTCGACCTTCTCACATAGCTTTGCTTAAAACGAGACTTCTCCGTTAGTATAATATTTATTTTCCTATAAAAGGTACACTTATATAAAATATAATAATTCTTGATTATAATTATTCTCTCAATTGTCTTATGAATTTTTAAACGCTTCAAAAAGTACAGGATGAAGGTTTATACTGTTTATAGCTTGGAGGATTTGCGTGTAAGATTATACTAAATGTTTCCTAGATTCATAAATATTGCACGGTTTCTTCAAACTTCTTTTTACGTCATTCGGATACTTTGAATATTCATGCCGCGTAATTGTATACAAGGCGGAGAACTCAACTCACCGGTAAAGTCCTGGATGTTAACGCCGGGATAGCCATTTGTCTTTCTCTGGCACCAGAGTAGCAGAGCATCTTTGGCAGACTTCTTCTCGCTGCTATCATTCTCCTCGTCCACATCGATTTCGATCTCTTGGATTTGGAATCTCAGAATTATGGTCCAGATGAGACCGAGAATCAATCGGGGGTTACCATCCACGATATCTTCTGCACCGATACTCTCGAGACGGACCTGGAAGAGAGAATGTAATCTTTGAGATTAGGAGGAATAAAAGAAATTGAAGACGATAGTGAATTTATAAAAAATTTAGTACTACAAAAATTCTCTCGGCGAAATATATTTTAACATTAGAAAATAGCCTATATAATGATCGCGATAACTATTTCGATCCTGATAATATTAGTAGGGTAAACCGACCAGTGAATGAACAGGGTCCAGTAAATGAACAAAATCACTTATATTTTAAATATGAAAAAAATCATGGGTCGAAGATAAATGATTATGTGATGAAAATTAATCTCAACGTAATCTGTGAATTTTTCTCTTAATTTTCATCACAAAATCGTTTATCTTCGACCCGTGATTTTTTTCATATTTAAAATATAAGTGATTTTGTTCATTTACTGGACCCTGTTCATTCACTGGTCGGCTTAATCTACCTAATAAATGATACCAATACTTTTTTTAGAAGTCAATGAAATTACGTTTTATATATAGTTATGTCATAGGAACGCACACACACAAAACGCCAGCAGGATTTCTTAACTGAACTTTCTTTTTCTCTCTTCAAAACTTCTTTCTCATAACGCCTCTATATTAACATAGTAATATATTTCCGAGTTTCTCCATTTTAGAACCTCGTCATTCCAATATGCTAACGCTATGCGGCGAGATCCCGCAAGTTTTTTCGCGAAACTCATCGATCAGCGAGTGAATAATGCGCCCGTATAATTTATCCGACGTTTACCCGCCGTTCGCATGATTACTCGCATTCCAATCTATTGCACAGTCACGGCGCAGCATTCGAAGCAGGTTGCGTAAATGACAGGTTTTAATAATTGAGTAATTCGTAAAAATAGAAAACTGTGCGTAATCGCGGTTCTGAGTAATCGAGAGTATCAAGGCGTTGCGCTGTAACGATCGTATAAAGTGTCACCGAGAAAGTACATTGGATAAAGTCGCCTTGTCATAGTGCTTAATTAAACTAATTAACCGCAGCTGTATTTTGAATTTTTTTCAATATATAGATTTTATATATGTTACAGAATAAAATCTAAAGTCATCATATTAATTTTTGGATACAAATGAATGGTTGAATCAAAATCTCGAAACGTCAAAATATTACAATTACAGACGCGTAAATCTTAACGGCGATGTGTTTGGTAATTGGTTGTCATTGCGCGTGGTCGGCGTGGTCCAAAAGGTCCAAAAGAAACGAATACAAACATCGGTACTTAATATCAGTCTCTCACGAGATTCCTGTTAATTTTATTTAAGTCATGGATGCGCGGCGGTTATGAAATTTATTTCGGGCCATTAATTTCGAGGCGCGTAAAATCCCGTTGAGAGCGCCGACTCGGCGGAAGTAATTATGCGACCGCGCCGTATAATGAATTACAACTGATGCGATTTAATAATTGCATTTTATTCCGCGTCATCGAGGAGCATGCGGAACGGGCACAGAAATCTTTTTTGGCCTCTTTTCTCCGTACACGGCCTGGTTTCGTATTTTACGGCCTCGCGTCTTATAATTATACAAAATAACAAAGCTAGCCTTTATTATTAAGCCTTTAAAGTATACAAATTAGGCAAAATGATGTCTTCAGTATATGTAGCAATTGTTTCTCGGATAAAGTTTATCTCGCCGACATGCAAAGCAACTTGCAACTTGCATTCTATTGATCGAATAGTAATGATAGAAATTAGATGATACAAATAAGTTGTAAATGTATTACACAGAGATATATTCTAATTTAGAGTTTGACACCGGAGAGAGACTGAAGATACTATAGATTCCCGAAGATGATATAATTAATGGCTCGATTATTCAGCTCGTGAATCTCTTCGTGTCAGTAAAATTATTCTCGCGCTCACTGCAGCCAGTGGCAACCGATTGCTGTGTGTCACTACATTACGGTTCAGTCAAGCATAATAGGGTCTTATTGATAATGCAGTATTTGTTACTTCCAATCGGCAGCGACGCGACGGCACAACCACGGGTTGCCGAGCCGTTTATTGATAATCTCTTGTCGATGGTGAAAGTAGAACGTTGGATCATTTGACATCTGCGCTATTATATGTTTGCCGATCGCTAATAATTTTGCGATGATAGTCAATGTGTTTTTAATGGTCGCCTCAGCGCTCGCGGATGTAGACGCTGATGATATAATTGTAGGTACCGCGCTCTCGGTATATGCATGGGAAACATATATGAAGATCACAGACTCGTATATAAACGCTTCCTCCTCGGAGAGTATCGCTTTTTTCGCATCAGCAGCTAGATATCGCGATGTCAGAGAAGTCATCAGAATACGCTTGAAGTAGAAGGCATATAATACTTCTTTTAACAGTTTGCGTTGTTCAATTACATTCCGGCGCAGGAAAATGTTGCTTTGGCACTATTTTAAAAATAAAGTTTAATTAGAAGATGCATCTAAAGTTAAATAACAAAAAAGATGTTTAATGAATTTGTCGCTATGAATAATAAAGAAGATTGACTCTATATTATATTATGCGTGGTGTAATAATAATATTATATCATAATTGGCGTAATAATAATATGCTATAAATGTAAAACTTCTACAAATCAGAAACATACTAAACACGTTTTATAATGTTACAGGAACCGCTCGAACCTTCTGAGGCAAGTTCACGTTTGGTCATTAAAAGGGGTAAGTCGTCTTGTATTGTAACTCGGCTGTAAGTAATTTCGCTCGCTTGACGATATCAACCACGAAGTATCGAATGAGATCGACAGTCTCGCTCATGCTTCTCGCCACGCTATTATAGTTAATCGCGGCGCACGCCGGCGACGGACGTTTCCCGCGCACGGCTGCTGCTGCTGCTGGAATGCAGTCCGATCACTTGTGCCGGGGGCCGGGGTTTCTATCAAGGCCGCTGGGAAATGGAAATTATGGCGTTTGTCAGCCGGGGCGGCTGACAGCTCGCGGAATCCAAAACAAAGAGGACGCGTAGCGTCACCGTTATACGCGGCCGTCGTCGCCGGCAACGTCTTCGCGGACGAAGTTAACGAGCCGAGTCTGGTCGAGACCGCCGACGAGTGCTGCTGGATCTCTCAACGTCATCTCGGCCGACCAGACCGGACTTCCTCATCTCCCGCAGGCTTCCAGCCACGTGCTCATCTCGGCTTATTTCGCGGCGACCGATTGCCAGATGTCCGAGCGGGGCGGTTACCCACCTCGGACTCGGTTATTATTTAACTCGACTTTCTTTCAGCTCAAACCGTGAAACGTGAAATAAACTTAAATCATATAAGTCGAGTATTATATCCACGACCACCACAGATGAGAAAATAAAGCAAAAAGCCGGTTAGAATTCAATTAGTTTAATTAAATCGTCGGTGAAAATTCAGCCCTATATTTTATCTCAGCAAGATATTGAATATTATTGCATTTCATCGCGGAAGAGAAATTATCATTTGCATTTCTCGACTCATACTTGCTGCTTTAAGATCGAGTCTTTCTATTATTTATGTTTTATATAATTTAATTAATGATATGGAGATATTAATGAACTTATCTACTCCCACTTGAGTTTTAATATAAATGTATTAAGAATTCTGTTCAGCTTTTATGTGACATTTTGTTCGCTTCTTGACCTTTCATTAGCTACTTTGTGGCTCGATATCGTCAAGACGAAGAAAGAATATTCGTTATAAATATATGTCTTATCATTTTTAACGATTACTGTTACTTATGATGAATATACGTCTTCTCAAAGATGCATTCGCATGCGCTTTTTATATACACACGGGAAGACAGTCCTCTCGGCGAGACAAATAGCGAACAAGGCACATTAAGCTGAGCGAACGCGCGCGGAATGTCGCAACCGATTTATCGTACCTGAAAAAGTTCATCCCTTCCGGCGTGATTCACCGCATGCGATAACGGGACAGGACGTACGACTAATGATCTACTTAGGCTAAACCGTGTGGCGAGAACACGGGGGCAAGCGTATTCCCGTCGCTGTCACCGTGCAATTTGCAGCTACCGCGCGCATTATGCACCTCGTCCGTAATAACAGCGAGCGGTATCCATTCGATAATGATAGTGCGACGCTTCGCGTAACGACGTGCGGCTTACGCGCCGACCGCGGTGCAACGATCGGTAGCCAGCCGGATCAGCTGATCTCGCGTCCCCCCTCTTCCCTCCTCCACGTCATTAACTTTGGAATTCTAATGCGATGTCAACCGATACGCGCGATACGGCCCGAGCGATACCGCTGCTCAACGGTGCATCGCGAGCTGAAATGCAATTCGGAGCGAAGCGCGGCCGAGCGACGAAGCCTGCAGGACAATGCAACGTTGCGCAGAGCCGTTCGCGACAACGCGATTCGCGAATAAAAGGCAACAAAATGTAAACTAAATTACACGAAATTCCTATAAAATGCATATGGAAACAAGACTAGATCAAAATGTGAAATGCGAGTTGAATTATATTTCGTATATCACTTTATGGTTCTTTGTTAAACTGTCTTTTTTTTTAGAAAATTTTTTCTCGAAACAGTTTATAGAGTGTATCATCACGCAACTTTATCCGAGACAAGTATAGTTGTTTTTCTACCGCGGCATGATCATGCGATGCAGCGAAGTGTGTTAAAATATTAATTTTAAAGCGCAGTTGGATTTTTTCTGCGTAAAATCAAATCAAATCAAATGTATTATGACGAACTACATAAAACAGAATATTCGCATTTGAAAAAATGCTACACTCGAATGTGTGCTACGTTATACTATAAATAGCGTACGTATCGCATCGTATATATTTACATGAATATATAATATGTATAAATATTACGATAAAAACGAAGAAACAGCAATAGTTCACTGCATTTAATCACAACGCAGTCGATACTTAATGATATTCGGACGTCGAACGTTATGAAATGAACGTTTGAATTAAATTTAAAATCCAAGTGTAAGCAAAAATCGCGCCGTATGCGTTTAACCGTCCCATTCACCATGCGCGACACAAGTCGCACTCAGCGATTCGCGAAATTAACCACGAGGTATTTTTAAACGACCCCAGGGGATCTGAGAAGTCTTACAAGAAAGCAATAGGATAAATATAGCGTAGTCGTGACAAGTTACTATAAGCGACACGTTAAGAAAACTGCCTTTGATGAAATAATTGACTCCCGTTTTTACGACGAAGGGCGGCGTCGCAATTTATTTTCAGCGCACTCATCGTTATAAGTATAGCTGTCGCAGCGTTCGTCGCTTTTGTGTTAGTCTATGCAATTGAAAATTTATTAAAATTACAAGCACATTCCGGAGATAAACATTTTGCAACAATCGCGATAATTTAACATCAATATCTTTCTAATTTCTAAATGATTTGCGTGGCAAGATCAATATTTTCCGACAAATCTTTTTCTCGCCGCGTTTTTATCTTTACAATGACATAAACACAATCCGTTGATCAACGAAGGCAGGGGGGGGGGCAGTAAAACGGGCGGTACACCGAGCCTTCGAATTTTCGCCACGCCGAGGCGCGTGCACTCACGTTGTTGCAAGTCGAGTTTCAGCGGCGCATGAATAATGAATGAGCGCCGTGGTTGCATAGCAAAACGCCGGAGAACGCGATACTGTTATGCGTCGTCGGCTAAAATGCGGGGTACGGTTAAAACTCGTGCAGGGAGACACACACGGGTGTCGATAACGGGCAACGGCGTTAAATAACTCAACCGGCCCGATCGTGGGGGGGGGGAGGGGGGTCCGTTCTCCGCCGGCAACGACGGCGACGGCGGCGGCGATCGCTTTTTGCCGGCGTTGCGCATTGGGCCCGACCGCAATTTGCGCGCGGTTTTAAAGCGCCTCAAGCGCCTCTCGGTACAGCTCCCCTAATTGAAGTATTGTGCCGAAGCGTGCCCGATCGAGTAGATTAAATTTTCAAACCTCGACCCCGCCGTCGCCGTCGCCGTCGCCCCGATGAAATACGATCGCTACAATTGATAATTGCATAATGCGCGAGCCGGCCGTTTTGCGCGAGCAAAGAGCGCCAAGTCGTTACATGGTTCAATGCCGCGAAGCGCACGGTGGTCCCAACCAAATCGAGCCATTTTAGAGGTGTGAGAAAGCTTCTCAGTTAGCAGAACGTTCTAAAAAAACGTTTTAAAGACATCACAAAGACGTTCAAAAGATGACATAATGTTTAGACGTCTTTTAGAAGCTTTTTGCTAGTTAGTAGAGAGAATTTAACGTTATATTTCGAGAAAATTTTTAAAAATCTTGTATTTTAACTCTACATTTCAATACAATTTCGACTGAGTTAATATTATTGAATAACAATGATGACGAAGATTACAGCCTTCGTGGTCATCGCATGAATCTTCGAGTCGAACGTGACTTTCTGTCCGAAGCGAAGCGGAACGAAAAGGCCTTTCCACGCATCTTTCAATTCACAGTTACTCGCGGAAGAAATAGCCGTGAATTTATTGGCGTCGTCCGTCGTCGAGGAATGCATCCGCGGCGACGCGATTTCGTACGAGCTAATAGAAACATTCGCGGGAATTAATTTCGCGAGGGGTTGCGCGGTAATAAAACGCGGTCAGCGTTGCGAGGCCCGTAACGTCGGCGAGAATGGGGGATAGCAATTCTAATGCATTTACCGTGGAATGCGACTCCTACGTACGGACATTCACTGGATCGGTGCGCCGTAAGGTATCCGCTCGACTGTGCTTGCTTCTCCAAGACAGTAACTGCACCGTGGAAATGCAACGCAACACGGACTGTGTTTATAAGATGACGTGGTTGACTTGACTCTTCATTCGGGTACGGTAGCAAATTCGCAATCCTTCGCCAATAGATTCATATCTCGTTCTCTCTTTCCATGTTATTTATATTTTACTTTTATAACTGCGTCCCGATGAAGCTTTATTCTTTTGAACGGGACACTTTAGCTAATCTGTCTTTTACTTCCTTTTACGAGGAAAGTGGCGGTGATTTTCTAGGTAGGCAAGTGGAAGCAAAGAAAAGGAAGGACGGTCCACTAATCTCCTGCAGGTCTCGATTACAAAAGGCCTAAAGCCTAACTAAATGTATAATATTTTTGAGCCCTCGTTGTACGATAAGATTAACGTAAAAAGAGATAAAGAATTTTGGAGTAGGATCTTCAAGAATTTTTGCTGGAAAAATGCTGGCCGGTCGGGACGGGTCGGGGGCCACGCATAGCGGTTTTCCTATGACAGCGCATTCTTGGCAGGGCTGCGGAATATCGATCGCAGGCATGCAGGAATGACATTTGTAAAAGGAAACTCCCCGCTCCTAACTTACGGCGACATTTAACCACCGAGATTCTCAGTGTGTTTCGTCACCGTTTCGAGAAAACGCGCGAAATTAAATCCGCGGAATTCTCGGCCGCTCCGTCTAAATAGGTTAATGAAACTCTCGGAACGAGGTTTCCGAACGATCACTGACTTCAATATAAGTGTCGCGCGTTAGATTTATGCTACAATAAAGCGCGAGGCAATAAAAAAAACCGATTACGTCGCTATTTTTCGTTCTATCGGTACGGCGCGTCTCGCTGAAGAAATCTCGCGAACATCATCGTAAACATCGTGTCGAGTTGTCGAGAAAAGTGACATGATTCTAAATCTGATTGATATCACTCTAATAAATGTGGGATAATTAAGTTGTTCCTTCGGAATTAATTCAGTTGAACTCGTATATGCTAATTTTACTTACTTTATATCTGTTATTATTATCTTTTTTCGTTTCCTTCAGAATTGAAACAAAATTTATTTTTGTGATAGAATTAATTCGACCGTGTGTTGTGTTCGACTGTATGACAGAGAAACCGCACAAAAATTTCGACAATTGATAATTGTATTTTATCAGAACTTCGTTTTTCTTTAAGATAAGGCATAACACGCGGTAAAAATACTCTTGTAACTTCTGTCGAGAGCAATCAACTGCACGTTTCTTCTCTCAAATGGAATAACTGGACAAGAATACGCCGGCTGCTTCGAGATATCCTTGACGACGGATGTCTCGCGTTAGCATACTCCGCCGGTGAGTTTGGATGTCATTCAAGTCTCAGAGCGCGCACGTGCACGCCGTCGGCTTTTGCGCTTTCCGTGAATGGTTATGGAGTACAAGGTTGAGCAACGTGTCCGCCTGCGACGGCTGAAGGATGATGATGCAGCCGCGGGGATGTTGCGGGGGGTAGAGGGGCAGTCAAGGTGGAGCCCGTTAGAAGAGACGTCCCTTGGCTTTTACGGCCGTATCTCATCCTTGCGGAGCCCGTTGCTCGTCTCGTAAAGGCTCACGAGAGCCGGTGGGTGCAGTTTCTAGGAGAGGGAGGGGAAGAGAAAGAAAGAGAGAGAGAAAGAGAGGAAGAGCTCTCGTAAATGGCGTTGGAATCGTAAAATCGGGGAAACTCTGCGGGCGGGCGCAGCCGATGCCGTCGAACGAGGACACGTAGAAAGCTTTCTCTGCGACTACTCTGCTTAAAAGAGAAACGTGGGAAGCCTGCGTGCAGCGCATACGAGAAAAAGGAAGCGAAACATATGCAAATTTGCGATATCGATCGTCGAACATCATCTTTCAAAGAGATGTTCGCCGGCGGCTGGAATATCTTGGGATCCTGGAAGTTTCGATCACACATCACTCCAGCGATTCATCTATCTCCCTTTCGACCCGCGAAGTCCTTGATTTCTTCATGGTCTTCGTCGACCTGTTTCTCTGCCATTTTCTATTCCCGATAAGTATAGATAATGATAGCGTAGAATATGCGAGATGTAACATCAAACGGAGAGGCAACATAATCGCGGAGATAATGAATTTTCTGTCTTATATTTCGCTCTTCGACACATTCAGCCAATTATCTACGTTGCCTCGAAAACAATCAACTAATCTAAATGTTCGATTTAATATTTCCGAGGTCAGTAAGCTATCATCAAGTATGAAGTCAACAAAAACAGTCGTTGTGAGATATTGTTCTTTGTAACGCACTCTATTAATTATTTATGATTAATGATGGCAATTTGATAAGTGCAGAGTTCGAAAAAGGACTTGGTATATTTTTCGTTAGTATATTTTTCTCTGCAGCGATATTTGGCACCTCGTTATTTGAAGACAAAACACGTTGCCGGGAAAAGGGGATTCCATTTATTTATTCTAAAGATCTACGATGAAAGGCGGGGGCGATGCACCGCCGAATATTTATTATCATAATGCGGGGGCGTTGTACGAACGCGTTATTTCGGGAAATATGATATTCATATGTTTCCGATTAATTCTGTTTCATTGAAGTTTCACAAACAGTAGCAAAAACGGTTTCGCACAACTCTCACCGCTTCCGTCTTCGTCGTGATTCTTGTGAATCATCGCTATCGGAATCATCGATAATCGTACGGCGATTAAAGTATACTCAGAGAATACTCGTATATAATAACTCTATATTTTATAATATCTAATTATATAGAAAGCCCGTAGATCTGGTTCTTTTAATCTTTTTGTACATCCAACGTTCGCCATTCACAGTTCACATTCGTGATGCGAACGCATGCGGCCGCGTAACAACGGAAATCAAATGTCTGTCATGCATATACCATCCCGCGGACCATCATGCGGGATTAACGTAATCACGGGTTTCGGATGGTACTTCGGAACGGCGCTCTTAATTTGCGTGATTCGATTCTGTGGGAACGACGCGCGTGTAGAGGATATACGTAAAGGACGAGGCTGGTTCGCGCCGCTGGAACGCGCAATTTGCCGGATAAAAGGGCAGAAGGCTAGCTATCGAAATCTTCTTCGGGCACATGGCGCGCCAATCGGCGATAATACGTGTTTGCGATAATTCATTGTCGATTGCTCTCCGCTATGCGATTGCCTCGCGTTTCAATTTGTTCTCTTTGCCCTGTCAGGCGGATTAAAGGATTGTTGCGAAAAACTGCAAGCTAAGACATTGTAAGACATGCTAGTTGATTGGTCTCGTTTGATTTAATAAAACAAAATCTAGAAATACTTACAATTGAAAAATTTGGTACAATAATAGTCTAATGTTTTTTAGATTTCTACACAAATTAATATACTTTGCATGTATTTAAGATAAATAAAATTTAAAATAATTTTCTTAAGTTTTTAAAGTATTTGGACTAAATTATTGTCGCAGTAAACTTTTTAAATTACAGTAAGTATAATAATTTAAATGATTTAAATTATTCAAGATTTCTAAATTTTCGTTTATATCGGAAACTGAAATCGTGTTACGATTTAATTGCTCCATTTTATTGTTTGCACTTCTCTGGTCAACTATCACATTTCGTAGATAACGCTATCTATAAGTTATTAAATACGTGCACGCATATTCGATAACGTGTTAAATCGGACAAACAACAATCTTCTCTTATTATCGTCGCGATGGAAGTGGCGTAGAATTAATTATCATCGGCTACTTTTTTATTGATATCCTCCAATCAATGCCTGATATCAATGCAATCATCCCAGTTTTGCACGTCATTCTGATTTCCTATCAAAATAATTTTTTAATAAAACTAGTTTACCGAGTTTTTTGCAATGTGCGCTATCAGTGACTTGTTTTATCCAACTTTTTCAAGCTGATACTACTGCATTATGCTGTCTCTCGTTCAGCAATTAAAAATTTTTATCTTAACAAAATGAAAAAATAGAATTATTTATATGTAGAAATTCACTTTTGGGCCAAACATTTTTGTAGCTATCATTTAGATCACAAGACATTAAATAATCGTATTAGCATAACAAATTACATCGAGTTACATGCTTAATATTACAAGAGTAACAGATTGACGCGTGTAGTGATCAATCAAAACTAGTAGGAATTATTACTTCTACGTGATCGACTACGTGTCATTATTAATGTGTATATGTTCTTCATAACATCCATTAAGACTTTAGAGAGAATTCTACAGAGGAGAACGACCGGCTCTTTTTCAAGCGTTATTATCTAACACGCAAAGATCAATTGATCGATTGTTCCGTTTCTCGAATATTGAAAACACTTTGCGTTTAACAGCTTCCTCGGTGAATTTTTATGGGATGATGCCTCGGGTTATCACGGACATCCTACATCAACATGTCGATCAATCGCGTCCATATAATTCTTATATCACGTGTAATTTTTATCATAATAAAAACCGTGGCATGGTTTGTGCATAAAATATACGCAAGAATTTGAAGCTTAATGAAATATTTAGCGATTAATCTTGCTGATCGATTATTAATGATAATACGAAGCAAAGTATTTAATATTTCGTAAGAATTTTAAATGATAATAATGATAATAATAAACACAAACAAGAAATAAAAGATAAATTAAGAACCGCAATTTTTTTTCAACTTATTGTCAAATAACAATTTTATTCTGGATTAGGAAATTTATAACGAGAGATTGATGTAATAGCTAAATTAAACATATAGTTATAGTCGCAATAAAATCTCTTCTTCCTGGTTTGTTGTATTCGTTTTTGACTATTATCGCATTCAACCGCGATGGAGACGTCCCGTCAAGGTGAAGACGTAACGGACGTGGTTCAGACGAGGTTGGGCTCTAAACAGTTCTAAACGCTATTGTCTAACACGCGAAGATCAGCATAGGTCGACGTGTCTGCGGGCATAAGAATACAACAGAACGGAGAGAATAGCGTTAGGGGAATGAAGCCCGAGGGACAGCAGGAAATTGCGGTCTGTGGAACGTGTCTGAAGCCTAAATCAGACAACAGAGAGCCACCGCAAATTAGAAATCTCAGATCAAGGATATAATTTTCACGGATATCTCCATGCGTTAATTCATAAATAAAAACATAGCAGAATATACCGGTTACAATCAGTTCAAACAACACGGTTGATCATTTTAGTTTTTAGTTTACGAACAAGCCACGGAAGAAACTGATATCCAAAATCACGATTCATTCCTCAACACAGCCTGCTTCGCTCTTTTCTCTCCGACTTCGTACCCTTTATCTAAATAGGCACCTCCGTTGTGCTCCCTCTTGTTGTGTTCTCCTGTCTATGGCGGTGCCGTCTGGTTTCATTTCACATCTGCAAGGCCTCGCGACGGTCTAGCAAGTTTCGCCTGCCGGTCGCTGACCTCCACCTCTCGTCCTTCTTCCTCCCTCGTCCTCCATCGACTACCCCGCACTCTTGTCTTTCCCGTTCTTCCTCCTCGTCCACTTATCGGGCTCGCGTTTTCCTCGTCGCACTCACTTGCACTTTCTGGTCCTGCCTTCCGATTTATGGATCGCCGAAAATTGGCCGAAAAGAAGCAGGAAAACTCGGAGGGAGTCCGATCTGCCCTTCTCCTTTTTCTCCCTTCTCCTCTTCTTCGGCATTTTCTGTTTCATCTTTCTTCCTTTCTCCTCCTCGCGCGGATTTCCTACGTGTGCGTGCAACGCGCGCCGACAGCTTCGCGCGAGAGGGAGATCGTCTCTTCTCGGAACGTCCAACGGATACCTCCCTAATTACTTCGGGGTTGGATTCCTGTGGGTGCCTGAGAAGAGCGCCCCTGGGCGAGACACAGGAATCGTGACGCCGCACTTCTGGCGCAAGCCTCTCGAGAATTCCAAACCTCTGCGTTCTCCTCGTCTCGTCTTCTCGATTCTCGTCCTTTCGGGACAACTCTGTACTTTGCAATGTGACAAGTGATGCTAAGTGCCATAAATGTCTAGACATTGATCGAGCATTCTCTCAATAATTCTACAGTCCTTGATGTGTTGTAAGTTTTATGTTACAATCATAATCTTAATGCATGTCTGAACATTATATCGTTTCATTTCAAAATTCTCTTCATTCTTATGTTATTCTTATATCAAGAGTCTTGATGATTTAAAGAATTTTATTGATTGGTATAACATGAATTCTAAGATCCACTTGAAGGAAACCTTATGCAGATATTACCCGCATAATGCGGCTAATTCTGCCATAACAAGAGTTCATTATTTAAATCGTTCGTCTACTGATCAGCGTCATTATTATTACGACATCGTGCGAGAGGCAGGAAGAAACTCGCGCTAGATCGTGACTTTTCTTCGTGAATACCTTTCGACGTGAAAACACAAACGTTTCATCGATTATGCCGGACCGTGAAAATTTCCTCGACTTTCTATATAAACGTGCAGTAAAAGAAAAGTAAGAGAGAGTGCCTAAACTTAGACTATTGATACTTTTCTATGCAAATGAGTTAGTTTTATTTAAAACAGAGTTTCTACTTATGATTCTTTTCCAATTCTGGTTTTAATTATCATTCGAGAGATTCAGCTTTTCGTTCGATGCTCAATTTGATCGTTTAACGTTTAACTGGTTTAACTTGATATCGGAACCAAATCGTTGATAGCGTCAAAGCGTCCTTAGTCGAAAGCGAGGACGGATTCGTTGAAGCACGCACTCGCCCGCGGAATGTTTGCTCGTAACGGACGGCATCGTCGTATCATCCTCCAGAAATAACTCGTGTCCTTTTTCGAGGGGTCCGCGGTGGGAGGTGAGATCGTCACCGTAAAGACAGCCGCGCGATAAGACCGTGATCGATTCGTGCGACGCGACGCGGCATTCAAATGCACGAGCCAAATTTGACATACGCTCGGGCGTGGCCGCCGGTGTGGCCTTTATATTTAATCCTTTCGCGTCTAATGGCTTTTGTAAACGCCTTTCCTTTCGCGGGGATATAGAGGCCGAACTGAGAGAAGAGTAACGGTCGCCTCGACGCCAAGTTTCTTGAGTTATTGCCGGCAATTAAAACGTTTCGGCGAATCAAGCTTTAGAGATACGAACGAGCAATAGAGGAATACAAGAAGTCTTGTATATTCCAATTAATTTTAAAATGAGTTCTACTTTAATTTAACAAGTATTTCATTCAAGATTTAAGCGTTATAACTGGAATGTTTTCATAATAAATAAGAGTAATTTCAAAGCACTAATTGGCTGTTATAATTAATTTTATATATTTAGTTCTATTATCTGGATTAATCTCATTATAATTTTAATATGTATAATTATTTTTATTTCTTGAAAAAAAGAAGCATGGAAGATACGAGAACTTTCCTGTACAGAAAGACTCATTACTAAATTACTAGTGTTCTCGCTATAATTACGCGGTCTAAAACTTATACTGGGTTGTAAAAATGCCAGTCTCTGCCGGTCATACGAATAGAGAAACGCTCGTGCTGCTGGAAGACTTACGCGCGTAAGACCGTTAAGGTAGAAGTAAGCGACTACCCAAACGTGGCTTTTCCTCCGTTCTCCAAATGGGGGAAACGAGAAACCGGTGAAAATCGTCTTTTGCATCGCGCGCGCAACGCGCAACGTGCCGTGTACCGTTCGGTTCGCCGATCGCGGAGTTGCAAAAAGTTGCACCGCGGAAACACGCACCGTGATGGTCTTCGACGTCAAGACACGGCGGTAAACGGCGTCATGCATTATTTAGCAAACGCCATGGATCACTGCTCGCAAATGCAATCGCATTCCGCCCACCGAAATTATGCGAATGGCTCGCGTAAATAATCTCTGCGCAAGAATGGAGCCTTTTTAGCTCGTATATAACGTTATGGTAGAAGGTCTTCGGCGTGCCTAAATTAAGCCTTTGTTGCCGTAGCAGCAAATAATAGTTTTTCTGATGAAAATCTAGTATCATTCTTTAAAGGTATTAATTCACTGAGAATTTTGTTTTGTATTGTGGCCGCGTGGAGTAGCCTAATAAATTATTATTAAGTTATACTGTGCGATTCGTAGTACGCACCACAACATTTTTGTTGCGAAAAAATGAAACCCAAAATGTGACTTTCGAAGTTATCTGATCGCCTTCGTGAATTATCTTGATGGTTTCCGAAAAATAATAAATTTTCTTTAAATGGATTAATGATGTCGCATGCTCGATACCTTATACGCGAAGGACAATGAGTTTTTCATCGCACGCGATCGGCCCACGGCCGTTGTATCGAGCACGGCGATTTAACGCACGACTTCATAACGATGCCTAACGATTACGTCCATATTACCGCGGTACCGATAAAACACGTACTTGCACAGTAAAAAGTATACGGCCGAGCATCACGATCATTTCGCCGCTGAGATATGTTTCCGTAAAGGGTAACGCGTTAAGGCTGTATCACGCGTTGCGATCGGAACCTCGCAATTTGTACGCATTCGTACAAGGGCGGTGGAAAGCATTTATTACCTTTTCGATCCAATTACTTTCTTAATATTATTCCGCCATTATCTTATATCGAGAATTACTATCGCACGGATCTGTTCCGGTTGATTCTACGCCAGCAGGTGTCCGTAAACTTCATCTATACGATTTGCGCAAATGGCTATTTGTGGAAATAGTTATTTGCTGAAGCTCCGCGAACCGTTATCGCGCGCTCGGTCCCGTCTTATCTCGCTTACAAATCTACGAATTATCTAAATTTAATTATTCCACGTTACTTGAAACAAATACGCAAATACGTTGCTGCTGCGCCTCGGCATTCCGCGGTATTCTTTTTCGAGCGGGCTCGCGCGCTCCGGTGGGCACCGGCTCGCCGCGCCGCAACGAAGCCCGGTAAGTGTAAACTTCTCGTGAATGGCCTCTTATACTCCGTGGCTTATGACATAATAGTTTCACTACGCGCGGCCCGTATTATATACGCCGCCGAGGAGGAGCCTGCGGAACCGGGCGAGAGAGGAGCAGGATAAAACTCGAAGCCCCGCGCAACGTAAGACGAGCGCGGGCGGAGGCATTGACTGACCAGGCCTACGATGCGTCGGCGTTCGTATCGGGGCCCGTCGGTTCCAAAGAGACCAACAGGAATCACGCGGTGGCCCCGATCCTCGTGTTACCGGAAGCGACGCGTCGCACATCATATTTCTTCAACCCGCGCCTCGTCCGCGAACCCGCCCGCGACGATCGACCATAGAGGTTTCTAATCTGTCAGATCTAGAATTTCTTCGACTTCGTCGTTAGACAGCGCGTACTGACGCGTGTGGGCTACCAGACAGATAGGAAATAACGGCTAGCTGTTAGATTAATCGTCCGGATGATTCTTTGCGTTAATACGGTGATACTTGTGATTACGGTGTGCAAGTCATCGGGATTACCATTCGGATCTCCACGACGAATTAAACATCAGTATTTATAATACCGTAATATTGATATCTATTATCTTTAAATCCGTGCTCGTTTAAATTGTATATAGGTCGTTCTGACAAAAATTTAATATTGTGCATCTATCTTTAGCGCATTTGCATCGAGATGTAAACGCCTACGGTCTATGACTCAACAGAGAAATTACGAGCGGGACTTAACGGGCCCGCTTGTTGCCCCACTAATTTACCCGGCTCTCGACTTCGCTTGGAAGCTTTTTCGGAGCCTTTATTTATTCCTCGGCGAACAACGTTGTTCGCGCGCTGAACACGTGCAACCGCGCCGGACCGCGCAGTTGATCGTTCGTTCTCGAGAGGTTTTCGAGAGTGAGCAACGTCCGGAGAAACACACACTCGAGACTCCGAAAGAGCGAGATGTAGAAAGAGAGAAAGAGAGAAAGAAAAAGAAAGAGAGAGAGAGAGAGAGAGAGAGAGAGAGAGAAGAAGGCAAGCCATACTCTCGGGAATATGTATTACCTTGGTATGGAGGAACGCCAGGGACTTGTTCACGTTTTCGATTTTGTGAACTCGCATGCGCCCGTTGTTGGGCTTGGCCAATCGCTCGCCGGATATGATCTCCAATAGTTTGAGCAATTTCTTGCCGTCCGCCAGATCGGTGAACAGATCGTCCACCTCCATGCGCGCCTGAAAACCCAGATTCCGATATAATTCAATTAAAAAATCAAAAGAAAGTTACACGAAAAGATATTGTAATTGTAGACAATTGTTACTCATCAAAAGTAATTTTATACATCAAGAGCTAATTAATACGAAAAAATACTATATAAGCACTAATATTTATGAGAATATTTTTTAGACAGGCATATATTTCATATCTGAATGTAAATTTTCATCTCTTGTAATCTGTTTTACGCTAGATATTTAATTACTTAATATATACAGTTAGACCTTTTCAGCATTACCTTCAGCAGAAATGAATTGATCCATTTTGTGAACGTCTTCTTTTGGATGTGAAGACGTTCCTCTTGCAGGGCCTTAATGCGGCCCTGCTCGAACTTGAGAACGTCTTCCCTCTGAGTCATTCTCTTCTGTATCTGCGCACCGCCCCTGTATCTGTCGACTCTCGGTGGCGAATATGCGGAGGCGTGTTTGAGACTACGGATCTTTTCTTGGGGTGCGGCGCTGGGCCCGGCGCCGGGCACATACTGCGCCCCTGAAACAGAAATCGTCCGCTTTTGGAAACCCGTTCTGTTAGCGTAAACGTGGCGTAAACACAGGATACGTGAGGCGGAAACACGGCCATAAATGTTCTCCAGATGAAGCCTCGTGCGCGATTAGCATCTGTGACATTTCCTTTCTAAGTAAGCACGTGCTTGAAAATCTCATCCTTTTCATAAGGTTCATGCGGGCCCTACAGATTTATAGGAGTTAAAATTAATTAGCGACGAATAGCAAAATTAAGATGTAAGGGATACTTTCAGAATAGCCATTTTAGCAGAGCTAAGATCGAGATTTTTAAAATCAAAATTTTTGTTATTCTAAGTAAAAAACTTATTAAGGGATTGTGTTTTTTTTTTCTTAAAAAACGAGAAATTGAGAGATTAATAAAAATATTCATTTTAGAAGTTCATAATGCGAACTTGTTATATTTTAAGAAAGTTACGTCTACAGTCGTTTCACTAATCGATTCCACGTTCCAATTCGAACGACAGGCATCTATTATGATAGTTATTGATCGTTGATTCGCAGGCGGGGCAGTAGTTTAATAATTGAAATCGAGAGGCAAAGACCCGTATACACACAAATAGCTCTTGTAACTTATGATCTTTCGTTATTTTGATATAGAACGTACTAACATTTAATCGCTGCAATATCACACTGTCAATTCATCGTGATGTATTGAATAGCCACGTCGATAAGAAACTATCGAACTCTTGATGGAATTTGACCTCGTAAGATTCAAGTTGTGGTGTGCTTTCTATTATTAACAAAAATACAACAAAACGTCTAAAAGAATAAATACCCATGACAAGATATATACAAGTACAGTTACAGATAAAAGATATCTTATCGTGCGTGTTAATCTCTTAAATGGTTCGATACATTTTTGTTACCAATAATCGTATTTATTCAGTACTTTTTTCGAACAGCTGGGTATTTAAGATAATTACAGAGGCGAAAGCTATAAAGAGACATCCGTCGTATCGTCTTTTTCGATATCTAGAAACGCGAGAGGCGCGATAAGACCGTACTTACGTACCGTAAAAATAGGGTGATAGGAAATACCATAGGCGTGGATATCGCATTAGGATGAGAGAGCAGCTTGGCTTTTCTCGCACGGGAGAAAGGAACAACGAGCATCCTTCTCGGGAAGATTAACGAGTCGTGATAACTTTTACGAGCAGCAGTATTTACGCAGCAGGCCAGATAAACGGGCGAATCGAAGCTTGTACGAAGTCAACATTCGAAGCAGACGTGTGAAAATATTCGCGACAGCCTTTAATCCAAATTTACGGGATTACATGGATTAAATCAAGCGAGAACAGAGCGTAGCCGCAAATATTGAAAATTATGATTTCTCGGATGAGGACAAGGCGATAAATATGGGCGGGGATGACCGGGCATACCGCGCCATTAGGTTCTTTACGATGACGAGGCTCGTAAATATCATGCTTCTGAACAAGATAGCTGTTACGTGGTATCGAAGTGCTAATGGGAGTAAATTAATATATGTAATTTGTCGTTTCGGAAGAATTAAACGGCGATTTGACGCTCGGGACGATTTAGATCCAAATCAATTAGAATGATTCTTAAAAGCTTCAGCGTTTACTTTGTTCTAGAGATCTATAGGCCATATTGTCTCGACGAAATAAATGTCTTAAGTAATAAAAAGCGATGAAAAAAAAAATACCTCGATTAATTTTCGCTATACGTGTATGAAGCGCTACGGCGTTTCGTAAAGTTAAGCAAATGTCAAAACGGAAGAATATGTATTTAATTTCTTCCGAGATTATTCGAGAACGCTGACGCGAAACTCACATTTCATGCCGCGACAACCCGATAATAAGAGCAAGTGCACAAACGACGGCCGTGCACTCGAGGCAGGGTGACTCGTTTTCTTGCTGGGCGTTCGTGACTCGGCGGGATTATTGTCCTCGCTTATTGTCACTCCGGCTAATACTACGTAGACGTTGTCGTAAATTTTTTCGAGTCTCCAAAAGGACGCGCCAGCACGAACGTGAGCGCGAGCGTAAATTGGCCCGGCGAGCGCGAAAGAAAGGGGCGCACGCTAAAAAAAAAAGCACGCGCAACTTTGAAGTGTCAATTATGACGGCTGCGTGTATGCGACTGCACGTGCAGGGCGATAGTTAATGTGCACGTGCGTGCGTGCGTGCGTGCGTGCATTTGTAGCTCCATGCTCCATGCGATTTAACGCTAGACCGCCAAATGCTCTTCAAAGCTTGTCAGTTTGTCAAATAAGTCTCACACACGTCCGCATATCTTCTATTTTTTTTTATAGACTTTTAATTAAGTCTGGAGCGCTAATAGACTATTTAAAGTTAAAAAATTCAGAAAGTTGAGCATTGGGGTGTCAAAATTTAAGTACCGGTATACTTATATTCGGAAATTATATTTCGTAAAAATAAGGTAGATTACTAATTATCGATAGTGTCATGTTTTTTCTTTTTAACGCGATTGTGTAGGATTTATTTGATATTTGCATTTTTATTTTGCTATAAGTTGATTCACAGTAATGTTTCTCAGTAATTCGTTTTTTTTAGAGATAATTTTTTGTATGTATATGAAAAAGAGACTTCTTGTCAATTGCCAGAGAAAGGCAATTAGAAAGTCCGCTAATAGAAAATCGTGAACGTATTGGTCGTTCGTCCCGCGAAGAAACGAAGAAACTTATTCACGTTTCGGAAGATCAAGGACGCGCCTCGGCGAATGCAGATTTAAAGGACACGCTTTCACGAGCCGACAAAATTCGTTTAACATGCGTATGAGATTTTTAAATGTCACATCGTCTGGTTCGCAGCCGCGTGTGATGTCATGTCCAAAGCCCAGTTCGCACGTCTGCTGCTTTGTGAGACGCGTATTTCGAAAGTGGATTAAATGCGACATTTTCGCAACGAATCGTGTCTCGAGCGGCACTTTCACATATCAATATATTAACGCGAAAGGAGACGTATATAAATATCAATTGACAGAAACGGAAGCTGGAGAATTGCAATCGCGCGGAAAGGTACCCTGGCTAGCGGTAAGCGTAGAGTAAGGTCTTATACAAAATATTGCAAAATACTAGAGAATTATGATATCGAAAACTTGTGATATCAAAGATTTTTTATACCAGAGTCTATATTTTTTTATATCATTTATGATACCAAAAATATAAGTTGCAAAGATCTATGGCATCGAAGATGCTAGAGGTAGGTAGCGGTACCTTGATCTATCTGCGCTACCAAAGGATCTATAATACAAATGATTTATCGGTTCCATCTAGCCGATAACCGTGGATCTACGGCATCGACGATTTATACGGTTAGTACCACAGGTCAATGACGCCAAAGATTTATGATATCAAGCATCTATAAATCTATACCGATGGTAATGAATATACAATGTTGAGAATCTGCCAAGGTTGCATAAAAAAATTTAATAAAAAGTAGTGCCAGATACACGGTGCCATTAAAACCGAAGATCTTAATGGCGCGGAATTATGATACAGCAATTTATAAAGTTGCCAAACATCTGTATTGTGGAGGATCCATGTAAGTATCGAACGAAGGAAATTGCCCCGGAGGGCAATGGCAAGTAGCATCTCGGCGGATTTGATTAGAGTACTTAGGCGTTCGGTGCTCGCGCACCGAGTGTTTCTAACGGCGCGGCGCGGCCGCGGCGGTCGGACCGCATGTAACGCGACTGTAACACACGTACTTAGCACGAATTCCTCGAGCGTGACGCGCGCGGCGATACATATGCTCTCGCCGCTCGCGTTAAGTACATTTCGCACGAGCTCGCGGCTTACAGCGAGATAAAACGTGTACGTACATCGGTAGCGATGTCTCGAACGAAGTGGTACTGTTTAACCCCATGGGAATTGGAGCTATATGTATGCTAGACGCTTCGACAAATCTCGGGGTTGAAGAATGTAATTTCTCGATTTTTCTCCCTGTTCTCAAATTATTTTTGAAAACTTGAATAAATACCTTTTCAATTCTTTTATCATACATTTCAAATATTTTGGTAATAGTTCGTGTTTAAATTATTATATAAGATCTTGATTCGCTGCTATAATATTTTATTATATTTATTATATTATTATAGAGTGATTTAATCGTCACTATAATTGTAAGATCAAAAACGTGCATTTAGATATATTTTAAATTTATTTCAAGATAATACAGTTTACATAAACTCTCGAGATATTAATTTGTACTATAATGTAATTTAGTTCATTTCAACCGAACGGCTTAACTGCCTTACAATCTGAATATATCTCTGACAGTAGATTATCAGTTCGTCACAGAACGAACGGTAGATCAAAGTTTTCGCCCGGTTTTTCTTATCTGCGGAGATAAGACGATAGACAGGTGTGGCTATTATGAAATTATCCCTATAACGCTGCGCACACATTAGATTACAATTAGACACTACACGCGACTAATTGTATATAATGACTAGGAGCGTTCCATTACGCAAGCTAATTACGTAACAAAAAAAAATATATATATGTGTGTGGAACAGAGGAGGTTTTTGGAGCACCAGACAATGATATTTCTCATCTTATATATTTACCAGAATAATAATGATAATTGTATTCCATTGGGGTGTTTCACATGCGAGATATTATCCTCTTATCGCTCTTCCGATCGGCGGCGCAATTCTCATCGTTGATTTTTACGTAAATCGATGAAACACTGGTAAAAAAAAAAAAAACGCGAGGCGAGGTGAGGCGCAAACGAGCGGTGACACCCAACTGATTCAGTTACCAGTCGAAGACCACTGACAGGACTCTTATCACGTATTGCGTATGTATTATGTCGGCTGGCTTATTTATGTAGCAGAAGCTAAGTGCACTTACATGTGTGTGGCAATTACATAGGCGTAGGAACGTTTCAGAGAAGAATTCGCCATGAGAGAAATAAAAATATACTACTGGGGGAAACGAACGAGAAAATTGACGATCAAACTTGAGACTACGGAAAACTGGAACTGCAAGATTAGATTATCAATCTCGTGCGTTGTGAAATATCAAATAGCGAACAGATTATATCGTGATAAGACATTATATTGTGTTATATTACAAAATACGTAACAATTTTGTCTGAATTTTCAAGTAAAGTGGTACTTATACCCTGTAGCAGTATTACAATAAGGAGATTAGTACAGGCCGTATAAAACACGTAAAAAGATAAAACGGACGGTGTAAAGAATCGCGATCGCGCACATAAAAGCAGGTAGGATACGTGGAACTTAATCCGAGATTTTCAAACCAAAGAGTAGGTATGTCGTTAAGGAGATACCTCTTACGGAATGTTTATAAACGACACGTACGTGACGATAAGCGCGGCCTCAAATTTGATTCCAGCGCGAGTCCGTGCGAAAAATAACGCGGGAGTTGGGGATACAAGAATCTATTTCGTTCTATATTTAGGGATTTTTTAGGGAGACGACATTAGACTGTAATCTCTCATTACAATTCGGATCCCTTTTATTTCTATTTCGCATTTCACCGAATAATTACACTTGCAGAGCAATTTCCGCAAGCTTTAATATCCTTTATAGATATAACTTACATTTCTCAGTAGCTTTAATTGATGGATAAATAATTTTAATATAAAATTCTTTTTGGAGTTTAGATTCTGGAGTAATTTGTGCGCAAATACGGAAATGTTTTAAGGCAAACTCGAACAGATTGAGCAAACTTTCCTGAATCTATATATTTGAGCTCAATAAATTTTGTATATAAAGTTTCCCCCGTAACTATGTATAATACTCTGTGTATCTTATTTCAAGGAAAATAATTAGGCCTGAGAGAAAGGTTGAACCCAGTTTCATGTTTTCGCTAAAGGTTGTCTCACTATAACCTTGAACTTTTGCGGAAGACCAACAGTGAATTTAAACTGTCGCGGATGATGATGTCAAGTTTAAAATTACAATCTGAGAACGATCGACAACGCCGATATTATACCGACAAGATAATTAAATACCAGCCCTTTAATCGTGGAGCCGTCAATGTGGCAGGAAGCGCGGAATCGCAGCGGAAATACGGCGATTGCGCTGAAGTGGGGTCGGGTTTTTGACCAGGAGGCATCTTCGCATGATGTGGGAGTTGACTTTGTCAATTCAAAGCTGCGCCAATGAAGCGAGCGAATAAAACTGATATTATCAAAAACATCAAGATCGATTTATTTCTTACAAAATTAGATTAGATTAAGGCGTCAATGAGAAATAAAAACAAGCTCTAAGAATGGTGATAATGATGATGGACGTAGCATTACATATTATATAATGCATTACAAATTAAAAATTATAATTATTGACTATTTATTTTAAAGCTTATGGTTTTATAACTAAAAGAGTATATTTTTGTAGCTTCAAAAATAGAGTCAGTTTATATTTAGTGCGGAACAATTCCGGTTTCGCAAAAAATTTCAGCAGCATTTCTAAATTTAGCTTCAAATTGCTACTTCGATCGGATGGAAACGCTCTAGAAATCGAACGTGTGTGCGATGAGGAAGATATACCGATGCTGTTCGAAAGGGCATTGTTGTTGCCGGCAGGAAGCGCAGAATTGCACCGGAAATACGGTGAACGCACCGAAAGAGCCGAGAGAGGAGCTGCAAGACTAGCGGACCAGGTGAAATCGGAGCCGTATTATTATCGGCACTCGTCCTGCCTGGAAAGTGCCAGCTCGTTCTGTTGACACTGATAGCCGAGGCAAACATTAATTCATTCCCGTATATCGTCGTACCGCGCGTATATGTAACCGAGTGTCCGAGGCAGAAGCGAGTTTCATGGCAACCGTAGCGTGTAGAATTTATAGCGACATTCGGTCGCCCTCTTCTTATTTCGCGACGGAACGAAGAAATTTAATCGCACGAAAATGCGATTTAATACAGATATGTATAATTAAATAATTACATTGAAAATTTTCATGAAACAGAAATGCGTCTTTTTGATTAAAGACCCGTTTTAACGCGTGGCGCTTGATAAAGAACACGAATTAAGAACCTGATAAGGAACACGAACTCGTGAAGTGTAATTAATGATTGACTTCGGATCATTAATCATGTTAGGATGGAATAACGTTTCGAGAAATTAAAGTAATAGTAATTCAATTAGCGGCCTGCACATTTGCATGTAAACGTAAAAGAAACAACAGAGACACACGTAATTTTAAATAAAATATAAAATAAAATGAAATTTTAGCAATCATCGAACAACTGAAATCTAATTGCCAGTTGGATTGCTGAAGTTAATAATAATACTCTACGCATTAATTATTTACCGTTGTCGCGCAATGTTCCTCTCTATTGGCGTTGATAACCCGTGCTATCTGATTCACATTCTTGTATCGAGTGTTCATACAAAGAAATAAACGCAATAACAACTTTGAAGTTCAAATGATGGTGACGACATGCCTATATTTGGTCTGTGACATATTGTTGGAAATGAACTTGGGTCATTTTTCGAGCGTTTATTGCGGCGTTAAAGCTACTATAATGCTACTATTCATTTCAACGCCCCGCGTATGTGATTCGACTTTGCGAAATATTCAAGCGACAAGTATAATTAATTATCACAAAATCGTAATGAAATTCGAATTAAATGTGTTAAGTTATTTAGTGTGCCGTTATACGTGTCGTAAAATTAATGTCAAAATACTTCCGCAATTTGTTCGTGTATGAAACAGAACGGACGCTGCGACGCAGAAAGTGCATATTTTTCCTATTACGCGTTGCTCCTCCTTCGTGAATGACGAACCTCGTTGAATCATCTCTGCTTTACAATTATGCATAACACCTTGAGAGCGAAATGGTAATAAACGAGAAGATATTTTTCTACTTCTGCAGATAGAACTTTTAACACAATGATCACATATGTGTATTATATTCTGTGAAATGTATAATCTTTTATTGAACATTCCATAATGATTATACATCTTTATCTCGTTGTGAGCACGTGCACCTCAATACATTTTATGAATACATATGGCTTCTCGTGTCGTCCACATTGTGTGCTACTCAATTCGTAATTTATGTGTTCATACGTGTCTCAATTTCTAAAAAAAAAGTCCGAGAAATGAAAGAAATAGGCAGGATACGTTACACGAGCCATAATTACACTAGTCGTTATAACGACTGGAACGCGACATTCCACTTGGTGCGCCGAAAGTAATTCAATTTCACCTCGTGAAACTCTGCTCTCCAGATGAAAGCAGTTTCGTACAAAAACGTCATAAATGAATACGTAAGCATAGTTATAAATAGTTCGTCGTGGCCCGATACTCTCGGGCGTGACAACCTGCAACCATAACTCGTCCTGACACTTTACGGTCGGCGGATTAAAGCGAAACAGCGGGTGTAATTGTGTCAATTGCTTGCGAAGTAATTAGGCGAAAGCACATACGAATGGTTATTAGAAAACTATGTCAATTCGTAGTTACAAGTTGTTATCTATATATCTATCTGGCAGATTTGCATTGATGAAGTTTGATTAAGGGCATATTTCTTTCAACCGTTTACAAGTCCAAAGATCGCTGACGCTTCAGCATCTTCGTCAAGGAAAATTTAACTCCGGACAAAGTAATCGCGTTTCTCGAAAAGAGCTCGATGCTTCATTTTATTGTTCTACAGTATCGTAGAAATTCTCGTTGCCGACGCGAAGCCATATGCGAGCTCATGCCGGCGCATAACAGTCTTAACGCGGCTCTTCTAAGAGTTCGAAAACGCTTCAAATGACTCAGCCATTAGATCGCGGAACGCCAGAGCGTTCCTGGAGACTTGCGTACTCATGCGAATCCAGATTGCGCAATAGAATTGCTAAGCATCAGCGGGATTCGTCGCTATTAAGACGTCACCGCGGCACACTCGAAATCTGTTTTTAATGGCGATTGTAATCTCCGTATAAATTTTCAGACATCGCAATAATTTACGAGAAAATTATTCCGTTCGCGGGCAGAACGCTCGCCTTTTACTCCGTTTTTCTTTTACGACCGAGAGATTAATTTCGCGGACACTTTATCTACGTCGGCCCATCGAATTGGAATGTGAGATCGTTTCGATAAGTCGATGATAACAGATTATTGGCGCTAGAAAGTCGTTGCGCGAAAAACCGGATAACGTTTCGTTTATATAATGTCGCCGTGAGCGACATTCTGCAAGTTTCGAATAATCTCCTAAAACTGCTTGATATAAGTCCCAGTCTACAATAGTTGTTTTAATCACAGTCAATTATTCTCCTCAAATTCAACTGTTCAATTTCTTAAGGCTTAGAGCTTAAAACACCTATTGCAGATGGGCACTAACGCAGCGCGTCTTTCTTGTGTTTCGTTACGATTTCCCGAAATAACGATTTATCCCTTTATTCCTATGAGAATATAGGAGCTTGTAGGTTTATACAGGGTGGTGTACATAAAACCGGCTCCAAACACAAAATACAGTTGCAAAATATAGTTGCAAAAAATTATTTCGGCCCAACTTTATGTGCGCACTCTGTACGTTCTCCTACTCAGACGTCGATTAGATAGGAGATAAAGTTAGGCTTTATCTCGTGGAACAAATATTGCGTAAGATTGTATAAATATCTTCGCGATGACTTAACATTACTTATGATGTTGTCGGTACTTCGGCCGGTTTCCGTTTCGGCTAAACGTTTACGAGTAAGGATGTGACGACTATGATGACACACATATCCTCTTGTCCCTAAATATTTATCTTACGTGTTCCGACAACGAACTGACGATTGGAACATTTTTAATTGTCATGTTACTACGAAATCTTATCCCTGGCGAAAAGGATAAAATATCATACACAAAAACATAAATTTTAGTAATGATACACAAAGTAATAATACAAAATAACAATACAAAAATACTTGTACAGATAGGATAAAAATAAAATACGTGAAATAATATAAAATAAAAATTATGTTAAGTTAGCTAACAGTTAAACGCAATTGCAGATAAAAATTTATTCAAATTATTATAAAAAATTACAATCACATTAAGCTCATCTGCCTCAAATAGATTATCAATAATTTTAAACATAATATATTAATACATTATGCTACGATTTTATACTCTTTATTGCAACAAATTCCAATTAAATTTTTACATTAATATAATAATGCTGACGAACATGTTCTCATCTCGTCATAATGTCCTAATTAATCTCGAAAGGGTTATATCATATAGATTGACGGGCTTTTATTAACGACCGAGTGCCGCGCATAATATAATTGCACATCGATGCGATCGATCTTTTGAACGATGATTTTTGTTTCTCGTCAAAATCGTCTAATTGCTGTTCAACGTTCATTAAGGTGCGGGAGTAACGCCCGTACAAGGTCGAAACAATCTTCCACTTGTCAATCTGAACCGCCGGTGAAATTCGCGGCTGGAATTGACCCCAATAAGTCTACTTTATTCCGCTTAATTAAGAAACGGTTTGAATATCCGGTAAACAAGCACGCGCTGACGTGCCATTACGAACGGGTCGCGAACGGGTCGTGAACTGCTTCTCAAGCAGTTGGCGAAACTAAAAGAACGCGCTATACAACTTATATTGCGACGAAGACTTAAATATATGAGAAAATAAGTGCGTAAAAAATGCAAAATATTATTACTTTTCATTGCCATGTTATCTGTTTATATTACCTTTATTACCTCATTGCTACTTCTGATATCTTATCGTATTATCATGTTGCGTGCAACTGCGGATTAACTTTTTGTTTACATTTTGAAGTCTATCAGCATTAATTCCGAGTCTTTAAAACGGTTATAATGCCAAGTTGAATAAAAAATACAAGAAGTCGAAATCTTTTAAGTTCGTACTGATAACCGAATAATTTTACTTGGGGCCCGTAAGACTTCAGAAGCGTAATGGTAAAATCTTTTTTTTTTTTTGCACTTCTTGCTTTATACTTTTGCAAGAAGTTCTGTCCTACTTTGCAATATCTATTATCGCGTATCATACCTCAATAGAAAATCGCGGCAATCTCCGCGTAATTGCCGTAACATTTACACAACGACTCGTTTATTGCCGCGGCCCCGTAATCTCCACATTCTGCGCGCACAGAGATGCGACGGAGACAAAGCAGCCGCTGTTGGATGCAGGAAATACTTATTACAGTAATCAGTAAAAAGGAGGAGAGATAATTGTTTCAAAGACCCGTCGCCCTATGTTCATATCGATCTTATTTCATTCCATTTTACGAAATACAGACGTGAATTAAATAGATCACATAAGCTAAAATTATTCGATTTTTATATCGAGTCGGTAATAATAAACGTTAACGCATTAAATCCCAAGATTGTGCTTTTAGAAATTAGTATTCAGAACTTAAAGAACTTTTGAAGTTCGTAAATATACTTTAAACGAATGTGTATGCATCATATACACAGGTTGTAATGAGAATCCAAATAAAAATATTGCTTTCGGGACAACTTTGTAAAATTTTTAATTACGGAAATAAAAATATTGCATTTTATAATAGTTATATTTATTATTGTAAATATAAATATATATCATTTAAGACTAAAAGCCATATCATTAGAAATTTTACGTTTGGTCATCGCGGCGCGACTTCGGAGTCGACGCGGCAGAATTTATGCATCGAACATGTGCATAAATGCGGCAAGCAGCGATTTCCTTTTTCGTGTAAACACCACTGACCGGTTGGCGGACTGGTCGGCATCGCGTTAATAACTTGTTAATTTCACGATGCGGTAATGTAATCGCTTAATACACACAAACCCCCCTCCCCCCTTCCCCCGACACGCAGATTACACGCGGAACAAGTTCTTAACGGCACGGCACGAATCGTGCACTTTTGCGACGACGTTTCCTGCACGGAAACCGGCAAAAGTTGTTGAATACGAGAAAAAGGTCGCCGTGTAAAGATGGAATGTATAATCTTCCTTATGTTTTGCGACTGTCGGCTTTGGATTAAATTGATGGTCTGGTAATGAGATCTAATACTGGCGGATGGAATCTTTATCCACGGATCAATTTGGCAAGGAAATTAATTACCCATCTGACTAATTAATCCGACATTATGTATTATAATTGACATATTCAAGAAATAATAAATTCTTCGTGAGCTCACGTTCGCTGTTACGGAGTTTTGATTCCGTAAAAGCGCACCAACGTTTTTTCCGTTCTTGTTTAATTGCCGAGTGTGGCAACTTTGCTTGAAATAATGATTCATTAGAAATTCTAAAAGTAGCGATATTACGGCAACTACGGGGGCAAAACTTCTTCTTTTTTTTTCTAATTTGTAAATGCAGATACGCATAGACATACGACGCGTTTCGTAAGCACGCGAAATACAACGTTAAGGGGACATAACGTTATATTCGAACGACTTGAATTTACGACGACGATTAACTATAATTACTGCGGCGGCGAACGACTTCTTCCTAGACGACCTATTACGGCGTGTGAATGAATCATTGGTAACGTTTCCCGCACAGGCGTTAAGAACCCGAGCTTTCACGAAACGTATTAAGCAACGAAGTATTGCGGGATTTATTAAGGTTCCTGGTGTGTGTTTCTATCAGAAGCGCGTTTGAACCGGTCAATTACCTTTCTGCGATGCGTAACGAGCGGAATGAGTACAGAATTGATTAACATATCTCTTTTTTTTCTTAATAAGACGGACAGCATGCACATTGATGCAGTCTGTATCAATTACATAATTTATGTACGTCTTGATTGCATGTGTTTTCGTTAGAAACTTCTTACTGCACATTATACTGCAGTAAATCGTTTCAGAGTTGAAGGAGTAGGAAAATATTTTAACAATAATTTCCATTGCAGGAAAAGCAATTACTTAAATATTTCTTGATACGATGGGTTTTTGTTTTTTTCTTATTAATTAACAATTAAGGTCTTTTAGTTTGCCCTGAATATTTTCAGCTCTTCGCGGAAAAGGTAACGCGAAAGGAAAGAACGAAGGAGACGATGCGTTGATATACCCTGTTACGCGATACGTAGTACGGAAACAGGTTACTGACGATGGGGTCGGCGAGGCTCGCCGGCCGACGTGAATGGAAGGTGCTATTTCACGAAAATGCCGTACAGCACAATGCAGCAATATCTAGCCGCGGTATCTCAAGCACTTGCACACGAGACACACGAGAACGCGCGTCGACACACGGGGTGTCCTTTGTAAATTTCGACTTAATGGCCTTTATACTCCCACGTGCCACATTCGTCTTCCCTCTTCCTCCATTATGCGCGTCGCGCACCATCTAATACCTGTTCGACGAGGCTGTATTTACCCCGACCTATTGTCTCCCTCCTCCCTTCCTCTTCCCGGGGCGGGGATTTAATGTTTCGCGTGAAATAAGTATGTCCGTGAGCGAAATTCGTAAAGTTACGGGAAGTATAACCTTAAGGTATTTATGGTATGAAATATGGAAAGGCTTGTCCGCATTCCTTGTGCGATAGTAGGCTGCAAAGTCGACCCTTGCTTAAGAATATTTTGATAGTATAATATGGAGGTATTTAATAATGAAACAATTAATGTGTGAATTTTGACAAATTGTCTCATAAAAGGTGATAAATAGAAACTTTCTTTCTTAAATTTTTCTTAACCGGCTACGGTAAGACATTTCCTTGATACGCTAGTTAAGCTAATTGATGACCAAAGTTAGTATAGCTTCCCGACTAATTTTTGCTGGATTCTTAAATTGTCATTTTTAAGACATTAAAAAATGATACGAAGAATCTTGTAATTGTTAATTTAATGATGTTAGATAAGAAACGGATCACTTTTCCATTCCTGGAAATTTTTGCCACTTTGAATAATTTTTATACGATTTGTTGTCAATGTCCGACATTTCGCATTCTAGAATCGTGTAAAACGCATCATGGGGCAGAATCGCAGCTGCATATCAGGCGTGAAATTCCGTTCAGCGATATGAATACAATAGAATATAACGCGCGAATGTAAACAGATAACTTAAAATCCAATGAATAAAGAGTCATGCCGAGTAGAAGTCTCGCCGGCTGTATCAATAGCTCGCAAAAGGATTGAAGCGAGTTTGCTGCGACACGACGTAGCGGCGTCACTGCTTTTCATTGGTTTTCATTGAACTTTAATTGCACGTCTGTCCGAAGAAGTAGGTCATATAGAAATTAACGGAATACTTTCTTAATAGAAATCTGGACTAACGAAGAGCGCATATTTTCTCACGAGTATCTATGAATAGTTTCTAATTTAAAGGCGTTCATTAGCCTAATGATGCTGCTTTGTCCGTATCGAATGATATTAGAACTTCATTGACGATTAGATTAGTTGGTGATCTCTTTATTGTCTCGTGTGAAATACGGATACTTCAAGGTAATTTTAAAATAAGATTACATATTATAACGACTGCTTTTTTTCTCCTTCTCTTTCTCTCTCGATTGTTGAGAATGCGTGGGAAAAGTTATGGTTGAAAAAATTAATTTCTGGAATGTAGACATGTCCACGTTATATCGCCGAATTGCTATTGATAGACAGTGATAGAATAATGACCAATCACGAATTAGCGTGACGCGGCGCGTTACATTGCAGAATACGTAAAGATATGGGTGTCATCAACTGTTCATTTTAATTTATTCATATTCAAAAAGTTGTTTACCATACCGCGAGCATCTTAAGCAAGCAATTTTTCTTGAAAATTCCGGTCGTTAAAAGGCGCGCAGTTGGTCATGGGTGTATAATCGCGGTCTTCCTTTCGCGGCGATTAATCTCCATGAGTAATATCGATGTACGAAGGAAAATGCAGAAAAACCGCTAACAACATCGTTATTGCGAACGATACGATGTGGGTGCTTAGGCCGGAGTGAAAGTGACGAGCGTATACTACGATCGTATCGTCGTGTAAAAACGATTCTGGCCGGATGAGGAGCCGTGCACGTAACGCGCGCGCGCGTTATATACCTTACAGTACGATATGAACGGGCTGCAACGCACGTAATAAACGCCTCTAAGCCGGAGGTCGGCAACCCGCGGCTTTCGTAATTAATTAAGTAAGAAACACAAACGCGCCCTGTCCCGGTAACGCATCCATCATAATTTCCTCATGCAGCGCCGCTTTCAAAATAAACGTACGTTATACCGACGATTTCGATTTATCGCCGATTATTCGTGCGCGTTACGTGACTGCCGAGATAATCGTCGACGATTCGGCAAAGTTATCGATGTCGACGGCGGAATATAATTCTCCACGCTTTCGCTATAAATTATAGATAATTGTATTGATAGAAATTACGGGAGTCGCTATTGCCGAAACGTGCAATATGATGATCAAAACATTCACTCAGAGAAATGGACAATTCGTTCAAAAATTAACAAATGGATAATCCGGTATTTTTAATCAAAATTATGATTAGAATAATGTCCAATCAATGATAGCCGGATATCATTGATAATTGATCGGCTTTTTAATTATTCCGATTGAAAGTGTCGGATTGTCCGTTTGTTAATTTTCGAACAATCATTTAGACCTGGATTTTTAGTGTTTTTATAAGGAATGATGACCTCCCGACTTTTTCACTGGAGGAATAGACTGATTTCAAATTCATCAAGAAATCATTAAAATGCATCGTTACCTAATATGTTCGTTCGTCTATGCATCGTGCCTCGTGCAACGATTCACCGTTCGCAGAAAATCATTCCCGCGATCCTGGCGTGAAGAATCCGAGCGATTTACCGCAGGTGATCGACGCGGACTTCTGCGCCGATCGATTTAAGTTTCCGCTCCGTCGACTTAATTCCCTCGGAACATCTCCGCCGCACGAAATGCATAAGGCTGCACGCGCCAATGCGCATTCCGCGGCCGAAACGGGGAGAGAAAGGGAGAGAGAAAGGGAGAGAATGAGAGATGCATCCGGACGGGACCGTTAGCTTTACGTGCATGCGAACAATTCCACGGGATGATACAGTTACGAGTATGCAACTTCTCTGCATCGTCGCGCGTGTTCGGTAATGATTTCTGGCTTCAGAGGACGGCTTCAATTTCACAGGGTCACGATACTTTGGGGCGTTCGATATCGAAGATGAATCACAATATCCGGGCGATGCATCAGTCGTGGAAGGGAGCTTTGGCGATATAATAAATTACATTAAAATCGATTTATAAATAATTTATGCGAAATATACGGACCGCACAAGTCACTCCATTTAACTGACGGATCGATGCAAAGACGATTCTTTTTTTATTAGCTATTACATGACGCGACTGTCCAATTTTCACAATTGTATATTTTCGTATATCGAATTGTAAGTTGCAGATTGAAATAAAGTCCACTTTATAAATTAATTGATTATAACGAATACAATTTTGGAATTTCTGGCTTGGTCTGCTAGAAGGTGAACTTTCAAACACTAATTATACTCGAAAAATAATAAAACCCTCGATATTTTTGTCGAGATAATATCGAATTGAAGGAATAAAACAGAAGCGAAACATTCTGTGCTATTTATAATGCTAACACGTTTTCGCTCATGCGAAGCTTTTATTAAACGTCATTTTCTTGGCCTATACGTAGTTTTATACTTCTGGTTTGCGCCTATCGCGATCGACGGCGACCGTTATCGTTAAGTTATTGCGCATCGATATAATATGTCTGAATTATGCATTAGCAAACCGAGCGATCCAGCCGCTCAACCGTGTCGCCGCATTTATTCGCTATTTTATTGCGGCGCGCGAAATACCGAGGTGTTTGTCACCGTTCATCGATCTGTCATCGACGTGGCATCGTTAATTATGCCTAGGATCTCACGTATCAACCACCTGTTCCCGCCTATTCTGGATCCGTCGCCCCGGCCGGCAAGGCGCCGATTCCCATCCCGCGTTTGCATTGAATGCGTTTTTCAGATGGCCCCATTTAGCGCTAAATATGCGGCGGGAATGTGGGTTATTCTCTCTCCTTCCGCAGTCGCACTGTTTTCTCTCACGTTATTCATCGCCGTAAAATTTATCTCCTTCCTCCCCTCGTTACATCTTTTAAGGTCATTTATCGCACCGGTGAGCATAGCTTTTATGACATACACTTCGTGTAAATCAAACGCAATAGAAATATGCTCGGGGTTGTTTTTTTTACTTTAAAATGTTGATATTTTATAACAAATATATTTCCACAAGTCTCTAACAGAGACATCATCTTGCGTTTAATTACTGAAAATAAAAAATTAAATTCGTTAAAGGATCTAAAGAGATGGCATTCTGACGATTGGTATCTTATTGTAATTACGAACGATTTCATATGATACTAATTATGATGGCGAGACGCCAGACGGGAACCACATGCGCTTTCATCGTCACGCCATGAGTTGGTAGCGTGCAAAAAATTCCGTTGCCGATGGAGCAGCGAGTTTTTGTGATCAAATGCCAAGGAACATATATTCTACCAATTCTGCTGTCTATGCGTACAGAGACCCATTCGTCGGATATCCATATATATCGATTGCGTAAAGAATGTGCCATTAAAAACAATGTTGACGATCGCAACATGTTGTCGAGTGCATAATAATTCTCGCTATTTATCCTCGTATCTCCTTTTCTCTTCTTCATTGCGTCCATATGTGACAGACAGTTTACAATGCAACGAATAACGATCCCCCGGCTTGATGTCACGGACGGATAGAAAGCCGACAAGAAAAATCTACATTCCTGCATGTGTGTCTCTGGCGATTTTACATTCACCATCGTGCCGGCGAACGGCTTCAACCTGCTCGTCGCGTGAGCCAAATAAAGCGTCGTGTCTCGCTACTTCATACCGTATTCCGTCGCCGTGCGCGAAGAGGGTCACGTCGAAAAAGGGTCTGTCGCTAATTAGCCTGATAGGGCGCTATCGTGGACAATCTGCCGGGATCTGTGGGGCATTATTCTTTCGGTTCCGATTTCGACCGGAAATTCATGTAACTGGTTCGTTAAACAGCTTGACGACATTATTATTTTGATTTTGAAGCCAATCTTTTTACCTTACCGTTTCATATTTGTTTATGCGAAAGTGAAATATTTCTTTTCGATGATGGATCGTTTCTCGCGAGTCGCGGCGCAGTAATAGGCACATTCAAAGAGTATCCTTGGAATTTTAATTTCGGAATAAATTAAACTCGACGATCATGCCTTGGAAAGAAATTCTGCATTGATGTTCGTATAATGTTACCGCAAATGACCTGTCTTTATGATAGAGTCTTTACTATCGCGGTCCATAAATGTAGCTGCAATTTATCTCTTTTCGTGTGGCGCAGAGCTGGTGCAAATGCGACTTACCGATACAAAACGGCACCGACAAGTCGGCGATAATTTGTCGTAAATTCACTTAATCCGCGAATGATAACGTATCAAGAAGCAAACACGTTACGTGAAACAGATTCTTTTCCTTTTCGACAACGCGTCTCGCGACCACGGCTTGCCACTTGGCTTGCCAAAGAGGTGAAAGCATTCGCGTGTATATAATTTATTATTAAATACCTGCCACATGTGAGCGCTCGTAAATTATATACGCCAAGTTTCTTAGTTCACGTGTTCTCGTTCGCGGTAGGAAGCCGTATTAATTAACGCGCATGGGAAATTAATTGGAAAGTAGTAACCGTTCTTAATTGTGCACCGTTGTACTTGAAACAATCAAAATCGATCGTCAGATCGTTAGATCGCGTCTTCGCGCTGCATAATACAATTAATTGTACGAGCACCGTCGAATTCATGGCTGCATAAAATTCCCAATGTCGAGCCTGAACGTTTTTCTTTGGATATCGCTTTCCAACGCGGAGGAATAAAATCCTCGAGGCCTCGAATGTGCAAGCAACACCTGGGTTGCCTAATCGCGCGCGAGAGCGATTGTGAAAATCGACGAGCCGCTTGAATTCCCGGCGATGCCTGGAAACCTCGCGCGGGTTTCGATGAGATCGATGGTCGTTTCGCGAGGTCGCGAGTTTATCGTGCCTCTTGGAATGTGCAGCACGTCTAATGGAACTACGGTCGCTTTCGAATCCCTCGGAATTCTGTGTCGCGCGCCGTCAGGTATCCCTTCGATCACGAGTCATGGTGAACGGTCGCGGACTATCCGGAATTATTCCATTATGTAATCATAGCTGTATGTCGATGAACTTGATCCGCACCGTTGATCAATTAATCGCGCCGTTGGTAGTGCCGTAATTAAACTGTTGTTTCAATCTTCCGTGTTTGCCGGCAACGAGTTATTGTCATTACTAAACTGGGAGTACCTATACGAGACGTAGATGCAAATATTATATACCATTCCTTATAACAGTTTCGTAACAAAATAGAGTGAGGCAGAATTTTAATTCCGCTCGAATTAAAATTCGAACGCGGAATTCTCGGTGATCGCGCGACACGTTGTTATATAATAACGATTTCAACATTGCAGGATGGAAAGAGTATAGGAACAGTAGTGATAACTCGATGGTTTGCAACGCGCGTTGAAAGTAGTCTCGATAGCTTGCTTGACCTTTCTGGCGTCTGGAATCTGACATAAGAAAACTAATACCGTTGATACCTGTCTCTCTCGGTATGTTTATCAACAATTTTACTTCTAGCTAAGCGTGCAAACTTACAGGAATGGCACTACACAGCCACTATCCTCGATATGCGCGGAATGTGAAAGTGAGCACGAGAAGAGAATATAATTCGGTTTAAAAAAAAAAGAGATCTAATTGTAGAGTACCTGAAAATCGTAACTGCAAATATTGAAATTTGCGTTTACATATGTACCAACCGGTACGTGTACATAAAACTTGGGACATAAACGTAATGGTCGTAAGCCATAAAATCAAACGTCTAATTTTATGGGCTTTATGGTTCAGCGACGTAAAATTCAATGACCGAAGTAATCCAAAGCGTAATTTGCAACTATAGAACGCACCCTGAGCTATTGCACGCGCGAAAGCGGTGCGTCGGAAAGCCGGTTGACTATTCGAACGCATTGCCGCAAAATTTCTCCTTGGAAACTATTCGAGACAGGCCGCGGTTCACGAAAGTTTTTTTTTCCCCTCGTGCGGGGACCCCGCGCCAATCGTCGATTGACGGAAGGCGGTGGTCGGGTCGATCGTGGGCCTTGAAGACCGCGTAACCCGAGTCGACCGCCGCCGTCTCGGGGCCCACGTATAGGTCTCAAGGATCCCTCCGGGTTCGACTCCGGATCCGGCGGGAGGGGGAGACGCGCGAGTACAGGCTCCTAGAGCGGTCCAGCAACTTCACAGAACACAGGCATGCGGTTACGCGCGCGCGCGTGAGCGTATGCACACACACGTGTTGTGCGTACTACTCCCCGGCTCGCGGTAGTACGCACGCTACCGCACGCACACAGCTTCTGCCTCTCACAGAGTTACAGCATCGCGCGCGCGCGCGGAAACGCCGCACCGCGTCGACTGGCGAAAAAAGATCCATTGAGAGAGAGTTACGGTATAATACCGTATTTTATTATAAAGCGCGGAGAAGCACCCCCCGGAGGGATCTGTTAGAACCGTCTAGCAACGTTTAAATGCAATATAACTACAAATCCCACCCGTGAACACGCGTGGTACTCACAGCTCTCGAGTCTCGACTTTCAACTCTCGTTTCTTAACTGTCGATCTCGATATTCTAACATCTAACTTATAGCTATCAGGTTTTAATATTCAACTTTCAACCCTCGTGACTCTTTATTCTCGCTCAAGTCTCGACCCTCGGTTTTTCTAAAATTTTAGCCTGCAAGTTTTAAAGTCTCGAATTTCAAGCCCACGTTCAAGCTCACGTTTCAAGTAGGTACAAGCCTGAAGTCGCGAGTCCGTCGTGACTTGAACTCTCAAATATTACGATACATTATCTCAATTTGTTTTCGAGTCACAGATATACATATATATACTCTATTACATCGCGTGACAGATTGCTCCTGTAAATTTGACTAACTAATCTTATCTCATCGCACACAAGCAGCAAGACAAATCGTTTTTTAACATTCCTCTGCAATCAAACTCAATATATCTGACAGTTCTCCTTGGCAAAAAATTCTTGCCAATACTACGCCCGATCTTTACTCGGAAGAGTCGAGAGGATACAATAGTTCATTAACTGTCTCTCTCTCTCCCCCTCCCTCTTCACTCCTCTCCTCTTTCTACGAACCTATGAATCACTTGTTACGCAGGTGCGCGGTTTCGTTACATGACGATGCCCTCTCTTTCTCCTCCTGGCGGAGTATCTGCGATTCGCGATTGCATCACTCATTGTTCCTCGTGGAACGTGCACCGGAGGTTGATACCGACGCGAATACCGTTTGTGGAAGGATCGAAGTACCGCTCTAATTTCACGTACACCTAAGCCGAGATCCGCACCCGTTATAATCGCCGCCGAGAGAACTCGTTCGAGGCGAGGAAAAGGAAAACTCGCGGACCGGTATACTTTTTTTCTAGATTCCACACCGTGTCCGGTTCGTCGCGCCTGTAAGAGATATCGTCTAGCCGAGGCGACAAGTATTCTTCCTTTTTCCAGAAATGTTCACCGGATATTTTATTCTTTATTTACCTGCGATCAATTTCCTCGATAATTGAAAAGATGATATCAATATCTACGAGCAGTTTAAAAGCATGTCATGTCTGTCTAATGTGACGTGTGGACTGAAAAAGAAATGTCAAACGTCCTGTAACTCAATATAATAAGTAACAAGGTAATTTTTTGTTTTTATCTCTAAGTCATAAGATAGCATTGCTCCCTGTTATAACTGCAATCTACAATTAATTTTAATGCGCGAAAAGAAGAGTATTTGCACAATTATGAATTATGAACTGAATAATTTCGAACTGCGAGTCACGCGGTACAATTTTTTTTTAGGCTAATGCAACGAAGGATTTATTAAAATATTTCTACAATACCGTCGTAATTTATATGTTCACGGTCCGTAACGACAGAATACGTTGCAAGTGGAGAAAAATTTGAACGTGACTAAATAAAAAGGAAACTCGTGTTCTTGCATACGCTCTTTAGAAATCAAATGAAATTTCGCAAGGTATCGGAAGGTTATTATGTCAAAGGCGATTTATATAGAATACGCTTCGAGGAAATTCTATGGCCGCAGGAAAGAAGTATAGTTCCAGTATACGTACTTGAGAAATTCTCGAATTGAATTCCAGAATATTTCGTGGATTATTGAAATGTTATGTTCTACGCGCTGATTCGAACGTGAAATAAGCGAGACGTCTATACCAAATCGATCAATTGGGCGCAGAAAATTGTTAAACGTCACGTTACGTGGCTGGTTCAGATCACGACGGATTGTCCTGATGATCATTCCGTTAACATCACCGCAACATTTGTCACGGAAAATCGCCGTGGATGATCATTTTATGCTTCAGCCAATTATACCGCTGAAAAATGTTTGCAAATGATTGTTGCTCGATTCGAGCAATGATTCTATATTTTTCGTTGTGTCAGATATTCATGCCAACAGTGATATGATCTTTTGAACAACAGATATATTTATAATTACATATTTTTGGATATACGACAATTTTATTCTCTTTTAAAAGATAATTGAATAATATAAAAAATACTTCAGATACTAAATAACGAATTATAATTAATTCAGTTTATAATCAATGTCTTCTTGTTTATATTTATTAAAATTTTGCAAGTAGGGATTATATATACATATGTATATATGTATATGTATACATGAAGGGGTAAAAACCACAGTGATGTAAGTCAAATTTTTAAAAATATTTTCTCGCGTGCATAGATGCAATCTGTGCAATATTATAAATTCCATCTATGCACACGAGAAAATATTTTAAAAAATTTGACCTACACCACTGTTGTTTTTACCCCTCCATATATATGTATAATTGAAAAGCAGTCACTATCGCAATACCAATATAGATCAGGAACAAAGTTTAAGTTTTCTATATGCAATAAACACGTCGCAATCAATTAATGGCTAATCGGCGATAACCCGCTATCACGAAGTGTCGCGACCTAAATACCCCTCATCAGTTGCTTTAGAAATTACCGAGCAATCCTTCGTCTTACAATTAATTATATTCGCTTTTCCTACAAGTCGCATGTGTTCCGGAGTAATAAACAGAATCACGTGACATTTCGTCAAACCGGTTTCCTAATTGGATTTCGATTAGATCCCGATCCCGCGGATCCATCATGATTTTTTTCGGCAGGTAGAAGCAAAGGTATATAGCGGCGGCTCGTACAGCTACCGGCTCTCGCGGTCGAAACTCGTTCCGGTCGCCCGTTCGCCGATTTCGCAATTTTGGATTCCACGGGCGCACTTCGTCCGCCTGGACGAGCGAGTTTAGCTTGACCTGGAGAACGATCGATCGGCCGGGGTATGAATACGCGAGCCGATAGCTGATAACCGGCCCGCGATCGTCGTCGGCGTGGTACAGTTCGTCGGCTAACACGCGGCTACACATGCGGTAAATACACACCTTCCTCCGTTGTATGCGCGTGTGCGAGTTATCCGAAAACCGGAGCGGGGCGACTCTCTTCGATCGGTATCGTGGAATCACCGTGGCACCGTGTGAGAATCACCAGAAAAATCCACCAGAAAAATAAACCAAATGCACACTCCGAAATTTCTCTCTCTCTCGTTATCGTATACACTCGCGCACAGTTCGCCGCGGAAGTTTTTCCTTTTTTTATTTGTTTTTCGAAATTCGAACTGTACCCTCCGAAGAGGCAGAACGCACACGGTCAGCGGCGCGTGCGTGCACGCCTCGCTTCTGCGTCCGTTGTGGAGAGTTCGCGTTCTCTCTTTCCGCGTGAACCGGCGTGAACCAAGCCGAGATCTGCGTCAATGCCTCAGCGCGGCCACGGACCTGCTCTCTTCGTTCGCTTCGAGCCGCTTCATGCGCCGCAGCCCGGCACAGCCCTTCCCTTTACTTCGCTCGCCCTCGACGTTCTTTCCCCCTCCGCCATGCCAGACGCGTTTCCCCACCCCGTCGAAAAAACGGGTTCCCCTACTCTGCCGCTCGACGAACAAGTTTCCCTCCTCTTCCTCTCTTCTCCGCGACGAACGAGTTTCCCCACTCCACGTGGCAAACACGTTTCATCGTATCTGCTTCTGATACGCTACAGGGTCCTTGGGCTTTTGTTTATCGCGCATTTTGGGCTAGTTTTCTTTCCACACATTTTTTTTCATTTTTGTATAAGATTTTAATTTGAAAGACATAAGTAGCACGCGTAATTGTAATTTAGCGTCCAAACTAATTATTGTCGTGATTATATACTTATATCAAATACAATATTTATATCTTGAATAAATGAAATTTACAATTAGGCAAACACATTTTTAAGAAAACAGTTTTAAATTTTTAAATTTTATCTCACTCTACTAACATATGAATCTACCAAAATCTTTATACATTTACATTTAGGCCTGCAATATTAAACTATAACAAAATATTGGTTTAGAAAAACATTTTGGAAACTACTTATATAGCAGATATTATTAAAAATAACATGGTAAAGAAAAAAAAATAGAATATTTTCAATAAAGAAAAAAGGGTACCAGAATTTATAAAAACGCTACTGAATCATAAAGTATGAAGAATGAAGATGGATTCGAATTGTATGATCTCTTTGAATATTAATATTATTAATAAATACATTTTTTTACAGTTTTATAGAGAATTTAGTCTGAGTTAAATATTTGGAGGTCTTTGGATGTGGATATCCAATTATTAAATACTTAGGCTGAGTTTCCACTGAGCGCGTCACGCGTCGCGTCGTCTGTCGTTAACCAATCTAAACATCCCGTCACAAATAATGTAATAAAATAAGATGTTTTGATTGGTTGCGATGAATGACGCGACGCGTGACGCACTCAGTGGAAACTCAGCCTTACAAGTGAAAAAAGAGATATTGCTCTCTTTTTTGTAACACACAATTTACAAATACTATCTTTTTAGAGTGAACTACCTGACGCGATTAAGCATATGTACACAATTGTCGGCGATATTTACGTTATTGGGTGCATCCAGAACCACGACCGCTTTGAGCCGCTAGTAGTAATTAAGTGTGATTGGTCGGATCCAAAGGTAAGAACCAATCACATTCAACTGCTACTTAGCGGCTCAGTGAACGGTCGTACTTCTGGATGCCTCTATTCTTGAGCATGCGCTTCGTACAGAAACAAGGAGATAGAAAATATCTCTTTCTCTTTCTCTATTCTCTCTACGTATAATACAGAAAGATAGAGAAAAGGCATCTCCATGTATATAAACTCTTTGTGGCTACGGTCCACAATAAAGGTGGAAGCACCTTAACACTAGAAATGCTTCGAAGCATTCTTCTCCTTTTTTTCAATGAAGAAAGAAGAAGACAAAAGAACGCTTTAAAGCATTAAATGGACCGCAGCCTGTGTCCAATAAGAAAGTATGTTTTAGGGACTTTAGCTAGAAATATTTCTTATCCCTAGAAAACAAGTATTCTTATTGGACATTGGACACTTTTAATTTGTTGTATTGTTTATAAAATTTATACTATGTATATTTACTATGTATTTTTTTTAGGAAATATTGTCAGACTAGAAATAAAAAAATAATTTAAATAAGCATATTAGGCATGATAAATATATGAATAAAATTTCATAGAAATATGTTATATATTGTCTTAAATGCACATATACACTTTTACAAAACATTAGGATATGTTATAAAACTAATATTGCATCCAGACGTTTCTTTTTAATATCGAATAAAGTAATCTTCCAATCATTCAAAAGCCCATTGGATCTACTTGGGGATCATAAGATTTATCAATGGTTGTGCATCTATCGAAAACATAGTTTAAGCAATTGTGGCATTCGAAATTACGTGCATACCTATTCTTCGTTTGTGCCTACAGTTCATGATTTGTCATGTTTTTATGGTTGGAACGCATGTATCTGGTCACATGGATTTGATTTTTCATCGTTTATGAAATATTATTTAATTAATTCGTCGTTAATATAATGGAAAATGGCCAACATCGAGATTCTTGCTAATATTTTATCTACTTTTGATGGTATTTGCTCGCCAGAACAAATAAAAAGGTTAGTAAAATATTACGAAATTCGATTTCATTTAATCGTTAACCTACGATGCTCCGAAATGAGAAAAATAATTTTTATTACCGTAAAAAAGAGGGAAAAGTAATAATAAGAAGTACAATGCTACAAAAATAAAATTTTATAACAATTTACACATTAAATACATAATGAAAGTTCGCACGTAAACATAAAAAATTGAGCGAAAATCTGTTTTGAGAGCATAATCTTTTTTTCAATTTCAGTGGAGAAAATAAAATCGATGTAAGCTTTTACAAAGCCGTTACAAAGAATGTTTATGATTTTGCCAAGGAGCTATCTTGTAAAGAGGAGAAATTTTATAGCAATACGAATGCATTGCCAGAATTAGTCACAGAAGGCTTCGATGAGGAGCAAATTTGGCAGCAATTGGAACTGCAAAACGAGGGCGAGATAGCACACTTCTTAGATAAAATCCCAACAATTTTATCTGAAAGTAAGAAATTGGTGGTTCCGGTGAGCTCTAAAAAGCCTGAATCTATACAGATCGAAAATGATAATTTAGATCAAGAGGATGAAGGCATGTCCGAGGAGAAAGACTCAGAGGACGAGGATGTAGAAACTAAAAGCAATTCAAAAAAGAGAAAACATAAAAAGTCCTCCATTGTAGATGACAAATTCTTCAAGTTACAAGATCTCGATGAATATTTAACTAAAGAAGAGAGAAAAGAGAAACAAGGAAAGGAAAATACTGAATCTGACGATGAATCAGTAGATTTATTTAACGATGATTCCGAGGAAGAAGATGGAGATAACGCTGAAAAGAAATACGTAAAGTATGCAGATTTCTTCGATACTCCCGAAAGTGAGAATGAACAGGCTTATGAAAGTAAAAATTCAGATCACAGTATTAATGATTCTGAAGAGGAAGAATTAGAGGATGAAGAGATGGATCTTGACGAAGAGGACGAAGAGGATCAAAGAGTCAGAAGAGTGAGATTTAATCTTACTAATGACTCAGATGAGACAGATAGCTTGGAGAATAAAGTGAATCATAATAAGAAGGATAAAGAAGAAAAGATGGAGGAAGACATAGCGCCGAAATCCACTTTGGAGTCTCGTCAAGAAAGGCTGCAAATGAGAATTAAAGAATTGGAAGAGGAAGCAGTCAGTGAGAAGCCATGGCAATTGAAGGGCGAAGTAAGTGGTCCAAATCGACCGCAGAATTCCTTGCTGGAGGAGTTTGTGATGGTTGATATAAATACAAGGCCAGCTCCTGTGATCACCGAGGAGACTACTATAAAGCTGGAAGATATAATCAAGCAGCGGATTAAGGATAAGGCTTGGGACGACGTCGAGAAGAAGTTCAAGCCAGTCGAGACACCGTTGGAATATAAGAAAAAATTGATACTAGATCAAGAAAAGAGCAAGGAAAGCTTATCGCAAATTTACGAAAAGGAATATCTGAGGCAAAAGCAAGCGTTAGATCCAGAGAACAATGAGAAGAAAGAGGAAATGCCACAATTGCATAATGAAATTCGACAAATGATGCGTTCTCTAGTCTCTAAATTAGACGCGTTATCTAATTATCATTACACTCCCAAGATGGTAAGATTTGTCATGATTTACGTTAAAAATTAATCAAACCTTGTATAAATGTGATAATTATAGTTAGTAATAAGTATTTACAATCGAAAGTAATCGTTCTGAGATAATTGTTTCTAAGTTTCCTTGAAACTTAGAGACTATCCTTGCAGTTGTATAAATAATTTTCTACTCTCATTACAAAATGTTTACATTTTGAGGTACTCCTAATGGTTCCTAACGTTTATAATATATGTGATTTTTATTTCAGGCTAAACCAGAAATTAAAATCATTAGCAATATACCTGCAGTTAACATGGAAGAGGTGGCACCTGTCGCGACCACTGATGCTACTCTATTAGCACCTGAGGAAATTAAAAGTATTTATCGTATTATATTTAATATGGCTATCGTTGGTTTACGATACAGCATTTTTTAAATTTTATTTATAATTTCTATTTTCAGCCAAACCACGCGGCAATCTTATCGGTAAATCAGAACGGACGAAAACCGATATGAAGCGCGAGAGAAGGCGAAAGAAGTCGAGGCAGGGTGCTAAACAGCAGGCAATAGAAAAGAAGGAGAAACTCAAAGCATTACAACCAGGAATCGCTAAAAAGTATAAGGATAAGAAAGAAAAGGCTGCATTGCTTAAAAAATTGACGAAGGATAAAAATGTTACAAAGTTAAATGAAACAACGCACAAAGTCGCGAAGTCCTCTACTGCATTTTTCACGCAATTGCAAGATCAAGTAAAGAGTAAAATAAAAATTAAAAAAGACAATTTGTCCAAGAAAAATACTAGCGCTGCTTCGGCTGTAAAGTTAAAATTGTAAATTATGTAGTTTACATTTTTAAATTTATTTAAATAAAATTAAAATGAAAAATTTTGTTATATTTTTCATCATGCGCTTTGAAGATTTCATGCTGTTTGTTTATTATATCTTGTTGCCTCTTTTTGTGCCATCATTGATTATAATCGCAAAGGAAAGTAACTAGCGAGAATTGACTTACAGCGATGTAAGTCCCTTACACTCTGCGTAATGTAAGATACATATGTACACTAAAGATATTTTTTTATACCTTTATTGCATGATATACGTATGCATTTCTAACACCCTTCGCTCTTTAAATCATATGAATCGCGATTTCTCGTGGAGCTATAATACGTGGGTGGATATTGTGCAAAGGAATATATAACAGTGGATAAGGGATTTGTGAAGTAATCTTTTCCTTTGATAGAGACGAATTCATACTTAACACTCGCATATAAATATTGACACCTGCACCAGGCCCAATATATTAATTATTGTCAAAAAGTGATGGTACTCTTCTCGTCACGATGTAGGATGATTAAAAAAAAATCATGCGTATATGTATAGTTCATATATGTATTAGTGAAAAATGTTCCCAATTCATCATGATATGCTGCAATTTCGTTTCAATGTGCTTGTCAAAATTTGCTAAAACACGTACAAACGCGCTAAGTCACACGTGGTTACTTATAAATGCAATTATTCGTATGTGTAACATTATCTATATTTTTTTCTTTAAGAATATCTAAAAACGGTGTCTTGCACAGAGAAGCAAAGGTGGATTACGCAATTTTTGTACATTGTCAATGTCTCGAACGATTTCTTATCGTGTCTTGGTTTATGATTGCACTGTTTATAATTACAAAGATCTAAATTAAAATAATTAAGCTAACCTTACAAATCTAACGATAAGCTGGTATTAAAATTACCGTGATTTGTGTATAGATTTCTGATTGAGAAGTTTTTTAAAAATACTTTTTCTTATTGTTTAGAGTACACTTCTGTTATTTTCATTTTTCTTTTTCTCCGTTAAGTATTTATCGAATCGCATGATATCTTAAAATTCTCATGAAAATTAAAATTATGTCACTTGATTTGTATAATAAGCACAGATGCTTAAATATGTTTAGAATACCTGTAATAAGGCCATGAATATTCATCTATAGGCCATTCACTAATCAATCAACTTTATAAATAGCTTTCACCACCATGAGTAGATTTGATAAATCTACTCATTGGAATTAATTTTTAAAATTTAAAATTTAATTCCAGACTAATACAACTGTATAAATCATTGAAAGCATTTATCAGTTACTAGTATCTTCGTCGGTTGCGCATTTCATTTCAAATGTAAAATTTATAAATGTAAAATTTTATTTAATATTTAATAGCTTTATGCCAAATGTAGATAGCCCATCTGTGCGCATTATAATTCATTTCGAGCACTAGTCAATAATCGTCATGAAGATACAGTCGCCTTTTAATAGTATTTTCGCAGCGAAACCATGCTCATCAATTTAGATAATTATCTTAAACAACCAGAGCACATAACGCGACGATCATACCCGGTAGCTTCTGATATCCATGACAATGAATCAAAAACCTCTCATTATAATACGTATGTATAATATGTAAATAATCCGGTAGACTAGGCTGTCCTAATCCCAGTGCGATCGTTTTTTGCGTAAAGTCTATATATGCAGTGCTAAATTGTTAAATCGCGTTTCTCTTTTCTCCGTGAACAATCCGCCGGATGTTGACGTGGTACGGATGCCCAAGATCAAATCCCCGAAGTGATACTGAACAGCCGGGGAAAGCCCCGGAGAGAGAATTCCTCTAAAGTAGAAGCTGCTTCTCAGAGGCATACCGCCTTTCTCGTTGCTACTCGAAATTAGTGTTGAACATGTTCAGTTCCTCGAAGCCGGACGAGCCGCCTTGATCTTGCAGCATCTGCAGCATGTCGGACAGCTCTTGCGGTTGTGTGCCGGGCCCGGCCTGTCCAGGATGTGGTGGTTGAGCTTGTGCGGGCACCTGAGGGCCGGTCTGTCCATCCGGTTGCTGCGTTTGATGTTGTTGACTTTGCCAACCCCACATACCTAACGGCAAACGTACATTTAATTTTCGAATTCGAAGTATAGGCTTCAATGGAAATATACGAATATAGAAAACGGGCTAACTAAAAATCAAGCGCGGTAAATGATGCGCGAAAGTTTTATTATCAATTATTAATTAATAAAACTTTCGCGCATCATTTATCGCGTTTGGTTCTTAGCCCGTTTTCTATATTCGCACATTTAATTATTTGCAATTTCGCATGATATCTGGAATACATAGTGTGGTGACCATGTGTGCCCTTACCTACATGGCACCACACTAAACAACCGCGCGCAGGTGAAAACGCACTTTCTCGCGAGCGATTGTTTAGTGTGACTCGCAGAGAGTTGCATGGTATTTTTGGGGACTCATACAACACGCATTCCATCTACACATCTCACCATCATCCACGACTACGCTATCCCCAAACATAGCAACATCAAACGACTAACCAGGATTATTAGGCACTGTTGTGACTGCATGATATTGCTGTGTAGCCGGAGTTCTAGCGCCGCTACTGAGTTGAGTGTACGTCGGCCCGCTCGGTGACCTTGATGGACTTAATTGACTGTATTGGTAGCCCTCTGTCACAGGTTGCTGTTGGAAAATGTAATAGAAGTTTTAGATATTTGTAACTTTTCAAATCTACTGAAAAACGAAGAATCAAGTACCTGTCTTCCAATCGCCCATGTTTGCGGAGTTGGAGATGTATTAGCCGGCTTTTGAATCCTACTTAAGACTGATGAGGACGCGCTTTGTTGTCCAGGTGACCCATAAGCTATCGGCGACTGTGTCGTCTCGTAACTCTGATATACGTTCTGTGTACTGGACGGCCTTGGTTGTTGCGGACCTGCAAATGACATGCATTCAACTATTTAACTGTGCAATAAAAATAATGAGAGCAAGCGTGGCTTAGCAGACAGCGCACTGGTCTGCTAAACCAAAGATCTCAGGTTCGAATCCAGTCCTGGTAGAATCAAAATAAATTGTATCGCTTGTCTCTCCTCCTCGACGGAATGGCAGCCCGTCAGGAGTATCCCTTGCCTCGAAACCCCCTCTACCTTGCCGTTCGGATTCGGCGTTAAACTGTAGGTTCCATGTGCTTGTGTACAACCTGCGCACCACAAGCACATGACTTTGGGGGAGGCCTAGGTCCGACTCGGACTGTTGCGCCATTAAAAAAATAAAAATAAAAATAATAGAAAATACGCTGTAATCGTCTTACTGGCTGTAGCTACAGTGGCTGGATGCTGCATCATATGATGCGCGGAGTAGAGCGGATCCCTGGTAGGATGTCTCTGAAGGGAATAATCTAGACCAGGTTGTCCATATGCAGGTACAGCTTCATTCTCCGTTTGACCGTCGCTACTAGGATGAAATGGCCTGAATAAAGACATGTGAATATTTTTTTTCCATGTGAAACAAAGGGGCAAGAACCATAATACGAGATATCTTTGAAGCTTTAGATACAGCTTTATTCTTACTTTGCTAGCATGTTTGTGCAGACGATATATTCAAAGTTTTCGTCGAACGGATTTAAGAACGCAAATGCTGACGTCCTCAACCACACCCAATTGCGGTCCTTAGCCCGAAATCTGTACATCACAGACAAGAGTTGCCCTTTCAGCTTCAACACTGGAAACAGTTTCATAACTGAAGGCACATGTTAACATTGTTAACATGCCATTAAAAACATAAAAAAAATAAAAAAAATATAAAAAAATAAAAAAGGAACATTAAAAAAAAAAACATAAAAATGTGAGGCATAATGCAGAGCATTACCTTGTTCAAAAGTGTCCCGCATATGTGTCACATCCTCATGATGGAAAAATTCGTAGCAAGGATGACCTAAGAGCTCCGATGGATTGTAACCCAAAATTCCGCACACTCTTTGATCAACAAAGGTAAATTTACCTTCTGCGGAGTGACGTGACATAAATTCTACGACAAACAAAAACATAATTTATGAAACTATAACTAGCCTCTGCCTGTACTGTTGGATAAAATTAATTTAATTTAAACTTCCAATTAAATTGTTAATAAGACGATACTTACCGTTATTGCTATTGGAACCTGTTAAGTCGCTACTATTTGGTGTGCTAGTGACCTGTAATCGCCCAATGGCGACAAGGCAGCAATGCGTGGAGGCATTCTCATCTGTGACCACGCCGTCTGGACCAGTTTGAACACCCCCAGAACCTCTGTCACCTAGACCCACACCTGGTACATATGGGGGAACAAAATCACCTACAGCGTAAAATCATGAATCAGTCCATGATTTCCCGTTGATCGGCTTGAAGAAATTCTTATACTAAAACTATACGCTATATATCATAAATATTTCATATTGATATATCGACATATCAAAATAACAGTCAACTGCAATTTAGGATTATAACTACATATTGAAAACTATATATTGAAACTATATATTAAAATGTCAAGACGTTATAATAAAAAATCGATATCGTACTTTTTGAAATTCGAAAGTTGCAAAGCGGTCGATTTATTGCGCCTCTGTCGCATTTAATGTGCGCGAGAGGTGTCGCTGTATCTTTCTTTTTTAACGTAACCGATAAGATTGAATTAATCTGCGGCTGCTACAAAGCTATCGATGGAACAAAAAGAGCTACGCACGTGATCATGAATATTAAACAAATATGTTAACAGCCGATAACTACCTCGCCGCGACTCTTAATACTGACGACTTTTCACTTACAATCATCGGTTAAACGAATTATTCTGAAGGGACAAGTATTTCAAATCGGAAAATCTGAGAAAAACGTCTGATAATTCTTTCTTTTCTTAGTCTTTCTCTTTCTTTATCGGTTAGATCTATCGTTTGAACATGCAAATGTTCTTTCAGTTTCTGCGTTACTACGTTCCACAACGACAGTAAATACGTTCAATTAAATACGGAATATTTTTGACGAAAGACGTAGAGTCGAAAAATTCAGTCACGGCAACTCTCGAGGCGGTTCTTAATTTACAGTATACACGTGGCATACGCGTTTTGCCGTGTTCCAGGAACGGTTCGTTCGTATTCCTCGGGCGCGACGTCTCCCCCGCTTTAAAATAGAAAGCCGGGGCCTGCTGTACGTCGCGCCCGAGAAAGAGAGAGAGAAAGAAAAAGACCACCGTTACCCGGTGGTGGCACATCGACGTACGATCTTGCGTTCTCTCAACTCGGCACAGACGAAACCCGTGTCAAACTCACCGGTGGGTGGCCAATTCTTGATGTATCCGGTGCAGTGCACCACCGCGTAATTCTGGCCGTCCCGCGCCGGCGGTCCCAGGGAGTTCCTTTGCTTCATACGGTGCAGCCCGTGAGCCGCTGCCATGTCGCCCGTAGTCTGTAGATTCCCGACCTTCATGCGGCAGATAAAGCCCCTTCTTGAGCCCATACACAATCGCATCGACGCTGCAATTGGAAAAGTAATCGTTTCATCCCGCGAGCATATTTTTCCCAAGTACGGCGAGTATCTTGATCGGTCGTCTTGAATAATAAACTCTGAGAAACCGTCCGAGTAAAATCGTCTAATAATAAAATAATCTAATAATAAAATAATCTAATAATAAAATAATCTAATAATAGAATAATCTAATAATAAAAATAATAATCTAATAATAGAATAATCTAATAATAAAAATAATAATCTAATAACAAGATGGCTCAACGAAATGGAAACTCTGCAAAATTGTCGAATAATCGACTGATAAATTTGTTTCTTTACTTACATTGACCTTCCTTTTTGACCGTTCCGGTCTTGAGGTCCAACACTCGGCCACCGTGCTGCGGCTCCGCCGCGCTGAGCTGTTCCCGCACCTTCTCGGTATCGTCGGGATGAACTTGCGAATAAAGGCTGGTGCCAAACCAATCGCTCTGGGTGTAGTTCAACACCGGTGCGACCGAGTCGGACACGTAGATGATTCTGCCCGTGTCGCAACTCACGACGAACAAGAAACCATCCGCCGCTTCGAGGATCAAGTGCTTCAGCTCCTGATCCGTGAGGAATGACGGCTTGTAGGCGTTGTCCGTGGCGGTATTTCCGGTGCCTGCGACACATTCCATTTCGCTCTGACAACATTCGTCATGACGACAGGATAACGGGATTTATAGAGAATAATCCGGATATGTCCTATTCGGATTTATTACAAGTTTTATATACGTTGGATACCAGTTGGATTTATTATGAACGTCATAACGATATGTCCGATTTATTGACTCGTTACAAGTGCTTTGATTATACGTGGAAATTCGGTTCTTTCGTATTAACGAAGTACTTCTAAAATTATCGGTTGAGCAGTCTTTGAGAGGAAAGAATTCGACACTAAATTCATCGAGGAAGAAGGCGATGCCTTCTAAAGCGTGATCCAAACCTTGAAGAGCACTCTGCGAATTCCTAAGCAAGTCGTGTCCTATCGAATATTGAAATCGCCTCTCAATAGCTTCTTCCGAAGTTGACCTCCGAAGAGACGCGAAGACCGCGGCGCGGTACCAAAAATGAGGACGGGGCACCTCGCCAGCGGAGGTAACTATCGAGGTGCAAGATCGGAATTGCAAAGCGGACGGCGGATCCTAAGAGAAAGAGAGAGAGGGAGAAAGAGGTGCGAGGGAGAGAGAGAGAGAGAGTGGCTCTCTCGCGCGGCGATGCGATCTTTACCCCGATATACGGAGAAATTCCGGGAAGAGGTACTTTAACGACTTCCAAACAAGATCTATGGAAGACCCTCGGTGACCTTCGTTACCATTATTTTCCACGTGGTATATATCTAGTCCGACGTTACCGCCGTGGTTACCTTGACACCTTCCGCAAAGAGAATTTGTATACAGTTTCCGTCATTCATTATTGATGATTTTTAAATATCAAATCTTTATACAATTAAATGCCTGTTTTCAAGAAATTTAGAAGAACTAAATTTAAACACCGTTATACATGCGTGTAGGTACCGTTATGAACAAAAAGATTGCTCTTTTTTTAACGAGCCTCGACATGCACAAAAAAACGAGGATAATTGCACAATTATTATATTCAGAAAAAATTGTCGTAATCTTTGATAGATAAAACAGAAAATAAGATAAAATAGAAAAAATCATGAGATTATATACAGACTTTAGTTTTTAAAATATAAATTTAAAATAATAATACATAAATATACATATTCACAAACGCGTATAATAATTCGAAAAACATTTCAAATTCATGAATTTTTTTCCCGTAATAATGTGAATATTTACGCAGTTAAAAAGATTTCGTTAAATTGAATCAATAAAAAGATTCGCTCGAGATCGATGTATGCTCGATACATCCCACATTTTTAGTATGCAATCTCACGTTGGTAGCCGTTTAATTTCCATTTCTAGGCGTTCTAACGCACCACTATATTTTAACGTTCAACAACAACTGTGATCGACGGGATATCCAGCATTCCTCCTACCGTGGATATTTTCAATTTTTTCGTCACATTCAATTATTTGACACTGTCAAGTTTCTGATATTGAATGATAAACGACTATAAGAACGTTTTCCCGTCAAATTTTGACACTTATAAATGATACAGTGTCCAAGTAACATGGTCGGCATTGCAGAGTAAAAAGTGCGTATTTAACATTGATGACGATCCCTTTTCGAGTTTAAGCATCGATGACATTGTTCTCGCGACAAAACGGCGTCGTCTTTCCTATCGACGTTCACCAAACGGTTCTTCAACCTTCTGGCATCAGTTTTTATCTCTGGCGTTCCGGGGTCGTAAAAAATCCCGCTGGTGCTCGGTACTGCTGTATCTTTCGTCGCGACCGCGTAATACTCTTCTACATAGCGCACGCACGGGGCGTTCACGCGCGTAAACGAGCGTCCTCCTCCTCCTCCTCCCTCTCTTTCTCGTCACAGCTCACATTGCAGGTGAGAGAGAAGAAAGAGATAGAGTGCCTTCTCTTCCGAGCGAGAGAGCGATTTGTATGCAGCGGCCCTCGTCGCCGGGAAAGAGGAGAAGCGGCTATAAACAACGCGACGCACCACCAATACCTAGGTGGAATCACGGCGGAATCGCGCATATACACGCGCGCGTTCACGCACAATACGCAGCACGCGTCCATCGGCCGCAGGCTCCCTCGGGCTCAGGTAGATAGGTAGATACCCGGCAGACCTACCAAAGGGACAGCCGCCGACGGACGGGACACACAACTCCGCCCATCGTGCTCACCGGAAGCATATATCGCGCTCGCTGCATTCGATATGACCGTCACCGGCTCTCGAAACCCACCGCAACGTTACGATCGTTCCGGTGTGCATCCCTCGTTCTCTCTCCTCCACCTAGTCTTTCTCCCAGAATTTCCTCGTTAATCAATTATATAGATATCCCTATGGAAATTTGTATAGCTATCCGTGAAATCTTCAAATTTTAACCATCATCTATCATTGACCTTTTCTTTTAGTGGAATTTTTACGGAATTTATATGAAATTTCGTAAACGAGTATTTATTCCTAAAGTTTTTAGCAAAATTTCAAGATCGTTTTCTCTCTTTTGACGCCGAAAATTATTTCAATCTTTTTAAACAAGAATTTTGCATAAAACAGTTTTATGCATGTTCTTTCTGCAAACTTCTAACGCGATTCTTTAACTGAAAAATCAATAAGAATTATCTGTTTAATTATTTCAACATTCGAGTCTGGAAGATAATAACAATTGCGATCTAGCATTAAAATTTTCATGTAATTGTAGTATTTAATTGAAGATATACGCGCCCGATATGCGCAGTTATTTAAAGTCACGACGCAAACCTGGCGGAAACATCTTCGGCCTTTTCGTCTTCGAGCTAACAAGGAAGTTGCGGATACTTACACTGTCGGCAGTGTAAGTATCCTAAAAGCGCTCGTAAATTCTCGCCTCCTGTCGAGACGAGACGGAGATCCAGTCGCGTTCTCGCGCGTCGAGCCGGGAGGGACTCGGGCGAGTGTTTCCCCGCGTAATCGATAGTCGTCGGTACATAACGTAACGTACGGCAGGTCAACTACGGCCGTAATTTAATCGGCTTCACGTTAAGGCACCGAGATCTCGCGTTGCGCCCAAGTTATTGCATCGCTCGTGCCGGATAACTCAAACATCGTTGCAACTTAATCGTCACGTCCCGCGTCGAAAACTGCACTGTTCCTTATCGATGACGGCCGGTGAGGACGAAAAAGAAGAAGAAGAAGAAGAGAGGGCGAGAATGAGAAATTTGTTCTCTCGCATTTTATAAATAAACTCGTTGGAACGAAATTACAGCGTATAAAATATAAAAAGCGAAACAGAGTCAACTAAGAATGAGTAAATAAAATATGAAACCGAGAATATATATGAGAATAAAGTTATATCTCTCATTATTTTTCGCAAGCAAATTTAATGCACGAAATGCAATAGATTTGCTTTGTCGATATGCACAAAAGTTCAATCTAAAAAAATGCGTAATCTACCGACAGAAAGGGAACAAGAGGGAAAAAAAATTCTCCGCTAGTATTTGCCGACTTTGCGGCGCGTGCGAGTTGCAGAACTCGAGACTTAAGTTAAATTCAAGTGGCTTATGACTCTCTTACGAGTGGCTCGTAAGTTATCGACACTCGAGGTTTTTTTTCACCTCTCGACGAAAAATCCACTAGAGAACTTTCTACTTCGAATAATGGGAGGCGGTTTTTCAACATCTGCATCGTATTTTTTAGCGTATTTCCTGGCGATCATTTGAAAGCAACGATTTTCCCAACTTTTTTACAATTTTCGATATTAAACTAACAACTCAGTTCTCGAATAAAAAATTCTATTCAAATAAAATGATATTATCCTGATATTATCCGAGAAGAAAATTTACACATAATAAGTCAAATATCGATTATCAATTTAATTAATTAAAGATGAATAATTTATTTTAATTAAAATAGATTATATTTATAATCTATTATTAAAAAATATTAGTCTTTGTTTTTAAATTCGTTGGAAGAGATAATTGAGGAGAAACAAAGGGCTCATTATCGTAGATAAGATTCCGCAGGATCAAAGTTACTCACCTCTGAGAGCTTTCATGTGTGCCACTGCCATCCTCAGGATCGTCAGCTTGTCGGGCTTGCGGGCCAGGGCTGAGCAGGTCGGCACCATGTCGGAGAGCTCGGTGATGTAGGCGGTCATCTTGTTCCGCCGCCGCCGCTCGATCTCGCAATGATTCTCCCTGCTGTAAGTCGCAAGACAAAACCGAGGTAATTACATAGTTCAAGGAACCAGTGTGCGGTTTCTCCTACTATAGCTATAAAAACGAAGCGCGAACAACGAAGCTGAAATAACGCAGAACAGCCGTAGAGACAGGAGTTTCTTGCGCGTCCTGCGCGTCGCAGGAAAATAGCGTGAAATAACGTTCGCGATACGGTATTCAATTTGCGTTAAATTTCTTCTTCTTCTTGCGTTTATTTACAATCGGCGAGCCTTGCTTTATGTGAAGTGCGCTACTTGGATTTAATTCCTGCGAAATGTATCGCTGTGTCAGCATAATGTTATATGTTTCAGTTTGAATAATTATTAATAATAAATAAATAATTATATATCAATAGTTTTCATCACCTTTTATAACATATTAATAATGTCGTTCATTAAATCATCACGTAAAGAAACGAATCACGATCGTATATGTAACTCATTAGCAAGCGCCTTAAGTTTTTGCATCAATATATACTATCGCGCTTCTAATTAAAACTTCACATAAGCTATGTACCTAAAATTAACTCGGTTACGGACGTCGTTGGCGCCATGATCGATTCGGCCGATAAATTCTCGAGTAGTCCACCTAGACGAGGGAGGATATCGGGGCGAGACCACAATTTGAGGCCTCCCCTGTTATTACGCTACCAGAGGGTAACCGCCGCGGGTAACGGCCAGGCACGTCTCCCTTTACCACGACGGCGAGCTGCGTAATCGCCGGCGCGCAAATCGTAAATTTAATGGCATTTAATTCGCGACAATTTTCCAAGAAACTTCGCGAGGGCAGACCCCGTGCGCGCGGATCCGCACGCAACACGTAAGCCGGATTCCCGCTCGATTCCCCGATGCGCAAATCGAGCGGCGGTTTAATTCGCTATCGGCGCTACGTCCCGTTCGCGAAACCAATCATTTCGCGAAGTCAATTCTTCGTGAACCGAACCTCCCGGTCTAGCTTACGATCGATCATTTTCTGCCTGTTCTATACGACGCTCCGGAGTAAGTTAAGAGATACAAACAAATATTTGCAATTGGCCGGACCCAGGCACGAAGCAAATTTTTTTACTTTATTCATTATACTTCGAAAATAAATGACTTATAACTATCTTTCCTTGTTACCCGATCATCGTATTTGTGTGTATAATAACTATAGAAAGCACTTCCTGGTAGGAATTATTGTATCAACTGACATGTTCTTTATTGAACTAGGCAGTTTGATCGCTATATTTCCTGAACGGATCTCTGCCCTGAAATGGATAAGGAAGGAGATCGGTTCACGAGATGATAAAAAATTTGTTCAGTCCGTGAAATGGGTAGTTTCGCGATCAGACCGTAACGTCGATATCCTACCCGGATACACAGGGTGCGAGATTAAAATTTGATATCGATATGCTGATTGGTTTGCGCTAACTTTTTTTTCGCGGCGTCTACTCCCCGCGACTGGATGGCTGCGATATGAAATATTGAAAAATAAAATTGATCCGTTCAATGGGACTGGACCGTGTGTCTGTGCGGACGCAGTCTGTGTGAAACGTGTCATTGTATTTCATTATATTTATATCTGAGAATATTAATTTCCTGATCTATAATGAATTTTAATTAGAACTCTTTGGGTATCCTTGATTTGGATATAAACAGATGGAAAATTCAATTATTGAATTTTGATATGATTTTAGTAAAAGATCGAAATATTAATCATACTTATATAATATATAACATATAAATATATAAGTATAAAAATCTAATTTTATTTGCCGGTGTACATTCACTATTGATTCGGTTATATGAAAGGCACATGCATAGATATTGCATTGTTTCATAAAATTTTCGTCTGTGTAATATATGCATTCCCAAAGACGCTTTAATATAATATACATCAGATTTAATTACCTTGTCATTAGAATAATAATTGAGATTCTGAATTGTTTATTTGTTGAACGGTGAGTTTCATTATATGAGGAATTATTTATTATATAACAAATCGAAACTTCAAAAGAGAAAAGAATATGACAGGTCGAAAAAGAAATCGTCATGATTCAAGTCAATGCCGATCGCCTTTCACGTCCCTCTCATTATACGATTCGGTGCAATTTTTTTCGTCGAGCTGTGCGCGCGGGCGATCGTTATCGTTATTATTATCTCGTCCCGAGGACCAAGGGAATCCGTAACGCTCGACGACGTCGTGGATGGCCCCGGCAGAGGCCCGCTATTTAAAAGAGGCCACGGCGCTTAAAGCGCAAGTATAAAGCGGAGTATGCACCGCGTGGCATGGCAAGAGAGGAGAGGGATGGAGGGGTGGAGGAACGCGATCCGTGAAGAGGAGGACGGGGAGAGAACTCCTGGGTCAGAGGTCAGACGCTCCGAAGTTGCCCGCTCGCTCCGTGGGTCCAAGCTCCGTGTACCGGGGCATACCGGGTGTCCCAGTATACTACCTCACACCAGCTCCTTTCCGATCCGATCCTCTGATCCCGAAGTCGCGATACGTTTGCACTTTATTTCTTGAATAATCGATCCGTGCAAAGTTTCTTTCAACTGGGTGTAGGAACTTTTTTCGGTCAAAAGTCATTATTATATTTCAACAAAGTATCTGCCTTTCAAACAATAAGCAATATTACAGATACACGGTTATACTTGATGAAAGAAATCGAGTGTTTAAAAATTGACGCGTGTTTATTTCCGATGTATTTTTATATAGCTAGACGCTGCTATGTAGAAGATATAATTTTGCAATAACATCTACGCTGCATAATTATAAAAGAAGCTACCCAGTTTATATCATGTTGGTTAAAGTATTATAAAATATTATAGAATGTTATAAAAGTAAAATGTACGTGTTAATAATGTATTAAATATTTTTCGTCGACGAACAGTGGCCACAAATATCATTTTTTACGAAATAAACAATACAGAAGATAATACAAAAAGCTACATTTTTAATCGGCACAACAATGATTATATACGCCGACGACGATTCACAATGAACCGAGACACCGCAGTTACCACGCTATTTGATACACAGGGGTCGTCGGATGCTGAGGCGGACGACACAGTAAAAGTGCCTGATCCCTAGGCCGGGGGTCAACGCTGACCCCGTGACACCGGTCACGTTACTTGAAAAAGAGGATACTAGTTGAAGGTTGAGGTAACAGAGATCCCTTTATCCGGCGTGACTCCATTTTAAGTGTAAAATGCGACGTGTGCACGTCTCGCGGAACTTAAAACTGCAAGATAGAAACGGGAATCTAATATCGCGGACGCGCGACGCCATCTGTGCTGTTAATCAGCCATGAGAAATAAGATTGTGAGAGACGCTTAGATCGTTCCTTCCACGTCTCTTTAAAATTCTAGACTCTAAAATTCTCGCGCAATGATCGATCAAGCATCAACCGATATGGAGTTATAGTATAGCCGCTCCAGTTGTTAGAGAGTCAGTCACGATTGTCGGAATAGCACCGGTACCCTCTGTACACAGGCTCTCTATGCCGTGGTGATCTAATGTCGGTTCAGAAATACACACACGCCGCACACAGCACACAGCCCCACGAAGGGAAAAAATCCTCCCGGTGTACACAAAGGAGAAGACAATCGCGAAGAAAGCGCGAGTTATCATCGAATTGCCTCGCATTTAGGGATGCTCGCGATGCCCACGATAGGCAGTTTGCTCTCCATACTTCTCTGACATCATCGGTTTCCGGCACGCTTTATCTTCGATATTAGCCAGATACCGGACCGAACGAACGTAACATGATTGTACGACGTTTTACAATGCGATTCGTACATGCAATTTATAACGTCTGTTCACAAGATCGTCTAATGACACTCCCCTGCCGCATATTCGACATTCCCGAACGCTCGTATGCATAAATTTATGGACTTGCGAAACAGAGTTGTAACGTCGTTACTCAATCGTATATACAATTTATTCGTTATGATTTGCCTCCCGCACCTAACTGCATCGATATGCATGAAATTAAGGATCGGCGAATAAATAACGTATTTGCTACGCCCTTGCATTGATAGAGGAATGTAGGAATAACATATGTAGCAAACGGATATAAGTTATCTGTGTATTCGCATTGTCTTCGTTACTGAAACGGATAAAGAGGCGGACACCCCACAGCGTTATACTATATGCATCTGACTGTAACCGTATTACCTGTGATTGAGAATAAACTTTAATGGCAACGTAACTTCCTTACTTCGCATTTGCATCTTGTTTGCTGTTCTTCTCAATTTATATTCGGGATTTTAATCCGATCTTATCGAATCCCGCGCGAGTTTCTTGTAATTTTGCGACACACGTTAAAATTCGTAAAAACTGATATTCGATGCATTCACAGAAAAAAAAGTGTCAAATCAACACTCGATATGCTTGTATATACGCAAGAATATATCATCTTGAAATAAGATTATATTTGCGTTAAACGAAGAAAATTAGTGTTAAACGAAGAATTATATAGTTGAACCAACGCAATATAATCTTATTTCAAGATTATATATTCTTGCGTATATACAAGCATATGGAGTGTTGATTTGACACTTTTTTTCTGTGTGTTTCTTTCTACGCGTCAAAATAAACGTTAGATAAACTTTAATCGCGATAGTTGTCCTCGCGCGTCGATTGATCCAGTAACTCTCGTTTAGCGTTCTAGTTAATTTCCCCGTACGTTCAAGCCGTTCCGCGGCTTATTACGCCATAGAAGAGGCCTTTTAATTAATTGGCCTATGAGAGCAATCTGCGCGACGATCTGCATCATGTGCTCACTGGTAGTGGTATAGCGAGGCACCGTTGCTCTTCCTTATGTGGCGTTTAAGGCACGTGCTTTTCACTGCAACGCGAGATAATCTCTCCTCCGTTCGAGAGCCTCCTTACGGCGATTCTGATTTCTGCGAGATTCTAACATCCTCCCGTAAACTTTTGCAATTCGCGAAGGCTTGATGTTATTATGATCGTTCGCCACGGTGATTTTACCGTTTTAGAATACCTCGGTTTCTCTCATATTATTTCTCTCATATTCTTTTTATTTCACACCGAAGGCTTTTCCAGATAGAATGAAAATAAAATAGCGCGCCGGAAAATTAATTAATATTAAAAAATCTGTGTACCGACACGTGTTAGCTGATCGTGATGAAAAATCGTATAATAGTGATCTTTAACTCCAATTTCTTCGCGTCAAGCATGAACCCAATATAAACTTTAACGACTCACACGTGTTAGCTGATCGTGATGAAAAATCGTGTAATAGTGATCTTTAACTCCAATTTCTTCGCGTCAAGCATGAACCCAATATAAACTTTAACGACTCACAAAGTCCATGTATCGAACGTTATTTAAATCATTACCAAACTGAACGAAGACGTTATAATCGCGCGCGCGAAACGGCAGCGCGTCGAGTCATAAATTTCCGTGTAACGTATTTACTGCCGTGAACAAATAATCGCAAAAGCGCTATGTTCGCCGGACACACACGCGTTATAAACGATGTCTGTACTTGAATTTATTGCAACACCGTGTTGTCACAACCTTTTTCCAATACCTTCCCCTATATTTCTCTTTCACTTTCTGTTCCTTATATTTCTAAATGACATACTACTACGTCACTCGAAAATTTAGTAAGTATTAGTGGCAGTCTATTCTTTAAAACTTTATATTTAAAATTCTTATCCAATTTTTTCTTACGAAATTGCTTTTCCTACAAAAAGCTGTTTTGACTAAAAAAGAAATTCTCTCTTCAAATTCGGTATGTGTAGTCTTCCTTTTTTAATTAATAATAACTTTTGCGGAAGAAATTCGGCCGAAGTCGAGTTAATGCGTTATGTTGAAGAGGCTAGTGATATGAAGAATCACGTTTCCAAAATCCCTTAATGAGAAAATGGATCACTATTGTAGGAAAAGAAATAAAAAGCATAAGAACTTCTTATTAAGAAGGGGGAGATTCTACTCTGGGCGACCGCCGGTATGCGACAAAATTATTTCGTGGTTATCGTGGTGGCACCAAAAGTGCCGGCACCTGCATTAATGCCGAGAAAATGCGAGGATGAGGAAACCTAAAGTGGGAGAAACAGGAAAGAGAGGAAAACGAGAAGAGGCCTAAGAGAGAAAGAGAAGTTACGGGCAAGGCGGCAAGGAGAGGCGCGCGCGTCTTGCGGCAGGAGGCAGTAATTGCGTTATTAACTTAAAAGTGAGGTTCTCCGGTGAGAGGACCGGGGGCGAGAAAGGGAGAAGGACAAAGGGGGAGGAAGAGAAGAGAGAAAGAGCGCGCGACATCAGAATGTTGCCGGTCGGTCTTTGCCGCGGAGTCCGCGTATTCTTTCGCGGCACCGTATATACCTGCGAAACGACAGCGCGGATACGGAATTGCAGGTGAACCACCACGGACCCACCCGTGGCGGCACGCGATGAGAGACCATGGATAAGATATCGTTATTGCTATTATGGCGGATCGACAGTCAGTCTTCAGATTGGCCGACGTTAAAAAATAACAGAGCGCTTTTTTCGACGAGGCAATCGACTGGATTGAAGCGAGACTTTCTGTAGATTCAAATTAGGTGATTACCATCAAGAATTAAACTATTTTATTGACTGGATATTATTATGGTTTCGCAGACGAAACATTAAGGGCTCATGCACAATGCTAGGAATAAGGAACAAGGAATTAAACATAGTAGTCGCATCTTTTTTCAAGACGCAGCTTCTCTCTTTTTTCAAGACACGGAATTCTCTCTATGTTTAATTCCTTGTTCCTTATTCCTCTCATTGTGCATGAGCCCTAAGACACGTAACGGAGTTTTCTTTTATACAAAATAAAATTTAGTAATAAATTCTACGAACTGTGACAAACGTTTCGAACGGTATGAGCATTTAATCTTTAATTAGGTGATACCGGAGTGGATCGTTATAACAAACAACTGACGATGTAGATAAACATAACATGGTACCAATCAGGTAAATCATGTGATTTCTTCTCGCGTGCATAAAATTAACGAGATGAGAAATTCCTAGCTGACCCTCTACGAACAAACAGTCAGATCGAGCAACGCGAGAACCCTCGCCAGCAATTCCGCACTATCATTTCGCAAGTATGTACTGCGAACAGCGAGTAAAAATCGTAAAATGAGAAAGAGAGAGAGAGAGAGAAAAAAAATAGAAACATGCGGCGTTCTAATCTCGTTTAGTGAAACGAAAGATGATTGCATCTCAGTTACAGAAGAATATAGAGAGGAATGTAACTTCGTTACATTTTATGTCGAATAGCTTCAAGCATATGGTGGAAATATAGTGTGCAGAAAAAGTAAACGCGAAATTTACACGAACATAAGTGTGACCATGCATATAATAGCGCGCATTAAAACCGACGAACTCCCTGCAACTGCAGATATAATTAAGAAGACAAATGTAATATTCTATATACTGGCGAAAGAAATTTATTATTCTGTTTAATATGTAATATATTTAACAGTTTACGAATACTTTTTGATGTGTTATGCACAACGAAATCTAATATAATTTTATCTCTTTCGGTTTACCGTGATATCATTATTTTGTTTAATATTTGATGTAAATGCGTGAGAATTTTTATAATCAATGAAAAATCCTACTTGGCATGGCTATACTCGCACGGAATGGCGTTTATACTCGGTTTTTCGAATACGTTACCTATGATCAGCTTTATACCATGATTATATCAGGTAGGGAAGCATCGTGGGCCTGGTGCTTAATAGAGACGTAACGCCATACACAGTCACGTTACACAAAGCAGGAGGCTGAGTCACGACCGATCAATGTTACACGCGGTAGGCTCAACCTCCCGATCCTTTTTTTTTTTGCTTTTTGTCTATTGATCAGTCAATCAATCAAGATCGATCGTCTTTATCCGGTCACGTCCGCGTGATTTATTTTCGTTTCTAATAAATGTAAGTAAAAACATGATGTTTTTTTGTTTACATTGATATCAAGCGTTATTTAGAAAATTAAGTATCTTAAATAAAATTAAAACTTCGCTCTTTAACTACCGATGTTTGACGATTAAATCTGTCATAAAATTTTAATTAAAAAAGAATTGTATACCATGTACATCGAAGAAAAATAATAGAGAAGAGACACGCAACGTGTGTGTCTCTGCGACACGTCCCGCGTAATTGTATACACAGACGTAGAAGATTCCTCGAGGATTTTGACGTAGAGATTTTTATTCACGGCGTCCGGGGAGTAGCCATATTTTATACGTAAGTTATGCGTCTCACGTTGTACATTATTTTCCGGCTTTTGTCCGGCGAATTTAATGCCCGTGCCAGCCGAAATATCTCGGAAGGGAATCAAAGTATACCGTGTCTCTTTCGTTGTACACGGACTTGAAGGACGCGCACTCCGGCGCGCGTATAAGTACCTTATGTTCCCACGCTGGAGCAGCCTCGAGGGCTTCCCATTCCGCTATCGGCTCCTCACATTGCCCGGTATCATGTAGGTATGTATGTACCTTCTCGTACTTGAAGAAGGCGTATGTACAGGGTGTACCGGTGAAACATATTGAGCCGCGGTTTCGTGAGGCGAATTAACAAATGCCGAAGAGAGAGAGAGAAAAGTGTCTTGGAAGGTAATTTTCGTAAGTGTCCGAATAATGTAATCGGGTTTAGTTGGCTTGAAAATGGCACGACGAAATTGCAAAGTGGATCGAAAATAAGTGGATCGAATGGCGGAAACGTATAGTTGTTCGATGGAAATATTATTATAACGTTCGAATTGTTACAATATTAGTCGGAACTTCCATTGATTATAAAAATTCTCGCGCGTTTCCTTGTTATTCACACTATTTACATCAAATATTAAACAAAATAACGATATCGCGGTGAATCAAAAGAGATGAAATTATATCAAATTTGGTTGTGCATAACATGTCAAAAAGTATTCGAAAACCTTTGAATATATCAATATTATTGAATTAGGCCTAAACACTTACCTGGCAAATCTCTCCTTGTCCTGTACATTGTCATCGTCTAATCTTCTATATTTACAACCACTCGGATCATCCTCGTCAGATCTATAAAATAAATAAAAAAATACGTTAATTATCAGTCGTAATTATGAATCTTCGACTCATTGAATGATTCTTATTGAATGTTATGGCATTGATTATTTTAATAATCGCTTATAAATAATTCGTCAATCATTTCGACTTCATTTCATTGTCATTTAAACATTCCATGGAACGCTGTCCATTCGTAATCGTCCACGTGATAATCACTGATATTTGAAAGCAGATTAAGTTAAATGAACGGTAAAAGAATATATTCTATAGGTACCAATCCGTTAAGGACAAATGGCTGTCGATAGCCGAGTTCAGCACCCGAAAGGAACGAATAATAGAAATTCCGCGTGCGTCGCGTCACCGATACGTAAAGTGTAATCGCTTCCGGACTGCCAAACGTGACCGTACGTTCCAAAATTGGTCAACGGTAGGATCGTCGCCGGCCTTTCTCCCCCCTTAAATCTGGAGCGCCCGTAACAGTAAGCGACGACGAGAATCTCATGCGCGATATTCACACTCATTCATTCGACCGGCTTTTCCATTCAAGTTATATCGTTGGATCATTATGATCATTAACAAGATCTTTCGGAAAGAAGAGCAACAATCGGTTATCATTCAGTCATATGACATATTACACGAAGAAATTCCAGATATATATCTCTTTCAATTCGCAATCGTAAGTTCCATAATATAAAGCTATTTTTGGCCATTGTTATCATAACAAGATCTCTCAGATAGAAGGATAACAGCTGATTATCATTCAGTTATCTGATGTAAAGAAATCACGTAAAGAAATTCCAGATATCTCTCTTAATCCGTATCGTCAGTTCCATACGAACTGACGATTATAATACAAATATACGATATAATATAAACATACAATAACAATTAATTAATTAATTATTCATCAGATTCTATGTACATGTATATTTAATCTCTGAAAAGATTTAAATAAGCGCGCGATTATCACGTCGATATCGCGCTTTGAATTCGCCGAAGAAACCCGGGAGCGAGAGCGTTTACGAGTCCTCGCTTTCGGAGGACGGTGAGAGGGACGGAGATAGATAAATCGGGGATCGATAAATCCGTCACCAATCGTCTCATTACCGGTGTAGGAGAGCGTGTGTACCGTCGTCTCTACCGAACGCGATAGAAAATTATGCTCTTATTGCGAGAGCAGAGAGCTCCACGCTCGCGCGCAGAAATCCGGCCGATCGTCAGTCTTGTATTGCACAGCGCCCGCGCGGGTGATGTACGATTCTGACCCTGAGCGAAAAAGCGAGACCCCTTTACTTACCGGCGCCCCTCCACCCACCGTTCCTCTGCTTCGCCCTATCCCGCCCGTACCCCGCTCGTGCCCCTCCGCGAGGCTCGCTCACCGGTGAACGTCGCGTTGAAGAGACGGTGTACGGCCTCTCTACGTCCCCTCCCCCCCTCTTTCGTTTCCCCGTCGCAAAGTCCATAGGACCCAACGGATCCGAGGTAGGGATGGTGTAGGGCCCGGCAGTGAGTGTATCCGGGTATCGCAAGCGCGAGGAGGCTTTGAGGGAGAGCCCCCCTTGCTCCTCCGTCTCCCTCTCCGTCATCTTCCTGCGCGGGAACCTTCTCGGTTCCCTTCGTCCCCACGTTCTCCGCGTTCCTTTTTTCCTGCTCCTTTTCCTCCTCGCGAGAGAGCGAGACGAATGGAGAGAAAGAGAGAGAGGGAGAGAAAAGAGAAGGAGAGGGGGAGTCGCGGAGACTTATGGAGTACATAATGATGCGCCCCGCGGTATTACGTCGACTTAACGGACGCGTATGCGTGCTTCGCAAGCGATGAAGTCGACGACGTCGAGAGGTATTCGCGGCGGGCGGGCAAAGCCTCAGGGTTGAAGTTTTAGAAGAAAAAAGAAATGGTCGCGTACGCAAATCGATCGTGAACAGTCGCTACGATTGAAGAGTGAAACTATTTCCGCATCCAAGGCCGGTATTCATAGTTATTTAAAATTGTCTTAAGTTCAATCTTAAGATGTCATGAACCAATCACAGAGCCGTATTAGCGTTTTAAGACATTACTTAAGACGATCTTGAAGACTATGAATACCGGCCCAAGATACCTATCTTAGATATCTCGTTCGTTATTTTTCAATTGCATTCAAATTTATAATATTTCCATCAGCTCTCTCTCTAAATGAGGTACGTCGATTCTACGTACCAGGTGTTGCTTTAATTCAATCCACATCCGCTGTGTACAAAATCCTTGGCTTACATCATTCGCTTATAAGCGAATATGAGGAAAATAAAGCTATAAATTTCGACCCCCCCTGCCCCTGTCCTGGAGCGAGAAAAGTATCCGAGGTAGAGCAACGATAAAGTGAAAATTATGGGGGAAAAAGGCAGCCGAAGGTGAGAGAGAGATAAATGTGTGACAGGGAGATGTATGAAGCGCATAATGATGCGCAGCGCAATATCACGTCGACTTAATAGGTGTTTCACAAATAGAAAATCGCGCGCGGTAGGCTTAGCGACTCTATTCGCTACGGGATTTATTTACGACGAACGAGGAGAGTACAGTTTTTCAATACCTAATGTCTATATACACGCTATTAAAATAATCTCAAAAATATAATTGCAACTTAAAAATTGTGAAAAAAAGGATTGATTTTATTTTATCAAAACGGTTTAGCTTAATTACGATTAAATCGCGATTAAGATTGCGTCAATTCCTTATTTAACCTTTACGAAAGGGTACTGTTATTTATGATATGATTATTATACTGTCAGATATTAGTTTGTAATATATAGATATTTGACATGTATTCTCTTTTACGGAGCGTAATGCAAGTATTAATTTATAATTAAATGTCATGTTCAACATATTCTATGATTGCATGTTATATCGATAAACATGTATAATATTAATGATTGCTAATCAGAAAATTCCACCAATTACTCCTCTACAATTGCGAGGAGAGCAATTCTCGGCCAGAAAAACTCTTGCCACTAACTTCAGCACGTTTCTTTCTCTGTAATTTTACAAGAGTAAGAATATAATTATGGAATTATTTTGATATGTATATAATGAAATTACATTGTTAAATAAAGCTTCAGCAGGGCAAGCAATGCGTTAAATCGTAATCTTTCGATTTATTTCAACTAAACCTTTTTTGAGGGGGAAATTAAAAAATGATTAAATAAATTTAAATCTGCATTCACGTCGGCGAATGCATTCCTGAGATTGGATGCAAATCCGAGAGAGAAGATACGCGGCTTTGACGCCGTTCTGCCATTACGGTAGTTTGACCTTTGACACGAAGGCGATTTGGGCAGTCCAGTTCGGAATTTCGGCGGCGCCGATTGAAGAACTGGACACAGACGCAATGCACAGTTACGGTGAAAGGGTTGCTCTCTCTCTCTCTCTCTCTCTCTCTCTCTCTCTTTCTCTCTCGTTTCATGTTCTCCACGTGCATTATAAGTAGACCCCGTAACGCGATCGAGGGGGTCAGGGCAGCCCCCCCCGCTCTATTTCCCTGTTTACGCGCCTCGGAACGCCCGATAATTTGTATACGTCGCGAAAACCGTGGGAACAAAAGCGCCGATACTTAGGTGTACGCGGCGATCGTTATCTCCGCTATCGGTATATACCGTCGTAAACTGTTGTGTCTTTTTAATGTAGCCGTGTTGCGCGGGAATAACGAACCGTCGCTCGAGAGAGCGGACACATGTACCCGCTATTGCAATACGCGCATACGCGGATACGATGCATTTCCGTTTATAAAGAATTGATAATTTAGCGAGACGATAGCCCGCGAATGTTCAAGCTGTTTGTCATATATGACGAAATGTGATGTCTGCTATTTTTCCCAATTGATAATTAGAAGATATGAGTGTATTTAATTCGAATATATGCGACTTTATAATATGTGATTGAACATAATTATTTAATAGCGGCGAACAATATTATCTGATAATAAACGTTTACAATTCGATAATAACAGCATGAATATTTATGAAATATTTAATAAATAAGATCGACATTTTGAACCAATAATTATTTACTTAAAAGTAAAAAAATATTTTATAACCAAAAATAAAAACATTTCGAATTATCGCACTGACTAATATTATTGTAGTTAAATAGATGTTTTTCAATTATGCTAAATAAGCGAAGTTTCTGCTAAATTTTTTATAATTATGAATTTATTTATATCTTAGTTATTTCAATCAAAAACACAAGTTTTACTTAAATTCTCATATTAATTATTAATCGTAAAAAGATACATGCGTTACATTAAAAAAATTCACATTATTAAAAAAAAGTTGACGGACACTGATCATCATAAAGATGCACGTGTTTCTGAGTTCTGTCGGCAGTTTTGCACCTTTCTTCTTAAAGAGCCAGAAAAAAAATACGATACTCTTGCGAAGAAGAAAAAGAAGAGGAATTCGTGTGACGTGTCCAGTTTACGGTGGCACCTTTTTGCATTTTTCCGTATGGCGCCAAAGTCACGACTTGACCCTGTCGTCTCCCTCTATCCCAACCTTCTTTCGTCCACGATCGTACTTTTGCATTTACGTTCGTCGTTCCTTAAGTAAGGTTCACGTATTACAACTACTCTTTTTACACGACGCCAAATGTATATCCAAGTACCTCCTAAGAAAGAGAAAGTACTCTATTTGGTACAGAAAGGCAAGATGATATTAGATGCTTAATATCTAAGCATCTGTTAATTAAATATCTATTAATTAAATTGTTAAGATAATACAAGTCATAATTTCAGTTACAAGAGATAAAATTTGCATAAAAATTTCCATAAAATACGTACTTCAATCGTGTTATTTTTCTCAATTTTGCATGGCCATAAACTCGAATGTATATCAATGGAAACAGAAAACACGGAAGAATCATTTTCGTTTATTTTACAAATCTGTCTGAGTTTCACGCGTTTAATTCAGAGAAGGATCGCCGGACGATTTTTAGCGAGCAAAAAAACGGAAGAGAAAAATAAGGGAAGAAGAGGAAGATCTCAGTAGTGCGATGCATCCTGAGATCGATCGCGGGCCGTGGAAAATCGTCACGGTGATCGGCGACGACGAGGGTCGGCAGGAGCGATCGAGGAGGTGGTGACCAATAAGGTCGCTGGAGAACGGATAAGAGTCGCGGAGTCGAAGAACGATGGACCGCCCCTCGCTCCGGCGGTAGTGCGCGAGGCCCACCAATGGCCACGCTGTTTTCGCCTTAATATGCAAGCCTGGCCGCCGGCATTACCGTTCTCGTAATGAAAAAATTACGTCACCCAGCCGCTTAGGCGTTAGATAGCCGATCGGCGCTATGAGACGCACCATCGTTGGACGTTCGTCGGCGCCGAGGCGATCTGAATGCCCGAGGCATTACGTGATCGATTCGATCTCGGGGGAGAAATATATTGTTATACATTTATATATTTATCGGGAATTCGTATATACGGAAATGAATTTAATGAGTCATTGATGAACGCGCGAAGTAATTTGATTATTTCAGATTAAATGTGAACCTTCTATGAAAGAAAATTTAATCTTTCAATAAAATTTCATTTATCGCGTAATTTTTAATAAGATTTCTCTCTTATGTACACTGATTTTGTTGATAAGTTTGGCTCTCTATTGGGCAATTTCAAGTTTCTTTGCTATATACACATGCTTCTTTGTTACTTTTGTTACACACGCAATATTCTGTCGACGTAGATTCTTGATATCAGAGATTGATATCTATACAGCCTTGTATTCATTGTTACATCGTATCCTGAATATTATCATAGATTCTCAATACCATATGTATCCTTGACACGATAAATCCCTGCATTTCTGTGATCCTCAATATCTTGATATTACAAATTCGTGATATTACAGACCCGCAAACTTAGCGATCTCTATATAGATCATAGATTGCCGCGGTATCGCATCTTGCTGTCTGTGCGCGAGCGGTGGAAGGAATCGGAGATGAGGCGCGTGAGAAGGGCTTAATGCAAGAAATTGTCTTTAAATCTATAGTATATTTACACGGTCTAAATTTACAGTATTTACAAAATCCTTAATTCGGTTACGCAAGTCCGCGAGCCACGGATTTGGAGTATTCGCGCACGCCGAAAGTTCTCCGTTCCACGAGCCACGGTTCGTACCGAAATCTAGGAAACTAGACGCGAGCCGCGAAAAGTTTCTCGGTATTATTTTTTACGCTAATAATAATATGTAAACCCTTCATAAATTCAGTACATCATGTTTTCTGTGTAATTTCGATTTTAAGGGACTGTAGTGTTATTTTTTTTGTATTAATTCGCAAAGTTTCCAAGTATTTACTTCATCGGGCGACATAGATGCCGATAGACATCGAGATTCGTTCGATTTTGTCCCATCGCACGCCGGCACGGAACGGATCAGAAACTCGACCGTTTTCACGCCTGAGAAAATCCTTATTGTCTAAGGCGGGTTGGTTTGCCTAGAGCGGAAAGTCACGCGAATCGACACACAAGGAAGAGGAAACGAGAAATGGACTTTAATTGCGCACGCCGTTTAGTACTTCTATATGCGTATAACAAACAGCAATGTACAACTGACTGCTTCTATTCGCCTTCCTTCCGTTCTGGATATTTCTTTTTTTTTCGCGTTATTTTTAACGGTTCGTATTTCTATAATAATTTACAAATTTCTCAAATATTAAATAACAAAATAATAAATAATAACACAAGAGAAAAAGCAACAAAAAGAGATCTAAGTTTTATTCCATATAATTTTACGATGTCTCATATTTTATTTTTATTTTATGTCTAATAGGGAAACTAGATATATCATATTTATTCAAGTTTTATTTCACATAATTTTATGATCTCATAATTTTATAATTTTATATTTGTATTTTTAATTTATGTCTAATAAGTAAAGTAGAGAAATAAAAGAAATATTGAATGTTGAGAGATTAGTTTCTGTTACGATAATTTTGATGGCGAAAAACGAAGAACTTCAACTTGCTGTCAGTTTGTTTTATTTTTACCTTTTGTGATTCCCCATTCAACGGCGTGCGCGCGTCCAGATGCATGTCGATCGTGTATGACATAAATATGCATCGCGGCCCGCGCGTACGGAGCGTTACTAACAGGGTCTTAATTATGAATGAAAATAATACGCGCGCTTCAATCTCGTAACACACTTTCCTCGGCGTCAAGCCATCCGGTTCAACGACTCCTCTGCGGCAGAAGCGTGCGGAAAAATATCGTGCCCGCGCACACGAGAACGAATATGACGCCGATAATCACGGCCAAGCGATTTGTACGCTCGCTTGTTCTTCTCTCCGTCACATGCTGACGTCGATAATCGGTCGATTAGATTTGTGTTAACTAAAAGTCGAACGAACGTCAGAATTCTTTCCACAACGCTGCGATTTTTCAAACTAAATATCAGAGTCCTAAAATTATAATAAAATAAGTGATAAAAGCTCATATTTCCCTCTCATTAATGGACAATGTTTCAATTTTTTTCCGGATAATTCTGCATGCCAGCAGTGTCCGGCGTCTTCTTTTTTTCACGACGAAACTCGCCCACTTGCCGAGTTTGCCGGGCAAGGCAGCGGGATTCGGGGAAACGATGTTATTGCGTAACGTAATGATCTGGTAATCGGTCACGTGGATTTGCGTTGGACCGGGCCGGCCGCAAATCTCCGCTACGTGACGAATTCCGCGACGAGCGGGTTTTGCCGCGTGCCTGCGCCCGCACGTGAGTGCACCATCCGCACGCGCGACGCGGCGCTAAGCTCCTCGCATTAATTCGCGCGCTTCTGCAATCGACGATAGTTTGTTTGCTCCGTGGCGAACGATGCGTCGCACCACGCGGCTGCAAGCTGCACGAGGACGACGAGCAAATCGAGAACGCACAGCAACGCTGCTGCTGCTGCTGCTGCTGCGTAACACCTCATTAGCGTTCGCGGAAATAAGGCCGCGCGCCGCCCGTCCGCGTCGCGAGAATTCTTTCGCTTTTGTAACAGCAGCGCGTGGCGTGCGGCAGCGGTGCTTGATCGACAAAAAAAATCGCATGCATATCAATTTTTAATTATATCCGTTAGAGATTTCTTTTCATTGACAGTTATCATTTTTACCTCTTTGAGTTTTATTCTCTTGAAAATGTGATAAAAAAAAATATTCAAAGAACAAAATAAAGAACGATTATTGATTACATATATAACGGAAGAATCCTTCTGTTACTTTAATCAAGAATATTATTGAAGAGAACAGAAAGCTATATATATTATTTTATTCATTGTTTTATAATTAACTTTTAATATATAACTTGAATAACATCTTTATGAAAAGCCGAGTGCTCCTTTGTTTGTCCTTCACGGTTTGAGATTCAGAGCTGTCCGTGCGCCCGTAAACGTAGGTACTCTGTTTTGCATGGCGTGTGCGTGCAAGGATACACGTATTAAATGCACGCCCTCTCTGTTGTTGTTCGACGTTAATTGCGCGCAGTAATCATTTTAACGTACGTTCTAATTATGCGAATGCTATTTGGATTACATTTGCATCGTATAAAAACTCCCGATGCGCTACTGTTCTTCGGCAAACGTGGTACTTAATACAGACCGAAGTTTTTTAATCTCGCCAAATAATCCCGTTTTATCTGGTCAATAAAATTTATCGGCGACGGTGTAAAAACTTTCATCGCAATTGTCGATAAAATTCGCACCTATCGCGCGACGGCATTTTTGTTAATACATATTTTTAGATATCTGGGCTTATCGCGCCGCACGTGCCTAGGACTATAATTATGAGTATCCTTCTCGTAATATCGTCTCGCCACGAGTTTCGTTATGGTTCCGAGAGATTATCGTTATCGTTGTTTCGATGACTGTACCCCAAGTATCGCTTCATTCAAGGCCGCGCGCGCGAAAAGTTTTTTTTATACAAGATACACGTGTCTTTGTGTGGAATACATCGCAGGGAAACGGAGCGACGCGAGTTCGATTTAAAAATGCAGTTCGAGCCTGGCACAAGCGAGGAAGCAAGACACCTCGGTCGTATCGTGTTACTTTATTGTAGAACGTTTTCTTCATTGAAAATACTATCAAGAAGCTAAAAAGAAAGATTATCTCTCATTGTATAAAATTGTATAAAAAAGTGTATATGATTATGTTGTCTTTTTAATTACACAAATCATATTACTAATATACTCTTCAGAATATCACATTTGACAGTTTAATACAGTTGCTTTAATTCTAAAAAACAAGGACTGTCTACAACAGCTAGAGTCTACCAAACCGTTTGCCTTCGTGTTTTTCGTGAATTCTTATGCCTCGGTCTCTAAGAAAAATTCAACGTCGGTTCGATATCTAATAAAATAATTCAGATCGAGTCGTGAGAGAACGAGGTGTGAATCTATTGAAAATTCTCACTTTGGCCGCACATCTCCCCGGAGGGAGAGCAACAAGTGAGTAAACATCCATGCCACGGATCCTCGAGTCCGCGCGAATCGTCGCCGCGCGATTGAATCGGACAGCAATGTTGCAAGTCCAAAGCTGCCAGCGAAACGGCCAGGAATATCGTGACACGCGTACGTCCGACCGCTAAGAGACGAAGCTGGGATCAATGGCGCGTGACTGCGTCGGGTTCGTCGAAAGTGAGGCGGAGATATAATGGCTGAATGGGAGAGAAGGGGAAAAACGCTCCCCTTCGCACTCGTTTCACCCCAGAGCGGGGTCGGCTGCTATTTTCGATAGATCGACCTTTCACCCCATCGCAGAAATACCGAAGCACGGACGCGCTCCTAAACGGAAAACGCGCGAATGGAAAGTTACGGCTTATTGTCAGACTAGAATACGCAGAAAAATATAGTCGGCACGTCATATCGGTGAAGTGCGAAAAAAATAGTTAGCACAATTGAATCTTATCTGAAAGCAAATAAAAGATAAATTTAAGAAAAAAAATGAGAAAGATATCGTAATCAGTAACTGTAACGTGCAAGTTTTTGTGCATGGAAATGATTGTACGTCGAATTTTTTCCTATATACGTCATATTCGATGTATGTATGTATTGAAATATCCAGCCAGTTAAGTTGCAGCGAAAAACAAAATCGTTACGCGAGCTGTCCGTCGACGTGCTGATGCGGATGAAAACTTGCTGATTCTGCAATAACATTCCGTATAAAGACCAACAATAATACGCGACGATGACGGGCATGGAATAAAATTACGCGACGTAAAGCTATACTTACATTTTTAACGCATTTCTGTGTGGTCAACATTTTAGATTTGGTTTTAATTTTTAATAGATTGCATCTCTTTGCAAATGTGAATTTTTATACAACTACAATATATTAAATAATACTGTAAACACGATACTGATTTTAGCGAAAGTCCTCGTTCAAATTAATTAATTTATTTTTGGATACCAATTTTATAATCTTAATTTTGCTTCATTTATTTTAGAATATATTAATCGATAGTAATATCATTGAAGATGTAGTCCAGCATCTCTTTTCAGAATTTTTTAACCGATAAATACTTCGCTTTTTATGCCACCTTTTACGCCGAAATTTGTCGATAATCGAGCTATCTCAATTCAAAGGTGGTTGCTACGCTCCTTTCTCTCTGTTTTTCTTTTTTTTTTCTTCCGCGCAATCGCGAAACAAGCGCATTCTGCGAATTGTTGGCATCATGTCAGAATGACTCGTCGGCTGATGAATTGCAATGTAGCGAGCGCTAATTGAAGGCGGGTAATTAAGACGGCTGAGAGTTTGTACGCCTTAGAATCTATATTCACGAAAGTTTCGCCGCAATCGAGGGACTCACGTAAAGCACGATAGAGATAAACGTCATAAAAATTATCAAGCCGATAACCACGCTGTAAAAAGTATTTTCATATCGTATGTTTATGTGTGTATATAAAACGCAGTATATTGAAAGATTTAAAAAGAAACAATGCGAGTAATAATCTATCCGACCCCAGTGCATATTTTTACAGATAAAATATCACGGAAAATGTAAATTAAAAAATTCACTATGCGCGCAGAAATGTGCATGTCCCAAAGAGAGAGAGAGAAAAAAAAAATATAACGACGAAATAACGGTGCCCTTTTACCTCCGTCTTTTCGACTCCGGCTGGGCCTGCTGGATGTGATGGGGCGATAGGTCGGGCCCGTAAGACAGAAGTTGACTTCCTGTGGTGACGGGACAGACGGGCGGGGGCGGCGGCGGCGGCGGTGGCGGGCCTAACTGGTAGCCCCCCACCGTGGCGGAGGGGGCCGCGTAATGCGAGGGGCCCGGTCCGAGACCGACCCCGTAGCCCGCGCTGCCCGCCGACCCGCCCCCGTACATGCCGCTGCTACCGGGATACTCTATTTTGGCGGTTTTTTCTTGCTATAGCCAACTCGATTATCGGAGAATAAAACGTGTATCACTCTCTCGCGGAGGCGTCACCCAGCGAGTTAACACTCCATATCGCCGCTGCAGATTACTCGTCGGCGCACTATCGCAGTTTCACGGAGATCGTCGTTGCACGCTCTTCGTATCGTTATCGAATCGCGCTTAAATTACCGGCATTACCGAATCGTCCATGTTACCTCGCGATTATTCACCGATGTACTTTTGTATCTCCTCATAAAAATAATCGTATGGTTGCGTCCATTGTCAAGTTAATCACACATTATTCTTAAATTATCAACTTGTCGTCTTATCGCGCCGAGATTATCGCACTTTTGTACATTTAATGAAATTTATATTGTCGGATTTAGGACGAGAAGAAAGTATGGAATTTTGGAGAATAATCGTTAACCTCGCGAATTTATTTATTTATATTCACACAGCACAAGGCTTATTAACTCTCGAACTATTCGGTAACGACTCTGTCGCACCAGATTGGTGCTCGCTTCTTAAAGACACACACATATATATGTACACACATACTCAAACATATTTGTTTCGAGTCCCGAGAGGACTCGCGAAAATCGCACGTTACCACAATACACTTCCATCTGTTAGAAATTTCCCCAAAAACTTATCGCACGATAAATTATTCTGACACAGTAGATAATTCGTCCACGCAAGGTGCTTTCATTCACAGCTTCCGCACAGCATCCGTATCCGTACTCTATCCTTGTTATCAGTTCATTATACACAGTCTTCGAATTGGCGGAATATGCGCCAAGTACGTCACATTCTTCTAACCCCGATCGCACGAAGAAATTCGCGATAAAACGTAGTTTTCACCCTCGTCCCTTGATCGCATCTCGTCATGTTGCGCTTCGGTCTTCGTGAAATAAAAAAGAAAACATCTTGACGGTTTAATAGCTCGAGTGCACGATTTCGAGGTTCCTGATACAGAAACTCGTTCGACTATGTTGCGCTCGCCTTCCACCGAATTATCTTGTCATCTCGTTACCCGGAGCAAGATGTAGATCTACCATCGGTCTACCAAGCAGTTTTGTACTTCGCGTTTCCCTCTTCAGCGTTAGCCGGGGATACTTCAAGAGTTTCGAAGGCTCCACAGTTTCGAAGGCCTTTGTATCTAAATTCTACTCACGTTCGCTCGTGTACTTCTTCACCGATCTTGAAAAGAGCGCGCGATGGTATATTTTAATAAATTATACTTTAATCATTTGATATTCGCTTATTTTATCTGCGCACTTCGAAAATTTATTCTAACATAATAATTGACGAGAGAAATATGTGTTTGTTTCTACCAGATAATGGAAATTTCCATTAAAGATTAATCATTCGAGACTGCGTACGCTTGGTCCACGAATTGTATGGCAATCTTTCGACGAAGACAAAGATAAGCGAAAACGGGAGCTTTATCTGGGATTGGCCCCCCCGGAATTGTCTTTATCTGCGACTGAGAAGGTCCGACGTTTTCCGATATGTCCCTCTTCTTGATGTGCGCACAAAATATAATTTTGGTTCCGTTGCTTTCATCTACTCCGTGGGAGTATCATGAAGAATCCTCGAAGTTGGCGCATGAGGATGTGCCGCTGCAAATGAGCGACCTTCTTTCCCGCACGGCGGATTTCGCAATTCGAATAAAAGTCGCTTCTCTCTAATAGATAAACTCCTCGTGTTTCGCTAGTCAACGCGACGGCACGATTAATCGACCAAGAAAGAAAGTACGGGAGAAGCAAAAGAAGCTCGTTACGGAAGTGCGCCTCCGGCGCGGCGGTGATTTCGATTTTGGAAAGCGTCAAATCGGCCACTTTCACGAGGTGAGCTCTATTCGCTTGCCAATAACAAATTTGCCCGCCTACGCTCTATAAACTATTGTTTGTTTCTTTTCCGCTCTTCCAGTAGCCGACGAGAGCGGTACTCACTCCCGGAGAAAAGTCCTCTGATGGGTCCCCCGGGTTCCCAGAACTTGATCGCGAATCCGAGAACGTCACGAGACTCTCGATCTCGTCGGGCCGTCGTTGCACTCGCGCCGAATTCTGCACGTTCCTTTCGTCGCACTGTCGCGTACGATCCACGGGACAATCGCGCTAATCTTTCCCTCGTCTCGCGATTTCCTCAGAGCGACGGCCATCGCTGAAGCGGTTCGCGCGCGTCGCGATCACTTGTCCCGAAGAATTCCGTTCAAAGCCATTCGATCGATTCGCAAGTTAAGCGAGGCGAATTAGCTTATTTTCGAAACGAAATGACTGTGGAGCAATTTCGTTACGATATCCTGTCGAGTTAGATCCTGTCGAATTCCTGTTGCTTCGCAGGATGCGTCCGTGGGCTTCTATCCCTCAGGATGTTTTACCAATCTGCTTGATTATTTTCCAAAATCGTTATTTATATATTTAGGATGTGGAGTCTTGATGGCTGATTCTGTAGAGAATCTAATCGCGCACCCTCAAATCCTCGTCGTACCGGAAATCATATGGCGAACGGTGATCACTGGTCTCCGAAACGTTTGTTCTTCGCAGTTGATGTCGAAAATTCAGATCCCGGCATCGTAAAATGAACTCGTCGCTCGTTCGAAATCAACTCGGCTGAGCTCGCGTAACGAGAAACGCACGCAAATCACGGATGCGTCAAATTCCCGCGTAAAACCGTGCCACAAAATTCCTCGGTTACACCGCGGTCACCAGCAACGAATGAGTTCCTTCTCTTTAAAATCTTTAATGAGTAATAAAATCAATAATAAAACCTTATCGTGATACGCTTTTCTTGCTCGTCTAAAGTTCAGTGTCTGATATGTCAATAAAGAGGTCGATCTTTCCTCAGAATTTTACGACTAAAATTCTCGCCGCGATTCGGCGATAATCAAAGCGTGCCTTTTCAATCAGATGACTTGATATTTTTCATATTTAACACAGAACTCCACATATTTAATTTTCAATACCAAAATAGTTCACATTTTTCAAATATTTTACAAAATCTTCAAGTTTTTCCAGCTACGTTTGTTAAAAATCCTACGATTAATCAAGATCGATTTTTTTCTTCAACGATGAGCCTAATTCACTGAGAGCCAAACGAGAGAACGTTTGACGGCACACGCGGCCAGGCGTCCAATTTTCGGCGCCAAAATTCTCGTCGCGGCGCACTCTCGGATAATGGCGCGTCGGCGTGCGTCGCGTCGCGGTCTCGATCACGATCGATGAAGATCGCGGGCGAAGTGACGCGGAAAGACGTTTCACGGACGTGAGTATGGACGGACGAACGGACGGACGGACGGATGGGTCGCCGACTAGCCACCACCCACAACTCGCTAGTGACTGATTCCACCATAGCCACATAATGTGCTGCTGCGGTATACCCCAGTGAGGACTATCACTTCTCCCACCAGAGAGCCCGGGACAGCCACCGTTGCGAAGCCACGACTTTTAACCGGGATGCATCGTCGCCGCTCGCGAGCGAGCGAGCGAGTACGGAGTAGGCGTTTCGGGATTCTCCCTTTTCGAGATTAATTCGAAAGATCTTGTCACCGGACCTTGACTCGACTTTTTTCAACTTCTCACATTCGTTCGGTGACAAAAATTAGGTATATTAACACGTATCTAAAGTTAAATTCTTCATTCGGATGTGTTCTGCCGCTCTTTATGGATAAGGACGCAACTGGAGAACCGGAACTTCTTAATATCTCATGAGAGACCACTCTAGGAGCAAAAGAAAATAAACGTCTAGAGTTTATCTTCGGAATTCTTATTTAAAACCTGCCAGGAATTATTCTCCGATTATCTTTAAATTCTTCGACATTGTAAATGTAAATGTTTAGAATGATTTCTTTACACGCGATACACACGCAACAGTGAAAATTGATAAAAGTAAATATATATACATATGTATATATCAGAATGAGTGGGAATGGCAATATAGAAAGCAGAGCGGACGTATTCAGTCTTATCGCGCCGAAAGGATCGTGCCAGTCGGGTCCGACAGATCGGAAATTCACGATATAAGAGGGTCGCGGGAGTGTGTTGATACAACGGCGGGTTGACATTTGTGCCTGCTTCGCGTGCCGAAGCCGCGCGGCAGAAAAGTGTTTTCGAGAAAGACTCCGCGCGCCGGTAAAAGTAAGCGCGCGGCGCTTACGATAACGAAGCGTTTTCTTGAGCGATGTCGCAACGCGCGGGGCCGCTCTCGCAGCGCGTATATTGGCCGAGCAGCAGCATTGTAAAAGCCGGGGTAGCGGAGAACTGCCTACTGTGTTATGTGTGGCGAACGCCGTAACTGATCCCGGCGCTGCATCATTTCTCGGAACTGCGTCAATCAAGCGCGCGACACCAAGTTCTCGCCGTGCATGTAAACCGGTAACACGGCGAAATTTCACCGGCGATCGTTAACGCCGAAGCCAGCTATTTTCGTCGTCTCAAACGTCTTTACCGGACGATCTTTTCTCTCGCTCCCCTCGCGTGATCCGAGGACTCGATACGAAAAGTGCAAACGCACATGGACAAATTTCATATAAGAATTGTTTATATTATTTTAAGCGAAACGTCATGCGTACAAATATTTTTTCTTGAAATTTTATTCAATGCCTTTCTCTGTATCATATGCTTCTAAATAAATGTATTATCAAATCTTGGTTCAGAAAAATATACCCAAGTCTCCATTTGTGTATTTAGACTTATATCTAAGATACGATATATTTAAATACCTATAGGCTGATTAAACGGTTACATTTAAACGACTTGGTAGAAATTATCTCATGCAAAATTAAGTATGCATTATGACTCACCCTATGTGGACAGAGCCTCGCTTCTGTGCCATTTTGCTTGGGTCACTCCCTGTATGTAAAACAATATACATTAGTATGACGATAAACAACTTTCTTACAAGACTTGATTTGAATGCGGCCCAGAATTTAGATCAGTGAATTACTGCTATACTGGAATGTGAATTCAACTCTAGAAAAAAAAGGAGACGGAAAGAGGTGGAGAACTATAACTAGCCATCCTTTTCTATTGCTGTGCTCTTTGAGAACAATTGAAAACCATTGACCAATCAACATTCGCTAAACAGAATAGTTCCTAATTACCCGCTTTTTCTTGTCGCCTATTAGGCGCTAAGGATAGAATTCACATTTCAGTATAGTCTATCTATAGCTCACTCAGAGAGAGAGAGAGAGAGAGAGAGAGAGAGAGAGAGAGACTTAGATATAAAATACTCAAAGATTACTAGAACTCAACAAGTTCAAAATCTTCGTTCTATTAAAATTTGCATTTAATTCTCCGGGACATTCTCTATATAATTTACGCTACTTGAAAATTCGTATCTTGCAATAAGGATTAACGATCACGTGGCAACTACGATTGCTGACGCAACATGGTTCGAGTAGCCAGTCACATCAATGTTGATTAATATGTAACTATTGTAATCAATCTTTCTACCTTCTGCAACTTTTAAGATTAAAGTTATGAGTCAGGAAAGGATTCGGTTCGCTCATATATAAGGATTAACGACCACGTGGTAACTACGATTGCTGACGCAACTTGATTCGAATAACCAGTCACATCAACGTTGATTAATATGTAACTATTGTAATCAATCTTTCTAACTTCTGCAACTTTTAAGATTAAAGTTATGAGTCAGGAAAGGATTCGGTTCGCTCATAATAGCTTATTAACTACTGCTGCAACTCTTACCAGTCTGTGCCAGCATTGAGCCAGCAACGCTAACCACACCAGCAAGATTTTTATGTATTCTATCGCGCCTAATACGAAGGCGGTCGAAAGATCACTATCTACAATTTGATCGAACAGAATTCATTCTACGGCTCGGCCTCGCAATTCCGCACGGCAAAACTGGAGCAATTTAGGTGGACGTAGTAGTCTAGCTTGGATTGCGCGTGCACGCGGGAGCGTACGGGGGGGAAAAATCGTAGGAAAGAGCGATCCTTCTCTTTTTTTTTCGGGAGAGATCCGTCGCGAGTTTTCCACGCGCGGAAGCAAGCGTGGTTTCGACGCGTCGCGTCGGCTCGGGCCGCGTCGACCGGGGAAACGCGGGCGGAACGTCTCGAGGCCGAGAGACGGACGAGAGCGGTAACAAAACCCGCGGCTGGATTTACCTGGAATAGAATGGGCGATCGAGGATACCGTGAACATTCAGCCGGGATTTCCTGTTGCCACGATGCGACAAAAAAACGATGCGCGCGGGACGCGTGGGGATATCGACGCGGACGTATGACGGCTACGACACTCCGCACCGACATCAAAACTGGGTGTTTACACTTGGCAGTCGCGCCATTTTGGAGTTTCCACTCTGCTCCGGAGTCCGGGGTTTTATTTTCACGCACGCACACGGGGGCCCCGCACACGGAAGCGCCGCGGGGAACGACGGAAACGCCGCGCGGCGCGCCATCTGGCGGCCACGCGCCGCAAGCCGATCCGTCCGCGAGGCCTGTTATTTGATACCGTTGATACGATAGAAATCGCGACGATCCGATTGTCGTGATATATCTGAATTCACTCCGAATCAGCGAATCTGAATATCGTTATCGCGATATCCGACTCGATCGAAATGTCTCTGACACGCGGATTCGACTATTTTACTTGGCAACGAATAAATTCGCCGACAAACGTATGCGTATGTCCCGAGTCCCGACGCGTCGACCAGTGACGCATCGCGTCCAGAATGTCCAGATGTCCCATTGGCCGACCGCGATGAGCACGTGATCCGGTCGGTGCGTCATCGAAGGGTCCGTTCGAGTACAATCTTAAGATGTCATTAACCAATCACAAAGCCGTATTAGCATCTTAAGATATTACTTAAGACGGTCTTGAAATAAGATCTGATTATGAATACCAGCCTACGACTCGCATTGTAGACCTAGCATTTATGCCCGTATCAGACTATTAATTGATTGGGATTGAGATTGGATTGAAATTTGACCAATCAGAGCAAAGTTTACTAAACTTGAGATCAGTTTTCTCTGTTCTGATTGATTAAATTTCAATCAAGTATTTAAGCTTTAAGTCATAGAAGTTGACCAATCACAATCGAGTATTCTTCTCACATTCCATTGTGATTGGTCAATTTCTTAAGCGTCGTCTACAATGGCACCAGGAGTATCCAGTAAGACGTAGCAGTAAGCTATTGACCAACTACAGTCGATTATTCTTGAATTGTAAAAATCCCATTAGTCAATAACTTAAGGTCTATCCAGACAAACTTGCATAGCGCATAAACATAAGCATAAGAGAATTGGTTGGTCCATATGCATGTGCATAAGGAAATAGACCAATCTGTTTCTTTATGCATATGGTTATGCACCTATGCAAGTTTGTCTGGATAGACCTTAAGTTATTGACTAATGAGATTTTTACAATTCAAGAATAATCGACTGTGGTTGGTCAATAGCTTACTGCTTACGTCTTACTGCATACTCCTGCTGTCATTGGCTGCGTTCTGCCGATATTCCGCTAGCCTAGCAATCATGAGCAGTCGCTCGTTTCCTCTCCTTTTAATCCATTGGGTCAAAGAAGAGGAACCGAGCGAAAACGAGCGACTGCTCACGATTGCTAGGCTAGCGGAATATCGGCAGAACGCAGCCATTGTAGACGACGTTTAAGAAATTGACCAATCACAATGGAATGTGAGAAGAATACTCGATTGTGATTGGTCAATTTCTTATGGCTTAGAGCTTAAATACCCTTTATGCTAGGTCTACAATGCGAGTCGTAGGCCGGTATTCATAATCAGATCTTATTTCAAGACCGTCTTAAGTAATATCTTAAGATGCTAATATGGCTTTGTGATTGGTTAATAACATCTTAAGATTGTACATATTTAAGATGGTCTTAAATATAAAAACCGACTATGGCCGGTATTCATAAGTCTTCAAGATCGTCTTAAGTAATGTCTTAAGACGCTAATACGGCTCTGATTGGTTCGTGTCATCTTAAGATTGAACTTAAGACGGTCTCAAATAACTATGAATACCGGCCGTAAAGCGGTGAGTCGTAAGAATTGACCAATCACAGTCGATTATTCTCCTCAAATTTGATTGTGATTGGTCAATTCTTACGACTCACAACTTTCGCTTGCGGGCACTCGCGGGGAGGCGGGGGGGACGAGCGTTCGAGTTTCCCCATGCAAACGCGTCGAGCAAAGCGCTGCTCGCGCGACGCCGCGTAGCGCCCCGCCGGTAAATACTTGCGTCTCGGGCCGAGCGATATCCCACTACTACGCCACTTCCGCTCGCTCGCCACTGAGCAAAATGGACGCCTTTGTGTCTGTTTTCTTCGGATTCCCACTATAAATACGGTTTACGGGGCGACGCAGCGCCTGCGACGGGGCGATGCTCGTGCGGCGCCGCGTGAAACGCGTGTGAGAGCAGTGTCGTGCTCGCGAGTCGTGACCGCGGCCCGCCGTGGCCGACGTGGAAACGCGTCCAACCAAGTAGGCCAGACCCCGCGGTGGCCCCCGCGGATGACAATTGAGCGGGCATCCCCCGGACGACGGTGTTGACCGCGGCGAGTATCCCGACCTGCCGACGACGCGCCAGTCGCCACGACGTGCCGGACGGTCCCGCCGACGGGCCGCAAGCGACGCGGAGTCGCTGATACGGCGTTCCGGCCTCCCGCCAAAAACCCCAGCCGTGGAGAGCCAAGCGGACGGAGCGGAGCGGCGACGTAAATAGTCCCGGGTAAGCGCGGAGCGCACGGGAGCTGTCGCGCCGCGCGGCCGCGGCCGCGCGTCCGTGTCCGCGTCATCCGCGCTGCGTCCCCGTAGCACGCGACGGCGCTTTTCCGCGCGAGTGATCCGGCCAATTCCTCTCGCCTGCCCACCAGAGAGTTCAACGTTCATCGTCCGCAGGAGGATCTCGTGCTTCCCCCCTCTACCCCCCTGCCCCCTTCTCTACCCCTCTTGTGTTGTTGTACCTGTTCGCGTGGTCCCGCCGAGGGTGTTGCACGACGTTGGATGGTAGACGTTCATTCGGAGAAGGTAAAGGAATATGCCTGTGCCACATGATGATTATTAATATTGGTTTGATCCTGGAAAAGCAGCGGAGTCGGGTCAATGAATGTTATTGTAGAATCCCACGGTGTACGGTTTCGCTGTGCCGCTAGAAACTCTGATTTGTTAGTGTGCGTCAGCTGATCAAGTTGCATTTTTTGTCCAACGATTGGTTGTTTTATGCGAACACGTAGGATTTTTTTAACGGAAATTTAACGAATTAATTTTTTTACAGGAAGATTTTTTTTAATGCTTGTGTTTTGAGTAGCAGTATGCTGAGGTAGTGAGATTTGAGAAGCTGTATCTAGTCTGCGAATGTTATATATGACTTGTGTGAATTTAATATGGACCTCTTTTATCGTAAAATGTGAAATATATATATTTCTTTTGTGTATTAAAATTCTGTATAGCAATGGCTTAAATATCTGAAAGTAAATTCAATTTTTATAAGACAGAATAATTAAGAAAGAAATATAATTCTGGTTTTTATGAAACACGTGTAAAACAATTTTGCTTTTAAAAATTAGATTTAATGTTTACATTTAAATAAGAAAACATTTAATTATAGCAATGTAAATTACATGCATCGTAAAACACATTTTAGGTTAGATGTTTTTATTTTTGTTTTTATATACATTATTTTGCATGTATTATGATTATTTTTATTTTAGTATGTAATTTTTATTTATTTAAATATTTTTTATTTTTTTTAATATTTAATTTTTTGAAGATAATATATTTATTATAATACATTTTTTTAAGAATAATTACATAAGTCAAATTTTGGTTGCAGGACAACAAAGTGCTGATAAACATGGATCGCTTATTGGAGGACCCACGGGCTTCATCAAAATTTGGTTGAGACTTTCATTTGCAACATGGGAACTTAAAAAGACTTTGTTGTTGAGTTCCCAATATTTGCCTTAGTGCTAGTGTCCAACAAAGAGGATTAGAGACTGCTTGGTTCAACGGTGAAATATTTGTGTCAGTATGTCTTGAAATGCATAGTGAGAAAATTTTAACAATGATTTATTTAGACGTTTGTGGAAACAGTGTATTTAGATATGTTCAGTTAATTTACATTTACTGCATATCGTAAGCGAGTACTCGTAGCATGCCTGTGCGGTGTTCAGAACATTGTATTGTCCTACGAGGTGAGGAAGCTTAGGAACACTAAAACTGATTTCGATTCTCTTTTTTTTTGTCCAGGCTGTAATGCCAGAACGAATCAAACTCAAAATGAATGGGGTTGTACCGAGTGTGCCAATAACTACCCTCGCTGGTATCGCGAGTCTCACAGACTTGTTACCTGAAATGCCCCTACCAACTCCGCTGCCGCAGACTCTGACTAATAAATCGCTGCTGTTTCATCCACGAGTAGCGGAAGAAGCCAAGATATTGCTGAGCCTTCGCGATGAGAATCTCGTACCGCAGTTGATAATGTCACTGTCGCAGACATCGTCGGAACACATTGAACTCAAGGATAATTACCCGAACACCGAGCAATCGTTGGATAACGAGCAAAACACGCCCGAATTGCTCAAGGCGATCTTGCAGATAAACCCTGACGTATTCAGAGGAACCCAGCACAATTCTCCGAGGAACTGGCCGCAAGGTGCGCCTATGCTGCACGCGAATCAATCGCCGGCGAGCTATGGTCGTTTCTCGCCGCCCTATTCGAGCTCCTCGGGCTCCAGGCAAACGCCCCAAGGTAGTCCGGCTCAAACCGCTGCAGCCAGGTCCGTACTTCCGCCGATGGTGGCCAGTGGTATTGCTCATACGCAACATCCGCGGATGCCAATTACTCCGCAGAATCACGCAGACATCTCGCAGATGTCCCCTTTCGCCGTGCCTTCTCCGTCGCCCAGAGGTAACGTTATGACCGAACAAACGAGAACGTTGACGACACCCCAGCATATGCAGGAGGACACGAACTGTATGAATCCCCTATCGAACGTAGCCCTTCAATCAAACATGTACTCGCCGGCTCATATGAGCTCGCCAAATGCATCGCTGGCATCTCTCACCAATATGACACCTCAGCACAACATGGCTGGTATGACGCCACAACAGAATATGCACATGACATCCCCGATACGTAATGTGCCTCTGCAACAACATCCGGCCATGGGTATGCAGCAGAACCTTTATGATTCCATGATGAATCAGCAAGTTCATCACGCGTTAGGCAGCGGTCAATCGTTAGATATCGATAATGCGGTACAGGAGAATCAGCAATTCCTTCTCGATCCGGTAGCTGGTCTCTCCGATATCGATCTGCCGATGGAGAACATTGACACGAAGCAAAGCGTCGATCATGCGATACAACAGTTATTACCGACTCCTCAGACCACATCCTATCCGAATATACATGCCACCGACATGGTTAATGTTTTAGATCCGGCTGCGGCTAGCATAGCGCCCAATGTGCAACATCAACAGAACAATAATTCGGAGAAGAGTGTGAAATTGGCTGGAACAGAAAAGATGAAAGAGCCCATTGTTATGTTGAACAGATTATCGTTGGCTGACCAGGCACTTATGCAGAAGAGTTTGGCGGCGTTTGCAGAGAAATCGCCGAGTCGCGCGGCGAAAATGGGCATTTCCAATCGTGACGACGCGTTGAAAACCGATTCCGAGAGCGAGGAGGAGATCGGCAAGAATAACAAGTATTTTAAAGCTCGCGCGAAAGAGCGGCAAGTGCAACGAGAGAAAGAGAAAGCGGAGCGGCGGAAAAGCGAGGACAAAGGTCGCAGACGAAAAAGGATAATGACGGAGGACGACGAAGAGGATGATGATAAACGAGATGCATCGTACTCGCCTACGAAACCGAAAATACGCAAGATTGAGAAGAAATTAGTGCCTGTATTAGCCAAACTGAGCGTGGAGGAATTAATGGAGACCAATACGTATCAACGATTTAATTCTACCATAGAGACGATTTTCGAGAATACTGAGGATGCTTTGGCGAGTGCCGATCTGGAGGACGACGGTGAAGTGCTTGCGGAGGTGCTTATTCCCAAGTATCAGTTACATGATCTTTGTACGGAAGCAGCCAAACTCAAAACGTTGGGCGCCATGGAATCGATACCTACGGATAAATTGGTGAGGCTGTTGAACATCTTGGAAAAGAACATACGAGACGGCGCGAGGGTGTCGCCGCTCGTGGATCCGAATGATGACGTGGAGGAAGGGCGTTTATGGATGCACTTGGCGATGGAACGGGTACAGCGCGCCGTGGATTCGTCGTTGGTCGCGCTGCACATTATGACCTCTAGCAATATGCCGAAGACGGTTTATCTGGAGGATGTGATTGATCGAATAGTCCTTTTCATGAAGTTTCAGCTGCAGAACACGATCTATCCTTCTTTCGACCCCGTATATAAGATAGATACAAAGAATAAGACTGACAATTTTAATTCTAGCGGACGCAAAAAGCGAGGACATATGAAGGAGGTGCGCGAGAAGAGTATTCTGCAGGTTTACAATAAGATGCACGAGCTGGTAGGTCTGTTGGCTGAGCTATTGAACATACAGGTTCTGACAGACACAAGTGTTCTGCATGCATCGTCATTGGGTGTTGCACCGTTTTTCGTCGAATCGGTGAGTGATCTTCAATTGAGTGCATTGAAGCTCGTCACTGTAATATTTACAAAGTACGAGAAGCATAGAAGACTACTACTGGACGACATCTTGGCGTCAATTGCGAGACTACCCAGCAGCAAAAGGAGTTTACGCACGTACAGGCTCAATTCTGAAGATTATATACAGATGTTAACCGCATTGGTCCTACAACTTATTCAGTGCGTAGTCGTTCTGTCGGACTCGAAGAAGGAAGACGACGAGAAGAAGTCGAGTCACGTAGATGCTGACGTCTTCATTATCAATAGATACGAGACCGCCACCAGAATTGCCGGGAATTTTTTAACGGTATTTCTCAACAAATGCGGTAACAAGGGCGAAGAGATTGATTTCAGACCATTGTTTGAGAATTTCGTACAGGACTTATTGGCGACGGTGAATAAACCCGAGTGGCCCGCTGCTGAATTGTTATTAAGTGTTCTCGGTAATCTGTTGGTAGGACATTTTTCTAATAAGAGCTCTGATATGTCGCTTCGAGTAGCTTCTATCGATTATCTCGGCGTGGTAGCGGCCAGATTGCGCAAAGATGCAGTCAATTCGCAGTGCAAATTGTCGACCATTGACCAAATTATACGAGACATCAAGCTCGAGCAGCAAAAGGACTCGGACTACGATCAGATAAAAGATAAGGAGATTGCAGGACTAAACGAGGATGAAGAAAGGACTGTGTTTCTGCAGAAGGTACTTCTGGATTATCTAGCCGTCAACGGGACGAAGGATCCGGCTCTCGGATATGCGCGTCACTTTTATCTGGCCCAATGGTATCGAGATTGCGCGATGGAGAAGTCCCGGGTGGGCCAGTCGAAAAACAGTCCGAGCAAGAAGATGCACAAGAAACGGTCGAAGAAGAAAAATCGGCACCACAGCAGCGATCAAGATACCGAATCCGAATTGGACGAGCAAGACCCAGACGAAAACGATAATAACGAGCAGAAGAATTCGGAAGCTTACCGAATTATAGAGGAGAAGAAGAAGTATATTGTCAGTAGAATAAGGCCTTGCAGCACAGGAACGAAACCGGACATCCTTCAGACATATATTGATTACAACTCCGCGGAACTGATCTCGCAGTATCTCGCGTCCAAGAGACCGTTCTCACAGAGTTTTGATAAATATTTGAAGCAGATTCTCCATGTTTTAACAGAATCGTCAATTGCCATTAGAACCAAGGCAATGAAGTGTTTAACGATGATCGTCGAGGCCGATCCGAGCGTGCTGGCGAGGGTGGACATGCAGCTGGGTGTGAAGCATTCGTTTCTCGATCACTCAACGTCAGTACGGGAGGCAGCGGTTGACTTGGTAGGAAAATTTGTTTTAAGTAGACCCGAACTGATAGACAAATATTATGACATGTTGTCTGCGAGAATTCTAGATACCGGTGTGAGTGTCCGAAAACGCGTAATCAAAATTCTCAAGGATATCTGCATGGAGTGTCCAGACTTTCCCAAAATCCCGGAAATATGCGTGAAAATGATAAGGAGGGTGAATGACGAAGAAGGTATTCGGAAGCTCGTCATGGAGGTTTTCCAAAACATGTGGTTTACCCCAGTAAGGGAGCGTCCCACTCTTGACTCAGAATCTCTGTTGAGAAAAGTGATGAACATCACGGACGTTGTAGCGGCCAGCAAGGATATGGGATTCGAGTGGTTTGAGCAACTCTTGGTAAGTTTGTTCAAGCCGAAGGAGGACAAGGATGACAGCACAAAAATGCAGACGGAGCCGCCGCGGGCTTTGCTGACAGCGTGCAAGCAAATCGTGGACTGCTTGATTGAGAACGTATTACGGCTTGAGGAAACAAATCTAGACTCGGAGAAATCAGAAAAGAAAGGCTCGTCGCAGAGATTGGTCGCGTGCCTGACAACGCTCTATCTATTCGCGAAGATACGACCACGACTGTTGGTCAATCACGCGATCACTCTACAGCCTTATCTGAGTTTGAAATGTCAGACACAGGGCGATTATCAGATCATCAGTAGCGTCGCGCACACACTCGAATTAGTGGTGCCTCTAATGGAACATCCCAGCGAGACTTTTTTAGCACAGTTGGAAGAAGACTCGGTGAAGCTGATCTTGCAGCATGACAGATCGGTGGTTGCAAGCTGTCTATCGTGTCTGGGCTCTGTAGTCAATAACGTCACACGAAACTACAAACTGATACGAGACTGCTTCAAGAAATACTACGGACATTTGACGGAGTACAAATCATTTTACGAGAAGGATCCGACGAATCCTATGTTAATAAGGTGCAGACCGTTTTTCCGACGAGCGCTCTTCACGGTCGGCTTATTGCTTCGTCATTTTAACTTCATGGATCCAGAGGTGATAGAGGGCCTAGCGGATAACATCAAGGATCAGGTCTTCGAGACACTCAGCTATTTCGTTCATTTAAATAACGACGATATCCGACACTTCACACTATCGGCCATAGGTTCTCTTTGCATACGACATTATGAGTTTATGATGTTACCGGAGCTGAAAGAACTCTACCATCATTTGCTCACATCGGAGTACGCATTGGTCCATATGAGAAATCAAGTGCTTAACAACATCGAGGTATATCTGCAAGAAGAGGAGAAGAGGATGATTAAGCAGGATTTGGAATGGGCCAAGCTGTCAAAGCAGGAGAACTTGAAGGAGATGGGTGACGTGTCGTCAGGGATGGCGAGCACTGTTATTCAGCTGTATATCAAAGAGATCCTTGAGTCCTTCTTACACGTCAACGTAAGCGTCCGGCATGCGGCTCTCAAAGTTATTCAGTTGATCCTGGCGCAGGGTCTGGTACATCCCGTCCAGATAGTGCCCTATCTGATCTGTATGAGCACCGACTGCGAGAAAGCCGTGAGCCACAGCGCGGATAAGCAGTTACAGGATATCGAGAAGAAATATCCGGGCTTCATTCACATGAAGTCGCAATTTGGCATCAAGTTGAGCTACCGGTTGCAGAAAATCCTGCAGAACGATATCACGGTGAGAGGTATGCGAACGAAGGAGGGTGAGTTTCCGAGCGCGCTCAACGGTTTCCTCTATACGATCCTGCGCAATACGAAACAGCAGAGGCGGGCGATCGTATTGTCTTTTCTCAAGCACTTCGACGAGGCTGCCAAAACCAGTCTGTCGCAGATGCTATACCTGGCGGACAATCTCGCCTACTTTACATATCAAGTACAGGATGAACCGCTCTTCATCATCCATCACATTGACATTATCATTTCTATGTCCGGGACGAATCTACTACAGTCTTTTAAAGAGGCTTTGCTGCCTAAAGAGAGCAGCGCGGGGCAATCTGGGCATTCCAGGCATATGATGGGACAGCCGACAGCACAGCAGATAGGACAGCTGATGGGACAGCCAATGGAACAGCCGATGGGTCAGCCAATGGGTCAACCCATGGGGCAGCCGATGAGTCAACCAATGGGGCAGCCAGCGGGACAAACGACGATGATAGGACCGGATGGTCAACCAAAATCTGATCAATTGTTGTCAGCACTGGAGGATGAAGAAGATGATGAGGAGGACGAAGAAGTTCTTCTAGCCAGGTTGCCAGGCGATACCACCTTGCTCAGGGAGTATATTACCGCCAGTCAAGGCTTTTTGCTTCTATTAACACTTCGGCAGCATCTCAAAAACCTTTATGGTTTTTCTGACGCAAAGATCGGTCAATATTCGCCGTCGGAAGCAGCCAAGGTCTACGAGAAGGCGGTAAATCGTAAGAATAATTTGCTTTTCGAGCCCAAGGCTACGTTGCAGAGGCTGCGGGATGGCGTGACCATCAACGAGGAGCTGGACGAAAACGGCAGAAAGAAGCTTGTGAAAGAGTATCTGGACTTCAAGCAGCTGATGCTGAAATTTGATCCTGAGGAACCAGACGACGATGGTGGCAACGATGCTGCCGACACCAGCGGTGGTGGCAAGCACAGTGCGGAGAATCCGCAAGCGGCAAGGATATCGCCGCGTTCCGAGGCTGACGGTAGGACGATAGCCGACGGTGCGGTCGCGGGAGATGCTGCCGCTCTTATCATCACGGCTGGCCAGCAGCAGTTCCAGTTACCGCCACAATCGAATCTGACCGCTCCGATGGAGCATCCGAACAATTCAGTAAACTCGCTGCCGATTATGGCGGCAGCAACGGCGACAACGACGGTCGCTGGGACGCCGACGACGACGCCGCGGGTGCCGAAGCTGACGATACACACCCATCCGGACTCGAGGGAGTCGCACCGGAAGCACCGCACGCACAAGACGGACAAGTCAGTGAGGAAGCACAAGAAGAAGAAGAGGAGAAGAATCTCCGACAGCAGCGAAAGCGGCGAGGACTACAGTGACCCTGACTTCCTAGTGTGAGTGCGGTGGTATATTTCGTCCTGTGTGTATATACAAATGTTCGCGATAGTATGCACGTGTGATCGGTCGGCTGGAATAACTCTCGTTTCGCGTAACCAAAACTCGGACGCTATTATAGCGCGACTGTCCCTTTCACTCAAGACAATTCTCTCCCCCAAATCGTTAAAGTTGTGCTACGACTTTGAAGACGGTTCCGGTACAAGATACCGTTCCGTCAGAAAATTGCATAGAGACTATAACTATGTGGGAATGCATGTGAGCGAGAGAAAGAGATCTTCAATAGGAATGGTAGCAAGAGATTTTTAAGTGCGATCGAACGTTGAGGTAGGATTAGCGTGTTGTTGGCCGAAACGGCGGGCGTCTGTGAGGTTTATCGATCCGTCATGTCGTTGGTAGCGAGATCGGCTCGTTAAATATTTCGTGCGACCGGCTCGGGAACGTGGTTCGTTCAAATTATCTTTTGTTCCTTTCCCAGCGAAAGTACGCCGTCAATACGATCATTTTCGACGAGCGAAAACTTCTGGCGATTGCTTAACTCTATCGAAATGCCGCAAAAGGCGAGAACCGTTGGGAGTCACAAAAAATCCGAGAAAATACTACGAACCAAGTTCTCCGAGAGAATCCAAGTACAATAAATTACATTCGAACAAAATTCACTTGTAAATAATGTCATATTAATAATTGATCAATTTCTTTTTATGGATGAAATTAATACGAAAAGGAAAAGGCTACAAAAACTATGTGCAGTTTGAACACTATCAGTTTAATTCGTCGTTGTTTCCTCTTCTTTTATGTTCAGACTGTATTTGAGTAAAGTAAGCGCTGCTTGTTTCGATAATGCTAACTTATTAAAATTTAGATACATTTATTTCGAGGATTTATAAATGTATATCTTAAATTTCCTGCGTTTGTTTCAAAATTTAATGAAATGAATAAATGATACAAGGAATATTTCCGTGATGATTACTATAACATTCATATTAATGTTTGCAATAATATTTTAAACTTCGTGTAAAGAAGTAATGAAATAAATTCCCGCATTAGGACGTTTGATAATACAATAATAAATTGTATTTATGGTCCAATAATAAATAATCTAATTGATTATAGTAGAACAAAGAATTGATCATTACAAAATTTGTTTGAGCTGTTTCAATCTCAATATTTATTTAGTAATATCATACGTATTATCTTCTGTGTAAGTTATAATAAATATTTATGCAATATTTTATTATATACATATACGAGAAAAATTCTAAAAAAAAATCTGTTTAGAAATTCAATATAAAATTTATTTTTAGCAAGAATTGGTGATACTAAATAAGCACATTATCAGGTTATAGAAAATCTCGTGTTTAATCAAGCATGTCCGAAAGTCTCAGAGATTAGGTCAGTATTATCGACATAAGCGGTAATTACTCACTTTTAATGGACGATACCAAATATCGAAGGTCCACAAAATTTTGCAGACAACACGAATCGAACTTCGATGGAGGGCGGATTTGTATAGGTCCTCCTCTGCAGTATGTATAATAATAGAGTAGCAGGACGCATTGCCTATGCATTACGAAACGTTGTTTGTAATATCTGTACATACAAATCTTCAAGTAAAGTATCTTATTTTCTTACAAACTATATAGCGGTGACATTTACGAAGAATACTTAAGATTTTGTTGTAATATTAAGTATTTATTCAGAATTCATGTTGTCCCAATATAGTTTGCTTCATGCACTCACTCGTCCTTGGTGTACGAAACGACGAAAACGATAAAAAAAAGGAAAGAAAAGAACAAAGAGATATCGTTTTTTATACAAGCTTATAGAGATAAACAATAGTGTGTGTGTATGGCGTACTCTCTCGACGAAAGCGAAAAGCGGGATCTATTGGCGTAAGACGACAGAGAAAAAACTCATAGTGTAATGCAAACTACTTGAAGGATGCGATTCTAAAATTTGATGTCACATTTGTAAATTCAAAAATTAAAGAAAATTTTAGCAATATTTCTTATAAATATTTGTGAAAGATATACTCGAGAAATCATTTGTAGGATGCAATACTTGGTTATCTAAAAAGCGATAAAAAAAAATCCGCATCCGTTATTTTCCACAGAATTAATACAAATACAGTTTTAGGATCGCCCTCGTCTTCGTTTCCATTACCAGTATACGACAGCCGTTACTGCACTCCATGAAGGGTATCATTGATTTTTCGAATAATACATAAGCAAAAGAGATGTCTTTTTCCTTGTGTTTAAAAATCCAAGCAAATTTAAAAACAGTTGTGACTTCGAGAATCATAAAGAAATTGTATTGTGTTACACTTTCTTTCCATCGCGGCGAGTAATCGTTTTTATACATTTATAGTTTACAAGTATACATAGTACTTGAAAAAAAAAGGAAAAAGGTGATCGTCGCGTTTTTTTTCACAGAAACGGGCAAACGTGAAGTACATACATTGATTGTGCTCACGTTGCCCGACTAAATCAAACTCGGATGCTACAAGTATCTAGTATCTAGTTTCTATCCATCGGGACTTCAGGATGTCGCGAATACTGATATCAAGAATAATTATGATTTATCTTAGTGGAGTACGCAGATCTTTTCGGCTTGGAAACGAAGACGATGACGACGACGACGATCAAACGAACGCTTCCGTTCTTGTTCCAAAATTGTTTTCGTTTTCTCTTGTAGCGAACGTTTCGAGGAATTTGCTAACGACGGTTCGTTAGCATATGTCTTGCGGTAATTAACGATTATACGGAGCCTTCATATTTTCCACAACGCGTAGGAAAAAAATTGAATGGTTTCTAATATGTATTCAGAGAATGTTGATCCATCATATTATTCTTTCAAACTTGCTTCCCTCCTTTTGAAAATTTACACTAAGAGAAACTTTTGTTACATATTACTTTACATTGATTTTTTGTGAACATCTTTATTTCTTAAAAAAGAAACGAAAACCGTAGAAGAAAATTATTAAATTATCTTTATCGTGTTGAGAATTCATTCAATTTTATCGCTACGTGTCTCAACTTCTCTTGTTAAAAACAAAAAACTAATTTATAGCTTTTGATTCTACATATTATTGTTAAATTTATTAACAGTTTTGTCAGATGCGATTTGTGCGAGCTTATTTCGTGGAGCAAATATTTTGTTGCGTTTTCGAGAAAATGTTTATCCAATCATTAGCGACGCGATGCATTTATATTCGATCACGAGGGACTATGCGCAAATTTTCGCATTGTTTGCGGATTTGATAACTTTATTGACGAATATAAGATCTAAGATCTTTCGCTTACTTGATTTACGATTAAACTCGCGCTTTATCGAGGCCCAGATGTACACCCGTCTATATCACGTCAATAAATCTGGCAGCAAAACGTGTATGAATTCATTCGTTTAGCATTAAGGATGCGCGTTGACCTTAGAAGCGCACGTTGGAATTTCATCCGGAGGGAAAAAAACTTCGTCGCGTTTTTTTAATCTTTCTGATTCTCAAAATAAATTTTTCGTGTATATTTTTTCGTGCTCAATATTATTTCATTTTCTTTCCATAAAATATATTTTGGCAACTATGCCGTCTATAGAAAGAAATCTGTCAGACTGTGCTAACTCGGACCACGTGCGTTTCTGACGTTTAGATATTAGTGGAATTCGGTTATTAAGTGTGATTGAATTCTCTTAGAAAAAAGAATGACCTGTCTCGTTTCTTGATAGAAATTCGAGATGCTAAATACTATATAGAAGACTGCATAACACCAGATTTTTACGAACAACTATTGGATCCGGGAGAAGGCAAAACGCGAACCGTAATTTATATAGTAACCGTTGCGCGTTGTTTCACGCAACGCCCGCGAATTTTCGCACAAAATCATTCGTCGTAAAATCGTTTTCTCGATTTCAGAGGATTGAAAATTTGATTTTGCGCACGTGACTTTGTCGCTTCTTATAACCGTTCGCATTTTTCTTATTAGCTTTTCTTGTCGCAGGGGGGGGGATTGCGAAATCGTGGTAAAAACTTTCGGTAGTCAGTAAACTCCGAAAATTTGTATTCTACTTTGAGGTCTCTCCAAGATGCTATTATTAATTTATTAGTTTTATATAATGTATCAAATAGTTTTATATGAGTTGATTCGCTTTGCCTCGTTATATATATATATATATATATATATATATATATATATATATATATATATATATATATCATTATTATTATTTATCGGCGAATCAGTTAATTAGACTTCGGCGCGAGAGGCTTGATTGCGGAGGGACTAGGTTTTCTTTTTATAACTGCAACGCGATCAGTAATATGTGCACAAAATAATTTAAGTGTCTGATTTTTCTAACAAGATTTTTTTAACAAGTGCGATACAAATTTGTCGGGCATTAAGTTGTGCAAAAATATACCTTTATATTCACAACAATATTCATAATTGTTGTCAATATAAGTATTCTTGCAAAAAATGTTATAATTTTAACGTTGTACGTAAAAATAGTAACATTTTTTCTACGTAACATTAAATTATTACAATTTTCGTATTGCGAACACTGTGATTATCTAAACCTACATTGAAAATTTCATTAGTTTATATATTATCACACGTATTACAAATTACCTTTTTGTCAGCAAGTCACACGATGCGAACCGTGGGGTCTTGTTTCCGAATTTGTACCGTCCTCGAAACGTGCAATGCTAGAGTTTAAGCGAGAACTTATTTCCCGACGCGTGCGGTTCTCTCTCGGAAAATACATCGGAAAGAATAATTTATCAACTAGATATTTGTCTAAGTGTTTTTATGTTCGGGAAATATGAGCGAGCTTTATAAGAGAAAATCAGATTCTTTAGTATTTTTTAATTCGATAATAATGGATATCCAAAAATACGGTAATACCTGCAAGAATATTTCTCGCAGACTGACGATTTAATAATATCGCACTTTGAATCGAAAGTGTTTTACACGCGAAAGAAAAAAAAATGAATATATTGCTCCACTTGGTAACTATGCCGAAACAATTTCTAAATCGTACTCCGAATGTCGTCGTGACATCGGATGAAGACAAGTGGTTCTTTTATACCGTTTTTCTACCGTATATTTTTATAATTGAAGCGTTCCGATTGAAGCGTTCTCTCCTCGCGGAGAACGTGAAAAAAAGCTAAAAACGGAAGCTATATGCTGTATATGCTCTCGCGCGGCTTTGGTAGCAGTTCTCTCCGAAGTCAGCCTCTTCAGTATTGTCACGAAAAATTCGAGGAAGTCTTTCTTTTCGAAACCGTAACGACAGCTACGATTATACATATATATATAAATATATACATATGCAATTATATCTGTAAATAATTCACGAATGTAAAGATTCTAATAAAATTTACCAATAACTTATGCGTTCTTCAAAACCCTCTCAGAAAAGCTTTCTTTTTTTCGCCAACTGTTTTTTCTTGCATTTTATCTGTAATATATTAATTCAAACATTTTAACACGATTAGATCAATTTAAACATTTCATTTCGCTTACCGAAGAGACTTACAGATTTTTATTTTATTAATGAATTTATAGGATTCATTTATAGAAATAAACTTATGTTAGAATTCATGATTATCTTTCACTTTGAAGTTTTCTCGTGAAACGTCTGTTCGGAGCGTTCGTTAAAAAAAAGATATGCTCACATTTTTTCTGATGATCGTCTAGTCGATTTTCATACTCAAGAAAGAAAGTGCGTTATTGTGAAATGAGCTGCTATTATTCGAAAGAATGGCAGGATTGTTATTAATAGAGCAAAAATTAGTCTGCCGAGACGAGAGACAGCGCAGTATGCATGGACTTCACCGTTGACTAAGGAAACAAATGTTAGTGATAGGTTACAGGAGATGAAAAGGAGGCTTCGCTGTACAAATGTTTACACATACACATGTATATATTTATTATTTGGACAGAGGTTAGTGATAAACAAGTAATCGCGGCAGCTGATGCAGTGACGTGTGTGTCAATCGAGAGAGCGTGAATGAAATAGAATGTATGTTAAAACGTGATTTATCGTTTGTTGTAATAAAACAAACTCCTCTGAATAATTATATTTCTACATAAATAAATAAATAAATAAAAACAAGAGTATAGATATAATGTACTGTCTAAAAGCGAGAGAAAAAAAAGAAGAGTATGTTTTAGGGTCTTTGCGCGTATTCTCACGAAGAGTGAGAGGTGTCACCATATCACGCCGTGTAAGATTATCCCGCGATACGTAAATAAATATAGTGATAATTATTAAAGAGGAATTTAAAAGTACTGCGGGCGAACCGTCGAGCTATCGTCGAGCTTATCATATTCGGCGCGATATACGAGACACTCTTTTGTATCATAGCATTATATATATTATATCACACCTATGTGTTTTTGTATTTGGTAATTTAAACGAAAGAATATCTCGAATTAACGAGCCGAAAGAGATTGATAGAAAGTATATTATATATATATTTGAGCTAGTAAAAAGCTATCGAGGGTTGAAGTTATCCCTGACGACGGTAATTTTCTCCCTTTTTCTTTGATCCTTTTTTGCTACTGAAAATAAAAGTAACGGAAACAAACACAAAGAAAGAACTACGATTTGTAATATACTTGTAAAGCTGAATAAACGCCTGAAATGACGATCCTGGATAAATTCGACACTCGTTTACTTATAACTTATTATTATGTTCATTGTCTGAAGGAAAAAAGGTACGTTCATAAAGAAAAATAAACAAGTATATATATCAACGTTTTATGTATTTCTTTATTGCCTTCTTCGTTAAGCTGTAAATGCACTTTGGCTAAGGAGAAAAGATCCTCGACTCAAGAAAACGTCAGAGCATCCTTGATCTCCATCGATTCCTTGTTTCTCCATTGGACATATCTAAAAAGACGAAATATTTAATTGTAAATTAGACACGTAAAAATAAGCATTCCTCCTTTTAAAAAACGTACAAACGTGGAACGTCTTTAATATATTGCAGCTTTTTCGGCTCCCTCGCGTTAGGATCATGCAGTCTGCATTTTTCTCTCCATACTTCAGTTGAATTCAATAAAGTCGAGTGATCTTGCTTTTTAACGATTTGTGATTTTATGATTGTTATCGTTTGATTTTTAATCAACCTCCGTCTCGCTATCAAATTTTTCTTTCTTTTTGTATATTCTGCATCTTGCTTCCTATCAGTATTATATTTCTAATATTATCAAAAAACACAATTTTATAATTAAGATTTAGAACGACAATTATACTACAAACTACATCTATATTAGTCATCTAGATAGATAGATTATTTAAGTATCACTTGTTAAAATATTATGATTTTTTTATTAAGGTTATAAAGTAAGTTGTAAGATAAAAATTAGCCGAAAATCTCATTAAACTTTTCTCATTATTTTATTTAGTACGTTAATATTCTTTTCGTGTAACTTTGAAAACAGTTGACTCTACCTAAAAGCTTTAATCAACATCGGGTTGTACTTTGGTTCCGCGCTCAAGTCGTTTTTCGAAGCTTCGGAAGAAACTTCCATCAATTTTCTCTCACGATGCTCCGCCAGAACTTCTCGAAGTCTTTTCAATCTTTCCCTTTTACGTTTATCTTGCGCGGCAAGCTTCGACTCCATCAGAATCCTCGATTGCTCCTCGTCCATCAAACGTTTATTCTCTCTTTCCGTTTTCCACCGTCTTATTAATTCCTTCTTCTGATTATTGACATCAACGGAATTGCCACTCTTCGTTGTCCTTCCTTTGCATTTATCCATCACGCAAGTCGAAACATCTTCCGTGATATTAGAGTGCCTTCTCTCTCGCGAAATTTCTTCCAAGGTCTCGGCCCCGGTTTCATCCTCGCGATTCTTCATCTTCATCTTCTCCATTTCTTTTCGTTTGCGCCACTCTGTAACTCTCGAGCGTTGCTTTTCACGCAGCCTCAGATAAATCTTGTACCAAGCCTCGTGATTCACTATAGTTTCCGCTGTTAGATCCGGACATTTGACTCGAATGGCAACGACCAAGGCAGGGATGTTGCTGCACTTCTTCCGCATTTTTAGAAACAACAGGTGATCCTCGTCGCTCCAATTATCAGTGTGGCCTGCGACGTAACTTTTTAATTTAATATGCTTTGAATACTGATTTTTTAAAATACGATCTGTATAAATGTATAGCAATTGATAAAATACATTTAATTGTATTTAATAAGAATAGGTCATGATTTATTTATATCTACTACTTGATTGGATTAATATAAACATTTTATTAGACAATATTTAACACAAATATATTACGTGTTATAAAGTAACACGCAACTGTCATATAATTTATGTTTTACTGCTCACTTTAATTGCCAACGCAGGCGAATGCAAATGTGTTCGATACCTGTTTTAGCAATTAACTCGTGGAAGTTCTCGATCTCCTTATAATCATAACACTTTTTATTTTCCTTAGAAGACGCGGCGGACGTCGGTTTGCCGATACTACCGGTTGCATTCTCATACTTATGCAAATTCGATTCAAATTCACGTAATTCAGATTCGAGAGCAGTTTGCTCCTGCGACAAAGTCGTAGTCTGCAGTTGGCAGGTCTCCTGAAAGTCCCGAATTTTTTGCGACAATTTCACGAGCCGTAGTTTGTATGCATTTGTATCTAAATAAAAATTTATTTTCTGGTTTTAAACACCGAACTTATCTCTTTAATCGTTAAGATGGATTTGGATTAGAATTTAAATTTCTTTTAAATAAATTTTTAATGAATAGAAATTGCAACACGTTTAATTAGAAATAATATGTAAAATTTTAGATTAAAATACAAAAATAATTCGGGAATAAGAACAAAAATAAAAGCGAGAGTATATTATCAGTGGAAAGTAAATGAGATATGCAAAGATTCACCTAATTTTTGGATCTGTTCGGGACAGTTCGTGACTGATTGCGCCGATTGCATCTCCTCAGTAATTTCCTCCAAGGGTTTTCTCATATTATCCAGAAAAATCTGCCTTTATATAAAGACATATATCGAAGTTAAAGACGCTGCGAAACGATGCCGTGCGGACTTGATATGCATAACGCAATCTAAGATCGACTGATTCGTTTTTCGCTGCCTACCTGTTTTTCGAGATGTCACTCATATTATGCAAAACGGGTCGTAGAACTTCTGGTTCCAGTTTCATGTTCTCCATCAAGTTGGCGAGACTCTTTTCCATCAGGTACTCTTGCTGCTTTAGCTTCAACAGGGATTTCCTGCATTTCGTGCTTTCAGCGGAGCGCACTTTCCCACACGGCGGGATTCGTTTTTCTCTCTTATCTCTCTCGTGAATAATTCCGCTCATTGTACACACACAACTGCGATATTTTCGTCTGGGAAACTTATTGCCGTTTATTGCTATAATAAAGTTAATTGCTATAATATAAATTTATTAATCTAAAAGCTTATGAGTCAATAGAGTGCCTTTGCGTAGAGAGTTCACTGGAGACCTGACAAAGTTTTACATATGGGTTTCCATAGCAATTCACCATAAACATCTCCCTTCCCGTGCAATCGCACCTGCTGATCAAGTAGAAAACTCGTATGTAATTATGCAATTTCACAAGAAGCGCAAGAAGAGCAAAAAGCGCATTTATTCGCGTATAAATATTTTATATGTGAAGAATATTGTAAAGATATATATCTAATATATTAAGTTAAAAAGCTGCTGCATAAAATATTTTTCACGATGCATATTCGTTATTAAAAAAAATTGGTATTATACTAAATATTACCTTTCACTTGAAGTTTTAATTTCCAGTTAACTTTCTAGCTAGTATTTATTATTGTTAAATTATCGTAATTGAATGATTTGTTTAACCTAATATTTATAATTATTATTATCGCAACTAACTGACTTTTTAACTAGTTTATTTATAATAATTTATTATTATTATCGTAATTGATTGACTTCTTAGCTAGTATTTATCATTATTATTATCATAATTGTCACTTGCAATGTGCATTCATGTTAAATAACGAAAATATATCTTAATTATTATCGCATATAATCAACTTTAAGTAGCTAATTAGTCATTATTTCTCGCATAAAGATTTTTTAAAGGCACTAAACCTTTATAAAAACATAAATAAATTACATACAAAAAAATATAAACCTTTGTTACCCGAAGTCGATTAGATTTGCGGCGGTATTCTACAAACACGTGTTTATCGACGGCTACATGAAAACGATCTGGTCGGTAATCAACGATGCGACATAAACAGGTATGTGCATTTTGAATAATAAAAGAAAATAATCGTCATTATAATATTTATAGAAAATTAGAAGAAGGAGAAACGTTTGTGTCTCCACTAAAAAAGATAATAAATATACTTATTATTAGATTTTATATACGGTTACGCAAAATGTCAATAAAGATTTTACGAAAAATTGAAATGAAAATAATCTGAATTTTATCGAAGAAAAGACGACACTTCGTTAACACACACGTTGACAAGGGTTCAAAAGATTGTTTATATTTACGGTCGTTGTATCGACGATATCGCGATGAGCGCGCGTTCTCCAATCTGTAGTGACCCCTCGTGGTGCGCCGCGGATCGACTCCGGTCTCCGGTTCCCCCTTTCCACCCGCGGCACTTCGACCGCTCGCACGGCGGCGCATTTATACGGGCGGCCTGTCTCTAGGCGCCTCAGTCTCTGATTGGGACGCGACGAGTGCGAGCATGGGGTTCGCGCGTAACCCCGCGAGACGTATACCGCAGCGGCATCGCGCGTTTTAAAACCGCTTGAACGACGTACGCGCAGCAGCGAACGAAAAACGAAAACCGCTCCCGATCGGGAAGAAGAAGAGAGCGATAAGAGAGACGAGGAGGACTCCTCATCCTCTCCTCCGTCTGCATGGTTCCGTAATCTCGCGCGCGCTCGCCGAGATCTTTGACATCTTCCAACCCTTTCTCACCGCCGCCGCCGTTCGTGCGCTTCCCCGGCAGCGCGACGCATTCCCCGGCGCCGAGAGCGCGCGCCCGATCGCGTATGTCGCCGGGAAATCCACCGGCGTCGACGGACATTCGATTTTCCGCTCGATGAGTGAAGAATCCGCCGCGCTGCCGTGAGAGCTGATCGCTGTGCGCGCGCGCGCGCGCGATCGGGACTCGCCGCGCGCTTGTGGTGATTCTGGTGGTGGTGATTTGGGAAAGAGACTTCCTCCCCCGGGACTCGCGAGGCAAGCGTAAGTACTCCGAGTCATCCTCGATATGCGCGCTTTTGTAAATTACAAACGTGTACATGTACGTCATTATAACCGTGCATTTGTAATGCTTATTGAGGACGCGATAGGTATTGGTAGGTATTGAACGAAGGAAATCGAGGTACGTCATCTCGATTGACGTTGAAGGCGGAACGCTCGAGTTGAATTAATAAGCAGGTGGATTTGTGATCGGCGTATTCTGAGTCGTTTTCGTTGTGCGATAAAAGATTCATTGTATGAGACAGAATATAGTATCTTTTATATTTCGATAGCAATTGTGGTTATATATAAATAAGTAATATATATGTATGTATATAATTTATATTTATATCTAAATTTTAATTTATTGTTATTTAAATATCTATAATTGATATTTATTATTAATATATTATGTATTCGAAAGATTTATAAATTAGAAAAACATGAATTAAATTGTGGATATTTGAGTGAGAAGACTTATATTGATCTTTAATTTTTGGATATTTACTAGTTCGATTTTTGTTTTATATGTAAATTTTGATACTTTAAACTTCTAGAGAGAGATTAATATAATAAAATTATATATACGTAACGTATCTGCACAAGGAACGATTATATATAAATATCATCGTGGCTAGAATCGTCTGCATAAAATTCCTCGCGACACACCCTGTAATTAGGTAGTTAGGCCATTTAAATGAGAAAATGGAGCATCTCGACTACCAGCAATGCAGCAGGACATAAATAACTGATGCATCTGTTGCATTGCAAAGATGACTCATTGGCGAGTTCCCTTATCCGACGACGCTGATAAGGAAACATGGCACGCGATATGTTAATGTTTGACTTGAAATGGATATTCGAGATGATAATCATATGCGAGTAGATAAACTCGAGCAATGAAGAACGCGCGAGATGAATTCCTCGGAGAGCATTGCAATTACACATGTGGAATTATCATAAAATTATATTCATTTATAATCATCATGCACACTTGCGCGTGTAAAATGATTATAAATTATATATATATATATATATATATATATATATATATATATACATGATTTTATATGTGTATGATATGATTGTATTTAAATAATGGTGCATAATATAACGTGCATTATGATATATAGTACCATATAATACGATATATTGATCCCGCTGTAAGTCCCTAATAGGCAATAATTAATTAAAGCCTTATTTTATACAATTTTATGCTATTATACCTTCCTATTCTGGCTACTTAATCACCCGTTAGAGTTGCTTTTACAGAGAAAGTTGTTCATTGTTCGAGCGATCGCAAGGAGGCTCCGCTCCGTAATCATTTAATGATTTAATCAATTATGAGTAATTGTGTTTGCAATACCGTAATATAACTAATTATTCGCGATAGGTGGACAATGATTAATTATAAGTAATCGAAATTTTATACCATTCCCACGGATATTCCTCGTATTATTACGTTTACTTAATCACTCATTAAAATCACTTTTACATTAGAAAACTTCATTGTTCTAACCATTGTAAGGAAATGTTGCATCGTAGTAACTTAATTAGAAGTCGTTAGTGTAATCAGAATACAAATCGCGTGACTTTCCTTACGTAAATAATTCTACGTGATGCACTGCGGAAGTGAAGTAGATTGAGTAACTTGTTGACAATATACATAGATTTAAAATTTAATGATATTTTAAAAGAAACCAATTTTTCTGTCACAAAAAAATTTTTATTGACTACGTTTTAATTAATTCCTATATATAATTATATCAATTATGTAAGGGAAGAACCAGACGAAGGTCGGAGATTTGGAAAAGTAATCGATCCAGATCAACGGTACGCGAGTTAGACCGCGGTTGACGAGTGTACTCGCCCGCGGGACGACTCGCGCGAGTAATGGCGCGATAATTTCGCGGCGATTGAATTGCCGACGCAATTACTCGCTGGAGGCGTACACTTCTGCGAGCGAAAGACGATCGAGATAAGTGGACGGAGACAAAGCGTTTTGTCGCGTGAGATAGTCTCTCAAACTGTGCGATGTCGTTGTGCGCGATGCGCAACGAGATACTCTCATCTGACAATAAGTAATAAATGCAGGCGTGGTGCATAATAAGCGACGCACGATGATGCTTGCGTGTCGCGATTACTATTGAACGGCATTGAACTTTCGCTCGATCCTTATCGATCTCGCGTACGTTAGATATTGCACCTTGCACCTTGGCATCATTTTTACGACTATTTGCGTTAGAAAAATACTTCATTTGTGTAGATGTATGCGCAAAAACGGTTTTAGCGGAAAAAACATAGTTTTGGTCTTAATAAGCAATATTTCTTAGATTGGCGATTGAAAAATTCGTGGAAACAGTTTTTTTCACTGTCTTTTGTATTAAATTCTAATATTGCCATTAAAGTTTCGATATTTTAATATTGCATCATTTTAATACCTATATTTTATTATCTACTGATTTCTTTATGTTAATACAGTACTATCTGACGGAAATGAATTTAGATAATGTAGAACAAATGTATAGCTTATTTTCACGCTTTGAGTAGGCAACAAATGATATGCCGTTATTACGCATCGTACGGAATTGTAATCATCCGGTCACCATAACGCGGTATTCGCAGTGCTATTACTGCTCAATCAAGTAGGTACATCATAGACGAATTGTTGCGCCTCGACATTGTGCGATAGATCACTGCGTTGCTGCGCGAGGATCGGCGGCTTCGGAACACCGTGTGCTGCTCGTTACGACTGTTCTCCGGTTAAAAGTGAATGGGGAACCCGCTCATTCATAAGATTTTCTTTCGAGGGGGGCAGCGAGAACCAGCCGCGCGTTCCCTGCTCGCTCTGTCCAGTCTCGCTCGCTTCGGCCGAGCGCCAAGCGCCGAGCGTCTGCGAAGGATGCGCTTTGCAGCGACTGGACATGCAACTTATCACGCTCGCTAATGCGAAGTATCTCTCGATCAAAGGACGAAGCTCGCGAAAACGAGGGTCTCGGAATAAATATTTATAGTCTCGCTCTCCTGCGCCCGCTTCGCTTCGCGTAAACGAGTTTTCGCGAAGATCGAAAAATAGCTAACGATTTCACATTGGTAACAGCGAGCGTTGAGGACTAATGACGCTATTAGTTCGTTATCTAACTTTCCAGACCACTATCGTGGATATTCGTGTCGGGAATGCCTCGACGACTTCTCTCTCTGCGCGTAACGGGAAATTGATTGCTACCTCTTCAAAATGTTTAACGGAATTGCGCTGCAATCTGACTATGTACAACTTCTAAACAGAAGTTGAACATTAAATAACGTGTAATATAGAATTAATTAATCCTGATATATAAAGACGACGAAATGATTAACGCTGTATAAACTGCGCGTTAACCGCACGAAAACATGGGAGTCTAATAACCGGCTGACATATTCAGAAAATGATTAACTAACAGCCGACTTGAGCTAGCTTTATATATCTCGTCGCTCGGGAATATACCACCAATCGTAAAATCTGTAAAATATACGCGGCCGCCACGTTGATGCAACAAATCAGTGCTCGGATAGAATGAGAGAAAGGGGGATACACGTCGGACTTATCTCGCGGAGAAACACGAGAGGCCCTTACGCGGTTTGCAAAGGTTTAACATCGTTAAAAAAACGCGACGATAACGCGGCCGAAACATATCTTTCTCTCTTTCTCGCTCTCGTTAATCCCATCTCTCGCTCGCGCTCGACGCCGGCCAGTAGATTACAACGTATACCGAACATCACGATTAATGAATGGCTGTCAACGGCGTTGCATCGCCGGAAAATCAGTTGCACGTATATCGCCGGGCTGTACGCGCTGTCGAGATGCGTTTGGCGAGAGACGTGCCATGCGCCTCGTGCATCGGATTAAGTTGGATTTCAGTGCGTACGCGCGTTTTGATATCCCGCACGATGACAGCACGATCCTTAGAGCGATCAAGGAGTGTGTAATTTTTGCGAGGGGAGATTATGACGAAAACCGAGCCTTTAGTTTCGAAAGTGCGCGGAGGATGCCCACGGGAGAAATTATGATGTCAGAGAAGCGCGGAGCTGCTTTTTCTTATTTCAGGCATTGATTTTGAAACGAATTTTTGTCTTGCCTATACGGATTCTTCGGTCCACTTGGAATTGAAGTTTCTGTGATTTAGGATGCTCAGCTGGCGGACCGGCACCTTTAATCGCGGGTCCTCGAGATTCAGCCTCGAGTGTTCGCGCGCAATTGTCAATACGGTTATGGAAATGGACCTCCACGAGCGGAGGAGAAAAAGGAGCAGACGAAAGACGCGTGGGGGAGGGCAATAAGTCCGGCCGAGGCGGGAGGTGATCAATCTCGGCGCGCTCGAAGGTAACTTTACGGGCCGGCGCGTAATGATAAACGACTTCGAAGTCGGTGCTCCGGTCGACGTTATCGAGTCCCGCACGTAGTCCCAAGATATCGCGTTTCTCGTTGCAACGCGGGCCATGCGCGACCATGCGCGACGCGGATTTGCATTCGCGCTCGGCTACGCGCGCGCGGGCGTTACCCGCGCCGCGCCGAGCTCGTCGTGCTCGTCGTCGTCGTCGCCGGGAACAGGTTCATTCCGTCGTGCGAAATGAATGAAATCGTTAGGCGTTACGAACACGCCGACGCCGCGCCGGACCGCTTATCGGATCCCGGTATCGGTGCACGTTCGAGCGCAATTATGCGTCGCGTAACTCGACGCGCGTTGCGCGCGAGAGGGAACAGGCGCCGGCTGACACATCCGGTTTCCCGGATATGCAGCGCCCATCGAGATGACTGTCCGTACTTTACATTGAATGCGACGCTGCAATATCGTTTGTTATTAGAATCAGCGATTTATTTTTCGACGATTTCGCGGCAGCTATTAAATCGACACTGAATGATCATTTTTTTTTAAATAATTGTACAAGGTTTATTTTGTCAGAAGATTACAGAAGAATTTATCGTGTGTAAAGATCTAAATATAGTTTTCTTGCCAGAAATACTTTTTAGACGGGAAGGTATAAATGACGCCGGCTTTACCAGTTTGGTTGTGTTTGTTTTAGTTTTGGAGACACATGCCGCTATATATCGCGATGTGTGTTTCGTGCAGGATTATATTTATACACTTCAGCATCGTTATACTAGTAAGGAATTTTAAAACAAACCGTTTCCTCGGACAAAGAAACGCTGTCATTCTTATGCGAGTGAGTGGGCTTTTAATATCTCGACGACGATGATATCTCGAATCCGAGTCTCTTCCACCCCGCGATGTAATCATTACGGTTGCATTGCCTCCCGTTCTCTGAGTACCTCTTCTTGGTACATGAAGAAATAGCACCTACATAGAATAATTGTAGAATGTTTATGACGCGATAAAAGCGAAGTGTGTTACAGTTTGCGACGGTATTAAATATCCTGAGAAAAAGTATCTTATATGATGATGTATTCGAAAGTCGTTATGTTGTTGCGAAAATTCTGATGTGCATATCTTATGCGACAAACAGATAATTCATAATATTTTATGAATAATGGAGGAACGGAATATATGCATAAACGTATGTATATCGGCCTACTTATATTTAATTAGGAAAGTTGGTCAAGTCTGACAAAATTGACAGATCTGTCGAATATCTCTGCTATGTAAATCGTATATTCTCGTGTCGTCTTTATGACGAAGGCACAGTCACGCAACTTTTTATCTCTTGTAGCTTTTTTTTTTTTAAAGCGTTACACGGACGCTTAAACTTCTGCTACGGAGCACATTTATCGAAAATGAAATAGATGCGTCTTGTCGAGTCGCGAATAATCACGCGGAATCCTGGGACGTGGGACGACTCTCGTGGCGAAAAAAAAGACCGAACATAGTTGATATTTAATGGGCTGTAAAAGAGCAAATGACCGTTAATTGCGCGGCGCGCCTCATTGGGCTTGCATGAAACGAGCATTATACGTACCCGGGCGGATTCGTTTTCTATATTTACCTTTCGCGAAATTATCACATCGGCCATCGCCATAATTACGACGCCAGCGAGACTTTCAATTTATCGCGATCTTGTTTTCCCTTAATAATATATCGGTGCTATCTTTGGTACGACGCAAGAATGTTGTCGTCGCATTGCTCGCGTATAACGTAACATTACTTTAACGCGCGCGCGATTAAATTGCGCGGCCGGCGGCGGCCGATCGAGCGCAACAACACTCGCGTACGCCTCTCACATCTTGCGCGTATGTATATCACACACGCGGTATTTATAAATTGCCAGATTATAAAGGATCTAATGTGAAATCGCCGGAGAACGCGGGGTAATATAATAAAGCATCAGAAAATTGTTCGTAATTACTCATAAAGTCCTTACCTAAGACGGGATCTTACGATATACGGATTTGTGAAAGAAACGCAACCTGTGTGCGACAGGTACGTGTAATTCTGCAAAACGTCACCGCTCACGCACGATTATTATATTACATGGTTACTGTTTACATAACTCATCCTGCATAATATTTATCGTAATCGACGATGAATGAGGGGAGGATGAATCGGATTATATGAACTTAACTCGCGCGCGCCCCAGAGAAATTATAGTAATAGAGCGTAAGAGTAACTGCTTCCTGGCGATTAGAAGAGTCAGTAAAATAAGTCGTGGGGATCGGAATTGTATACGTGCGCGCGTTCGTAAACGTCGCATGGGCGACAGATAAAAATGACGAAGCAAGTCGAGGCGGTCGGAATTGAGTCGCCGGGCGACTCGTAAAGACGTTTAGATATATATATATTTTTTTTATTTAATCCGGTTCGGCCTTTAATTCTATTCACCCGTCTCATCGTGTCCGTTGCTATGCAGCGACACGATCGGCGGAGGAGGACGTCCTGAAAGGTTTAACGCCCGCGAGAGAGACCGAAGAGCGCAACGTTGCTCGTACGTTTTTCTAGCTTTGTGCCATTTCATTTTCCATCAAACGCGACTTCATTGTTCGCGCTGAGACGTTCGTCGAGAAAGGGTTCCACGAGCCTCGTCGGCTTCTTATTATTCCATTGAGCGGCACGTAAGGGACGGAATATTAAGAAGTTGCTGCCCTATGGATATCGCGCGCACGGTTGTTCCCTATGAAAGCGCGTTCGTAAGTTTACCTACGTGAGCGTACTTTAAAGGCGCGTTACACCTGACATAACGGTGCATCACGTCGCGTCTACGCGATGTCACGAAGAGCTGCATACGCAGATAAGTCGGGAGCGCGATTATATAGTCTCGCAGAATCTTGAGGGAAATCAAAGTTTTCCTTAGCATCAATCTGAGTATTTTTATTCCGTACACATTCCTAGTCTATTTAATATTTTTTTCCAATACAACCCAAAAATGTTATTTCCACGCTCTACAAATTCTACTCTTGTAAATTTCACTGACTTGGTTTCAAGTTTCGGGCTTCAAGTTTCAAGCAACGGGCTGTAATTTCAGCCCATTTATACCGATTTTATTAGTGTCTGTCATAACGGAATTTCGCATCTGAAAAAACACGGCAATTATGTAGATGGCAATCGCGAAGCTGGCCATGCCAGTAAATGAAATACCATCGCGTTGACAACATTAACATAACGATAATCGACATCTGTGTTACCCCGGCGTCAAATTGGAAATGCGCTTCGTTATTTAGTACTTGCAAAGTCATCGATTATTCATTCGTGGATCCGTGTGTAGGAACACATAAAATCCCGTTAACCACTTTGCGAAATAAAGGAGGACGCTATCAATTCCCGAACGCGTCTTTCGCCTGGCTGCGAAGATAGCGCGCGTGAATCGCGCACGTTTAAGGATTAAATTCCACGGTGCATCCGCGTGCATCCCTAATAGATTCCTTGGCGCTGCGCCGACATTTATGAAAGCCACGGCGAACTCCGTGAAGCGCAACGACACGTTTTACACGCTCGCAACCCCGCTGTGATTCAGCAACTGCCGCTTTCGCCCTTTTGCGAGTGGTGATAAAAAGCCACGAATTAGCTCGTAAATTAGCCATCAGTCGCCTACAGACGCTCGCTCGTTTTTCATCCACCATGTATACCGCTGAGTGCGTTTTAATTTATTCTTCGCTTTGTGACAACATAATTTTACAATATTTTATTGAGGCGAAACATTTCAATTACGCGTCGTGTCATATAACAAATTGTGCCTTTGATCACTCGCGTCACTAAATTAAAATCATTAAATCTGTATTACGGCCGTATCGCGCCATTCATTTAATGCGTGATACATTTTATCAAGTCCGTAGCGTATATCTGGATACAGAATTCCATGGATACGAGATAAGCGTATCATAAATTATCACGCGCATTCGCCGAAGGAGGGTCGATAAGGCGTTGCTCAAGTTGTTCGTTCCAGACGAGCCGTTTCCGCGGTCCGCAGATCACAATCAACTTAAACTTTGGCATTTTCAATCCTTGTGTGTGCATAATAATGCACCCGATGCAGTATGCGCGTGGCGCCGACGACGTGGGGCGTGTTGCCGCCCGAGGCGAGACGCGCGCGAACGAGGAGCGCGTGCGTCGTATCGCGGGGAAACGCGATACGATGACATTTCACAGTCACCTTTTGTAAACCGTAATCCCGCGATCGTGCGGCTGCCGGCGAAGGAATCCCTCATCTCAATCCCTCTCGCCTCCACGATCCGCTCCCGCGCGTCCCCTTTACGCGCTAATTCCTTTCTCATGTCCTCCGATCTTTCTTCATTTCCTTCTCTCCTTTTCCTCCCTCCGTCGTCCTTTACATAACGCCGTAGACGTTAATAAATTATAGGCTTGAACGCACAAGGATGAGAAGTGCCGGCTCCAAACTCGCCGCGTCTATCTTCATTTGTGTTCCTTCGAAAAATCGGAATTGATATTTCCTTTTAGAGTTCGATCAGACGACGACATATTTTATTCCTCAACTTTGAACTTTTGAACTCCGAACTAATCCAATTAACCCTCTCCTAAATAAATTTTATCGTACCATCGTATATTACTGAAAGTGATTTTCCTCTTCTGATCTCCGTAAATGATTCTCAAGCTCGTTTCGGTCAATCCTTGACGTCGAGTTAAGGGGGGGAGGCCAGACCGCATGGAAACGAGGTTTTGTGGGGTCCCATGAATGGAGTGTTTTGTCGCAGTCGGATATTATGTCGGCGGCGCGCCTGTGACGGATGATTTCCCACGATTATCTTCTCCGGTCAGCGCATGCCGGTGGTTGGAAAATTAGGATGTTTAGGAAGCCAAAGGGGATAATTAATTTCGCACACTAGTCAATGACCTCAGAATTGTTGGAAGGATAAAATATATCTGTTGCCCTATAATAAGCCGTCTCAAACAAGTATAATATGTGTAAACTTAACATTAATTAATAGTTCAAGGAAATGGCACAGTCTCCGATGACACATTTTTAGCGTATGCGGAAATCGACCTTCCGCTCATTCACGCAGATCGGCACGCAAACATTCTGAAATTTATTGACGGTCGCCGATCCCGCGCCTGTCACGGCACTTCCTTTTGAATTCGCAGCCAGGCGCATTAATTCATTCGTGCCCGTTCGGCTGGCGCAATGTCTACTCATTAATCCGCCGCGACGCGCGGCGTAGGCTTATTTATCAAATACCAAAGTCCCGTTCGTCACCGAGATTTCCATTCAGCGAAACTCGAGCGCGCCGAAACGTCATCCGGCGACGCGACGCTATTCAGTCGCTGTATCGGCGCGACCATGTCTTACAATGAGTTCACTTGCGACATTGCCGAGTCTCGACGAGAGCTCCCGATCCCGATATTACCTGTACATTACTCTACGAGTTGCGCACAATGCTGTTGATGGAGATTTATATACATGGTCGCTGTGTGGAAATGTAGCAGGAACTAAATACTAAATGACTCAATGTGACGTACGTGAACGTATGTAAAGCGTGTTTGTTTATTCAGAAATAAACATGTATTGTAGTTAAACAGCGGAAGGAAAAAATATCGAAAGAATATTGTTCAATTTTTTGGCAGTCAATAACTTTTTTTTTAAATCTATGTATATTTGTTTATAATATTGGACCAATTGACCAAATGAGACTAGCGCTAGTTCCAGACAACTAAACTTTCTATTTTGGAACAAAGAGAATATTGTGCTATTTTGCTGAAAAGAAGAAACTTACGTAATACGCATACAAATAATTCAAATTATGCACGTACTTTAACAACAAAGTTTGTAAATAGAATTTACCTTTACCTAAGTTTTACCAAAGTTTTCGGTTAATTTGAATCTCACAATGGCGATTTTCATGTATGGGGAGTATGCAGAATGTGCAGTACGCATATATATATATATGGGGTGGTTGTATGACGAGCATGGGGGGAAAATATCGCGGGGATGACCGCGCCATTGTCAACAGCGACACCCGGAGTGGCCATTGTCTGGCGGCGGAGCCCCGCGATTTTTATACATTGGATGTTTATAATCTGCCTCTCGCATCTGCGAAATAATGCCCGCGGATTTGCATACGCAACGGTATCTAGACGTGGAAATATCGCGTGAGAAAACGAATCGGGGCCCCGTTAGCGGCACATTGCAATTCCCGTGCGTGGCAAACGTAGCTTTCGTCGGAACGATTAATAATCGTTGATCATGATACGGGATATTTCAAGAGTTGAAATCATAAAATTTTAACTCAACGCATATCGCAAATTTGATGCAACATATAAATGCAGTTGAATATTAAATGCAATTAATTTATATAAACTTGATTTTTTTTTAAATTATATACTGTGTTATATTTTTGCACTCAGAATATGTACACAGCCAAGTATCGAATAAAGAAGGAGAAAAGAAAAGTAACACTGATAGAAAAATAATTGACAAAAAATTGATTAAAGACAAGAAATTAATAAGAAAAGATAATGATAAATGCAAGTTAGGGAAATAATTATTATGATTGATTGAAAAGTCAAACAGTTAGAAGAGTTGATAAAACTTCAAGGATTTTAAGAATTTAAAAAATCTGAAAATTATGTGTTAAAAGGTGTCCCATTATCGACCTATGAGCAACCTGTAAAAGATCCCATTTGATCCCTTAGGATTCACGTGGGTCTAAAAAGGTGCGGAAGTCTTTTGTCGTAATAGCACCTAACAAAGTCGTTTCAGTTCTCGCCGAACATCCTAAATAAGCGGATGTGAAAAAGTGCATGTGCCGCAGAGCTCCCAAATCTAGAGTATAAAGTCAAACAGCTTAAAACTTGTTGTCGATATAAAACGGTATAAATGTAATGCGATATACTTTATTAAATTATTATGTGATATTCAAATTTTAAAGCAAATGTGATATCAGTAAATAGTAATTTAAAAGTGTTCAAGATATTATCTGTTTATAGTTTGTAATATTAAAATAAAAAGAAAGGAGAACAAGAGAAAAAAATACATAATTGTCTAAAGATAAACTTAATATATATACATTCTAATTCAATATAATTTAATGTTTTTCAGTTTTCGAATCGTTAAAATCATGTCGGTGCTACTGGAAGGGAGGTCGTACAGGCCGTTCAAATCCTCGGAGGAGTACCTGATAGCGATGAAGGAGGACCTGGCGGAATGGTTGAACGCCCTGTATCCGGAGCTCAGGATCAATCTCGACAATTTCATGGACAGACTGGACACGGGCGTCGCTCTATGCAAGGTGAGTGTGTGTCACAATGATTTGCCTGTCAACTTACAGCTATATCGCGGAAGCACGATTGTCCGTGCGGTTTAGCGCGCGCCGCGCGCCGTACAGCGCTCGTAACGAGGCGATCCTTATCGCGCGCGCGACTTATCGTCGTCGAAAAATTCCCCCTTGCGATCGAGATATGCCTATTGACCTCAATTCTCGAACACGGTTGTCACGGTTCTCTCGCTCGTTCCGCGTTTATTTTCTCGCCGGTTCGTAAACATCCGCCTATAGATGGAGTACCGCGAAAGTGCGGCTATACGTACATTAGCGACGTGATTCCTTTAGAAGTACGCGTTTTTTAGCGATCCATTCTGTGGCAACTTGTTATTCGAAGCGATACAAGCTGAAATAATTCTGAATAATAGATATTAGCAATATTGACGTTATATATGAGCATTAAGTGCGAATGCGAGTTAAAAATGCGGGAAAAACTTTGGACATGCTAAATTAGTTCTTCTTTAAAATTCGGATATGAAGTTTCCTGTCGAAACGCTGGCGTCATTCACAAACACACGGCACAACACGCGGCACGCGCTAAAGATGCATAAAAGCTGCACGTGTGCATCGCGACAAGGAGGAAGAAGGATGCGGGTGACGTCCAGCGGAAGCTCTTCGTCCTGCGTGGCGTGAATTATGATTGAACTTAATGCGAGTGGGAAGAGTACAGCGTGTCATTAAAGAACTCTTTTATTTCTCCGGCCGTTTGTCTACATCCTTATTAAAATGTTATAAATATCACAATTATTCTGACAATAAAAATTCGCGCACGTTATAAATCATCAATAACATAATTTTTGTTATGATAATTCTATGATTTTTTTTTTAACCTAAAATCTATAATTTCCGTTTATCATATAATTATAGATAAATTTAATTAGTAATCTAATTTAATTTAATAAAAGAGAATCGTGACTCCATAAAAAATGATCATTTCTTTATTTATTTAATTATTTAAAAAAATTTACTCATTTATATTTTTAAAAATCAATGCGCGAAGAGTATGTATTATATATTCTCTTTCTCTTTTTTGATATTTATAGTAAAAATGAGTTTTTCCGCGACATACGTAATGGCGAATATAGATGTCTACTTAAACGAAGTTGAAATTATGCATGTGACAGCACGCGCGTACATGTTACTTTTTCGTCAATAAGCGACAACGAGTAAAACCTGTATGCTAAAATCACTGGCTCTTATTGACGCGCGGTGTTGAAATAAAAAAAAAAGTACATACGTACAACCTGTATCTCCCACACGACCATGCCACTCGACATGCAGCGACGGATAGAGTAGTCATTCGTAGCGTGACCGATCGGCTGTCGACGGTGTACACGGTCAGCTTATTAGCTCGGGCATTATTAAAGCAATTTTAACGAGTCATTAAGGGCACGGCAAATTGGAGCGTTTAAGAAAAAATATAAGACACAATGAATAATGGTTTAATTACCCGATTAATGCGGCCGGCAATCGCGACGCTCTTATGCCGGATCACGAGCGCGTGGAAATTACGAGTTTAAGATTTGCGCGTTTGTATGCAATCGCGAGCCGAGATAAGTGCCGCAGCGATAGAACAGCGCTGGCTGCGAATATTATCGGCTTGATTCATGGCTGGGAACGCGAGAAAGGGAAAAGAGTCGTAAGCACAATGCGTCATTATTAATACGCTAATTAAAATTTGTTGCTCGATAGATGACTTTCCAATGCCGTGAATTCTTACACTTTTATTACCGTCATTTTATATCCCGCGATCCCAGATCACGGCTCGATCCGTTAATGGTTCCTGGAACGATACCGCGCCCGATCAATCGCGATCCAGCGTGGATCGGCCCGCGTGCCGGATCGAGGCTCGAGTCGACTTTCACTGATCTGCCGACGACGATCCACCGCGGCCACTCGAGTCGACCGAAACGAGCTCCATTCATCGCCACGGGCCCCGTCGCGCACGCCCATAATGCCCACCGGATCCGCGACGGGTATCCGATCGGCGCGGAGCGCGTACGCTCGTATAAATGCCGGGATATCGGCCGGACCGTGCTCGTTATTAGCGGCGGCGCGCCACCGTCGTCGTTATAAATTTATGCCGGAGAAATATTTAGAGTAGGCAGAGGACGATAAAACCGCGGCAGCTCGTTCGCGGTGCGTGCAATGCGCTCCCTATGTGCCAACTCGGAGAAAGTCACCGGTGCATCGAGTATATGCGCCTTAAAGCCCGATACAGGCTACGATGAGGCAATAGTGCAATTTTTACATCAACGTTAGATCGGACTATTAACATTAATTCGTACATCCACGGTTATCGGATTTCGAAAGAAACGAAAGGTCATAAAGAACAACAAGAAAAAGGGAGAAGAAATTAAAAAGATGCCGATTATGTCGAAATGTGGTACGCAATTTAAATCTGATTGAAACATCGCAATCAAGTGATGATGGAAAAGCGAACGGTAAGTCCCGAGATTTAGCATTAGGCACGTTCGAACTGTAGAATGAGGCGCGAGGCATTTCAAGCCTGAATCGGGCCTAAGGATTACGGCGGATCTCGGCGGTGAGGTACTGGAATTTCTTACCTGTGGCAGGGGGGTAGGATTGGGTTGCAGCAGTCGAACAGAAACACGCGATGCAGGGGAAGGAGCAGTGCTTTTGCATATATCGACTTTACGAGCCGTGACGAGTGGCGAGACGGGGAGTATAATAAGGTGCGCGACGAGGGACGATAAGGAATCCTAGTGCTCTCGATACTGGCACTTCTGGGGGCTCTCTTCTACTTTTCCCTCCCTTTTCTATCGTTCGCGGTGAACTTTTACAGACTGCGATTTTTATTGTACTTTGTTTACGGCGGGGGAGGCGTGCAGGCGCCTGCATGCAATACGTGCTGCAGCTTAGAGTACACGACACGCAGCGATAGACTCGAGGGACATTTAAACCTATTTCAATTGCCCGAACCTTTTGTTTCCTACCTATAATCTTTTAATAACAATTTTTTTTTATAATGCATGATAACGCATTATTTATATAACACACTGCTTTTGTGACGTAATTTATGTTAATTTAAGAAAATAAAAATTAATTTTTTAAAAACTTTTGTCTTAATTCTTTTCTGCTTGAAAATTAATATTTTATACTGACGCTTTCGTCTATGCCATCGTAACGACTATTTCTAATTTTATACAAACAGTAATGACTTTGGAGAATTATAAAGTAATATGATATTTTTATGATGATTATAGAGATACAATTTTAATATGACGTCTATAGATTCCCGAAAAATTGTTGAATAAAAATTAATTGTCATAAAGAATATGGATACATTTACCGTCAAAAAATTTATATTCCAGCGATTTTTGACAATAATGAATGGTTCATTTCACATAATAATGATTTATTTTACAATTAATTAAAAGGATATCTTTCGCGCAACACCGTCCAAAAATAAACCTGACGGTCCGGTGAATTTTATGATGTACAGAAAGAGAGAGGCCTTCGACATGAAGTAGCTGCGCAAGGAGCGTTTTTCAAAGCAAATTCGAGAATGGCACTTGTCATACGGTTAAAGGTCGACAGGCAATCCATATTAATCACGATCGCGCGATATATCCCGAAAGCGAAAGGAGCCAGAAGCGACGGCGCGCGGCCTTTCCTGTCGGAAATGACAAATACCGGGCGCCCCGATGGTGAACCATATATAGAAATCGTCTGGCACTATCTCCGAGCGCTGTACCGCCATGCGTAATATCGATCTAAAAATATTAATCAATTATGTCACGAACATTCAATGAAAATAATCAATCACTCGGTCTTATACCTATTTGTGACTTGCATGTCTTCTTCTTGAGTTGAAGTTATTCACGCATTTATCTTTTATAATGCTGTATCTTGAGATTTTTATTCTTAAGAGTAATAATATGTAAAGAGTAATAATGAGTAAATATATTCTACGTGCTACTTTTAAATAATGTACATTTATAGCGCGCAACTTGAAGATTATCTCGTGATTTTCTTACAAGGACACCGAGTCGATGCCGTTTCACGCCGTTTCAATGATAATCCCATATAACCATGTTTATATAAAGAAGAAGAAGAAGAAGAAGAGAGGCCTTCTTCTTATCGGATTCCGGATTATGTCGCGGAATTCCAGGCGATGCGCAGCCTGCGCGATTAATTAACCGCAATTGTCGCCATCTGCTTTTTTTTCGCTCGCTCTTCTCTCTCATTCGGAATTAGAATTTATGGCGGGCACTATATCGGGCGCATCCCTGATGCTTGTCCCTTGCAGACCTTAAAGCCTGTTTAAGCAAGTCAGTTTAATCGTGAAAGTAGATAGTAACCATCAAGACTATTCATAATTTAAAGAGTACTAAAATTTGTTCCCTAAATAAAAATATTATTTTATTATTATTTTATTTTATTCACATACATTTTAGAAAAAATAAAATGTTGCTTTTACGTGATAAGTGGAATATTTGAGATAATACAATCTGTATATATAATTTGAGATAGTGTAATTTTAGAACCAATAGTGAATCGACATTAATACTAATGCATAAGTATTTTTATTAATAATTATATGCTATAATCATATAATTTTCTGTATTAAGAGCTGCGACTGCAATATTCTTGGTAATATAAATGTAAAGAACGCGGCACGATTTTGAAATGACGGTGTCAAGATTTAATAGACCATTACTTGGATAAATTAATAGTCTAACCGGATCGATGGTCAAACGCGTTAAGTCGAGATCGCGCGCGATCGGGGTCGATCCCGAGGATCCGAGGAAGCTGGACGCATTAATGAGCCAATTAATGGAAGAGTTACGAGCTCGGCTTTCCCGACAAGACGATTGTCTGTCGACTTTTCTGACGCGCGTGGCAGAGCGGGTTACCTCTCGGCGACGAGTCGCTCGTTAACCGAGTTTATCGGCGTATCTATCAGTTATCTAAAGAGCCAGTGCTGTTAAATGCAAACGGGATCGGCGATTTCCCTCCAATGAGTTGGCGTTATCGATCACGCTATGATGAATGCAAATCCGATCGGCAATTTTATGTCATCCGCGCAATCGATCATGTACAGTGATCCTTGCTGTTATGAAGATAAGTTCTGTATCTCATAAGAAATCATTTAAATCCTTTAAATCTGTAGTAAATATTGAAAGATTTTAATAAAAGTTTAACATTTTAATTGTACAAGCGTAACTTTATATCAGAAGATAAATAAAATATATTTGTAGCCCATTTGACAATGAGATCAAAGAGATTATCTAGTGGTATCCATTATAAAAATCTATTATAAAAGAACTTTATTCCATATTGTTTTAACTACAAATAAAATTATGAAAAATTCAGATTTGAAATAATCCGGATCGCGGGGGGAAAATCTATATGTGCAGCGCAATCATAACGTAGATACATAAAGGAATTGGAAGAGGAAGCTGAATTCAGGTCGGCGACCTTGAAATTTCTTGCAGTTAATTGAAATCGAGTGGAAAGCTGATGAGACTCGATTCCGCCGTAGAATTATGCCGTAAATGGAATGGTGATTGGTGCCGTTCTGTGACGTTGCGAGATGTAGAAAAGCGTGGAATCGGATCAATTTTAAAAAATTAACTTAAAGCCTTTCTTTCTATTTCCACAAAATAAACTCCCGTGAAAAAAATGTTCATTAGTTTGTAGTTGTAGACTTAATCAACATTGAAGCAATTGCCATTTTTCTCGCGAGTATAGTCCAACGTTTATTTTTTAGAGAAAGTGCGAGACTTCTGAGATCATATCTAGAATATAATTGTTAATTGCGCGAGAAGTAGGACAGCAAACTTCAATCCATCTGAGCATAAAGTAAGTTAGAATCGTGTTTTCACACGTCTGTGGCACGAAGGTGAACCTCATATTATCTTCTATGTATCATGTAGGATACGATACGCACGTGTTAAATAACCGCAGGCTCGCGTCCTTGTAAACTGATTATCCTTTTCGGAAGATCAGTCGTAAAACGGAGTGCGTCGCTGACTGGCGCGCGTTTGTTCTGCGTATTTCACACCAAGGAAACGCATTACACACAGGCGAGGTCAAGAGCGTTTCCTGGCCGCCTTCTATTAGCATTTCTATTGAGAGTTCCTAGTCCTTTATCTAGCTTGTTTATGCTCGGAAACGTCGGTAGTATGAAGGACCATTCGCACAAGCTTACATAAGCTTACAGTAGGAGTACTTTAATCTCGAAATTATTATTCTCGTCTCTCAATATCAGATTTAAATAATAATTAAAAATATATATACGATAAATAATACTTGTAAAAATGTAAAATATGATACGATAAATAATAATCCATAAAATGTAAAATATGGTATAAATAAACGAGAGAAGTTAATAAGTGCGTCTAAATTACACCGAATATATAATGATACGATAAATAAAACCTGTAAAAATTGAAAATATGATATAAATAATGAAAGAAGTTAATAAATGCCTAAATTATATATACCGAATAATGAATCATACGATAAATCCCCGCGAAGATTGGAAAGTTAATGACGGGGCATTTCATCTTTCCCACAAATAACCCTGAAATATGGGAGATATTTTAATTTCTCCGGGAACGCACACACACACACACATACATTGAAAGAACAGGGTTTACGGATGCACATCGAGATGCGTTCGAGCACAAGCAACGAAAACTGCCGGAGACGCGCCGACGACTCCTTTTGTCTCAGAGATTAGAAGTACGGATCCAGCGACCGGATGCTTTTTTTCATAATCCCTCGAAACTGGAGATGAGTGGCACGGGGGTGGTCTTTTTCAACCTCGTGCCTAAATATACACCGTATCCCCCGCGTGCTTCCGAAATGCGGTGCAAGGGATGCGTCGTAAAAACACCGGACGGAAATAGCCGGCGAAAAATCGAGCGGGCGCCACGACGCGTCGCGCCGACAGTTGCGAGGAGACGCGACGGGCGGTCTAGGACCTTCGAAGATCGCCTTTATAGTCCCGGCGCATTTTAATGCCAATGTCGACGTCCGTGGACGTAACTGCTCGCGGTCTTAAAAGAGGTTCATTGTACCTTTTCAGTATAGGTTTGCTTCAGGGACGGCGGAACGTTTCTTTTCAAGAGGCGGAAGGTACCAATAGAGAAAAGTGAATCGATGTAAATAATAGCGGTATTTTCTACATACGTAAATAATATCATAATGTTATAATTTATGTACAGGAATCAACTTTTCGGAATCACATACCAAATTTTATAAAAGACAATTAGAATTTTTAGTACTATTGATATATAAATATATTGAATCTATATATTATATTTTTTCTTAAGGCAATAATTGAGAATGAAACTGATCGTTTGTAGCCTTCGGTATAACTGCTAGATAAATTATCACGTGGATGATAACGGGATAATTCATTGAGATGATAGTGGTATTAGATATTTCTCCCTCGCTATCGGTCATCAGTTAATCGACATTAAGTGTCTATTAAGTAATTCAGGCGATCAGTCAAGAAGGGAGATATGCCTTGTCTTGTAATGCCAATGGAGTTTTTTTTTGATAGGCCGTTGTTGCGAATGCCGATAATTTTTATTACATCGCGTTGTCATCCACTAACAATAAGATGTTCACAAATATAAATCGATTAAGATTATTTTTGCAAAAGAATTTAACTTATATATTCGTTTTTCTCTCCTTTTTCACTAACACCGTTTTTATCGTGAATATTCACTGCAAAACATTTATCGTCGATCTATCATTTCTCTGACCTTAACGGCGACACGCGAATCACTTCCTGGCGAGTACAATACTTCGCGACGTGTCGTTGGCAGCCACATAAAGACTGGCGAAAGCACGTTCGCACGATTTTACATACTTGTTCGCGCGTGCGACGCTTTGGAAGGCATCTTACAGCGCGCGTGTAGAACACACGATGATTCACGACGCTTTTGTGCCGGGCGAGGTCTTACTGGTTAGGAGTACAAACGGTCGAGGTTTATTAACCTCCGGCGCGCAGGAACGACAGGATCGCGAACAATCCTAGCGGGGTATCTCTTCGCAAAGAATTTCGTCACAGTTATAAGAACGGCCGGCTGTAAAGTAATTAATTTTGTTCAGGAATCTAAATTGTGCGCGAGTCAATTTCAATTGTATACAACACGTAATCCTCTCCGGTAACGTGATTGCTCGCTAGAATTTATAAAACCGTTAATTCTCCCCTGTATATAGGTAGTTATGCGTGTTGAATATACATTTAATTGGTAAACGTTAACATCAAAAATTTTTTTCCTTTTTTTCAGCATTTATTTTTTAATCTTGAATTATTAATGGTTAATATTGAAGTTAGTATAATTAGTCGTAATCTTAATCGATTCGCAATCCTTAATAATTTTGTAGTGTGCAATTCTACACGTAAATTACTCACGTAATATAATCAACAGCTTCGTTATCACGACGGTGTCTATACAGCGCAATAGATATAATAATTTTAATTAGATTAGATCATGCTATGCGTGGTCGCGCTTTCGATAGCGCGTTCGCCGCTTCATTTCGCCACGCCGCGAACAGCCATAAATTTCCGCAACGGTTTATCGCGTAAGCCCTGGCCCCGGCCGGAGACTAAATTAAGTTACGGGGTTATGAGTAATGGTTACTTGCGCTCTCGTTGGTTACGTCTCATTGGTTTCCTTCTTCCTTCCACACCGCGTGCAGCGTTACGCTTTAACTCGTATGCGTTCCCCCTCGAGCGCAATGAAACGCCTCGCACAACCGCTCCAATTTACAAACATAGAATGTGCAGCAGCCATTTTCATTAGGCATATTGGTCCGTAGTAGGCGACGACGATACCGAGAGGGGTCAGGGGCCACGTAATGTGACATCCTGCCGTCGCTTCATCTGCCGACCGTATTACCATATGCGCCACTTCTCGTCTTTTATAAGCGCGACTCTTCCTCTCACCAGTGATGCTCAACGCAGTATCGAAAGGCTTGAGATCGGATTGCGATTGGATGGTACAGTTAAAAGAAAAAAAGTATTGCTATAATGTCAGTCGAGCAGATAAACGTAATATATTACTGACATTTTTCAGTATCCAGTACACGAAGAAGAAACAAAATAGTAATTAAATACTTCGAGGACGACTTTTATCGGGAATCAACTTTTTTTATGAATCGCCTATCCTTTTGGTTAATTTTTCAGCTCGCCTATACGAATGATTAAAGACAGGTACACTAATGTAAGAGAGAAATGACTCCTCTTGCTTTAGAGAGTGGTTTCTTTCATCATCAAAATTTTCAAAAGATGGCTTATTTTATCTCTTTTACTTTCTAAATACGCACACAGCTTATCTTAAGTATAAAAAAATGCATTCGTATTGCTTTCATTCCCGAGTTTGATCGTACATTTCCCTGATGAACATTCTCGCCATCATTTAAGAGTCCTCGACAAAACGATCCGGTTGTTGAATTGTCATTATCGTCGTTCGTATTCAGTCGTAACTGCCTGTTGGCGGACTCGTCTAATCTCTATATTATCCCTCGGGAGGTATCGAGACAGGCCGACGAAACAACCGGATGCCGTTAGATGTGATTTTTATGAGTGTGCGTCGAGGAGCGCGCGCGTAAACAGCTCCGCAACCTTATGGCGTCCACGTGCAGACGAGAAATACGTTTTCACGGGGTTCCCTAAAACCTGTCCGCGTAAAATGCGCGTCGTGATCTTGTTTTAACCGGAGGTTTTTCGTAGAAGGCTTGATTTCGATCTCGCGTTAAAGATGCGTGAAAATAGCCGAGGATTTAAGCAATCTGAGAACTTTACAACACAATTAATTGAATGCCGTTGGGCAAAAAATAAAGTTTGACAGACCAGACTATAAAAATTTGCCTCCAAATGTTTAGAATCTTTCTCTTCCTACTGAAAGAAATTGAAATATAGATATCGAAGGTAGAAAACTAAAAAGGCTCGCTACAAAGACTCCGTAAATATAAGATAGAATTATATTGATTAATTATTTATTAATAATTGAGATAATAACATTTTTTGCAAATTATGTAATAATTTTATAAATCTATCACTGAAGAATAAGAATTATTGGTAACAAGGGATTAGCCGCGTGAACGTGACATCGAAACTCGATGCGTCGCACGTGAGCGGACGCACGCTGCCTGCGCGCAAGGCGCGATGTTTGCACGGACGAAATATGATTTTGTTTAAACAAGTCGGGGACTTTCTAGCGGGGCTGACTGTTCCAGGTCGTACTGCGTGGTCGCTTCTTTTTCCAACGTAACCCAAATACCTCTCGGCAAGTCATCTCGCGTCAACTCTGTTTGAGCAGCGGAGGAAGTTCAACGAACTGTCATTAAAACGAGCACCCAGTTAGCTGACACGGTCGTTTGAGCAGATGTTCGGCGGAAAACGAGCGTTGAGCAAACGGAAAGAGATTAAAGGGATGAAATAACACTATCGTCAGTGATATATGTGCTGATTGTAGTCAAATTGGAGGCAAGAAAAGCAGAGCGTTCCGAAGAAAAACAAAGCGAAGAGTCAGTTACAGTCAGTTACTAATATTTTTTTTCTTATTTTGATATTATTTAACTCCTGCTTTAAAAAAGTAATGGAAGATTCATGGCTATAAAATTTGTAATATTTTAAAAGTGCAATTTATCAATTACTTGTAGAAGTTAAAAAAATGAATATTTTATATCTCTTTTGTTTAATTCATATTGCGATCAGACTTCTTTGCTGTCCATCATCGCCGTTCCCCGTTGATATTTGACATATTATACAAGGGCGTGCGCATCCCGAATCTCTTTTTAGCTGCTCACTCATCTAAATCAATAACGTGATATATTGCATTAAGGCCTTTTTTCTCGGGGGATGACGGTCATCAGATGCCATCTGGCCATTTCAATGCTCGCGGTAAATCCAGGATTTTGATGCCGTGTCAAGTCTCGCATCTGAATAACGTATAAGTATATGTGTGCGCATGATGTAAGAGGAGACGACACGTATGTATGAGAAAGTGTTGAATAGCGTGAAATGAAATATCGTGTTTTACGCGCGTACACTCCAGGCGACAGAAATAAAATATCGACATTTGTTATAAGCGTCGTGAAACATTGATGCATACGTGACACACTTTAAATTGTGAGTATTATGAATCGTAATCCAGGACGCCCTAAATTATGCCATTATGATATTAGAAGAAATACTTATGATTTAATAAATTAAAATTTTAAGGGGAGAGCAAGAAAGAGGGTAATTTACTTCAAGAAATTTAAGAATTGAAAAGTAATCAAGGTTCTCTTAGATCAATTAAATTAGTAAAAACGCGTGCGCGCGATTCGTCTTCCTATCATTCTCTCTACGAAATTGTCATATCTCTGTCCCGCATCAGATGATGCAAAGTGATTTTTTTCTGCTTCCAGCATGCGAACAACGTGCGGAAATATGCGACGGACTACGTGGTCCGGCGTCAGGCCCGCAAGATGCCGATGACACGCTCGATAACTTCCCTGGCGCTGCCGATGAGCCAGGTGGGCGACGTGCCCTACCTGCCCAACGCCAAGGCCGGCACCTTCTTCGCCCGCGACAACGTCTCGAACTTCATCGATTGGTGCCGCAACAGCCTCGGCATCATCGAGTGCCTACTCTTCGAGACCGAGGATCTGATAATGCGTAAGAATGAGCGACACGTAATATTATGCCTGCTGGAGGTGGCGCGTCGCGGCGCCAAGTTCGGTATGCTCGCGCCGTTGCTCGTGCAGATGGAGAGGCAGATCGACCGCGAGATCGCCGCCGAGAACAAAGCGGCGAACGGCGCCGGCAACGAGGAGAGCGATGACGAGTACGAGGAGGAACCCTGCCTCATATACGGGCCGCAGCCGCAGATCGTCACGAACGATCTCAAGACTCTCCACGAGTTGGTGAGTGAAAATATGATCTTGGTACATACTTGGAATAAATATATAGATCTCGACGCGAGGAGTGACGTTTTTACGCCTCCGTTGATGGCCGGATGTTAGGGTACACGCGGTGAAAAAACTCAGCATTTATAAAAGAGCAAGAATTTTTTACTTAACTTATAGCGAACTCGGTTGGACGCACTAGTGGGCGCTAGAGCGTCCGATCGAATTCGCTATTAGTTCTCTCTCATACTATGAATTTTCTGAATTCGATCCCTTTTATTCTCAAAGCATCGCTTCGAAGTCCGGAATAACGATCATCGTGTTTGCGATGCTTCTCGGAATCTCTCGGTAGCCTGGAAGTTTCTCAACGATTCATGGCGCCGATTCTGATGGCTCACCGATTAAATCCCGACGGCTTTGAACGTATTCGAATCGCGGGTTTCGTCGCGTATCATTGCCAACGACGACCGTAACGTGCCGCGGCTATGAAAATAACTCCGCAACCCATCCGGATGTATTTATGGCGGTCCTAACTCGCCAACGTCGAGTCGTGAATATCGCGCGATCGGAAATAAGAGAAGGGATATCGCGATGCTTAAATTTAACGGAGTGTCGATAGTTTCGCTCGTTCGGTATCGGGTACCGCAAGATCGATACCACACTTTGCGGTGATATCGTAAAAAGGATAGTCAAGAAGGATGCAATGGTTTCTACAATTTAGCGTAATCCTGCGACTGTCGTATTTAAACAAATTTTACACTTCAAAATTACAATGATCTTGATACCAATTATTTTTTATCGTTAATTTTGTGTTTTGATTGCGGCAACAATATCACGTAGAAAAAAGAGTTATTGTGTTCTTAAGTAAGGAAATGAGTCAACTTTTTAAACCATTTTAGATTGCAGTGTCCACGTCTTGCTTTTCTAGATTCTTTTTCCTTTTTTTCGCGCGCATGTACACGTCTTGGCAAAGAAAGGACGAAGCCGTCGACCGCTCCCACCGTATGCGCGCGACCTATTCGAGATTTTATAGTTGGCTGCTTATTATAAATTAACAGGTAACGATGACGCGCGCGCACGGCGCGTTAAATGTCTCGTCGTGCACGCGAATCGCGTTGACGGCCCGGCGTCGCGATAACGCCATTTCTTCGACGTTAATTGCACTGCCGCTGGCGGAGAACGCGACACATCGGCCGATACCTCTCCGCGACGATGGAAACATAATATTCTCTATATTTCACGGGCTTGTCGACCGGCTGTTCCGTATCTTCTTTACACTTCCGTCGTAGACATCACGATATCACCAAACAATGACATAACTAAAGAGAGGGCCTCTCCCCTTCGTCCTTCCTTCCGCGGACGAATTTTAGGGAGAACTGCGATCTTTATCTTTGGCAATAATTTCTATTATTTACTGCACCGCACAGCATCTACAAGGCTCGAAATAAAAGAAACGAGAGAAATACTTGAAAATATTAAATGTAACATTTAAAGTTATTGTGCTACTTACGTCGATTATTACTTGTAATTTGTCTGGTAAATTATTACCGAGCAAATCACTCAATAAATTATGTTTGATTATTGTATGATTGTCTATTAATGTAGCTTCATGTTATTTTTACAATTAAAGGGCAGTGCAGTATATAATAATGATAATAATTTTGCTCGACCGAGAGACCGGCTTGTATCGACTAAAAATGTCGGATTAGCCGACTCGCGAGTGTGTCTAACGGCGGCGATTACCGGCGGCGATACACGCGACCGGCATACGTGTTTGCGAGGCTAAATCGCGGCATTTCACGAAGCGGAATAATTCCTTCCCCAGGGCTTACAGCGCCGCGGCCGGGCGATAACGTCGCGGCTTTGCCGCATACAGGAATTCCAGGACGCTTTCCCGCGATGTCGTGGCACCAAACGCTCGTGGCGTATGTACCTTGTGGAAGGTTTACGATCGCTTTATCTTTCGAAAGAAAATTTCGACGTAATCGTAGAATGTTACGATAAATCTGCTCGTTGTAATAAATCTTTCCTTTTTACGGGAACAGGAAGAGAGGGCTGTCGTATCGTTGTACTTAAGTGCATGAAGTGAAAGATACGCCACACGGCAGGGTGAAAATGATGCAGGGAATGAATCGATGTCGCCTCAATATTGAAATCAAATACAAGAATTCCAATATTTCTTTCACTACTTCCTTATTGGAATAACTCTATTAAACCGCAGACTTTACAGTTAATACAAGAGACAGAGGCATTTTTAAGTAACGACATCACGTTATTAATGTAGAAATTAATATTTTTAAGAAAGATCCTCAGAAAGTGTTTTTAGCAGTGAGAAACTAATAGTGACAGAGTGTGAATTAAAAATTATTTTTCAACGAAATATAAACACAATATAAAGTGGTAATAATTCTTAAAAGCATCACAAGTAAGTAATATGCTTCGAGAAAATAGTTGCATGATGTTATTAGAACAGTATGACATGATAATACGCATCGCACAATCTCTGGTGATACGAACGATAAAATAATTATATGTAGCAAGATACCAAGCGGGAAGTTGAGGCGACATCGATACTTGGATAGTATCGTAACAGCATTAACATCCCTAGTAGATAGAGTAAGCGCTGTAAGCGTTAGCGGTTGCATAGTAGGGCCGAACGCGCGCGTGTTACCGCCGTAAATCTCGTGGGAGCGTCATTACGGCCGCCTTTCGAGCGTATTGTGCGTCGATTTTCGCGATCGGTCGCCGATATCGCCGGATAAATTTCACTTTGCGCCGCGGGGAGGCCGAGCGACGCCGCGCGCGTCGGCTTCAAGTAGTAATACACTGTGAAAGCGTTGCCCTCCGATTCCAATAAAGTAGAGGCGAGCTGAGAGGCGAGCTGAAGCCGGCTTTGTCGGGCTCCGTAATTAGCAGAAATATTTACCGCGTCCTAGCTGCGAAAGTAACGAAATATGCCAGAACGTGGGTTCTCCATTGTCGCCAAGTAAATTAATTTTGGGTCACAATAAAATTCCTTCCTGATTTTTACATGGACTGAGTTCTTAATTCTTAATTATATATAAATATAAGATGTAGGGAGATAAAGAGAGAAAGATTCACGATTTGAAACAATTCAGCGTGAAGTAGCTTGAACAATATTGATTTTAATTTTAATTTCTTTTAATCGTCTTTTTTTGGATTGTAAAAATGTAAAGAATTAACATTTTTACACCATGTCACGGATCTTGCTCATTAGAGTCGGCCCTGAGCTGAGAACATGTTGAATCGCGATTGAATCGAAAGGACGATTACGTCGTCTCGTGTCAAGTGTCGGAGTGTTCAAAGCGGCAACTCGCCGCTTTATTGATAATTAATCTAATCTCTCTTTGCGCCGCAAGACACAACGACGCGAAGGTGCATTCTCCGGAGCGTTCGCTTTCGCATTAAAGCCTTTCCTCGCGGCGGTGCAGCGGCGGCGCGGCGATGATTCAAGGAGAGAGAAGAAAACGAGTGGAGCCGTGGAGTAAGAGCGTGTTTTACGCTGTCCATCGATTAGACTCGCTCTTGTCACGCGTATTATCTTATCGTGAGCGTTACGACTTTGTTAGCCGCGTTTGATATAAACAACTCCGCGGCCGCGACTCGCCTAATCGCATACGAGATGCGATAATCGCAAATCGCTATGATAACATTCTACAGCGGGAGTTTGTAGTAAACGAGATATTTGTACGAGAGCTCTTACATCAAGTTTAACGATAAATAATTATCCGTCGAATAACTCCTATCTCTGTCGTCGGTTAATAATTATTGATTAAGTAGTGTTAATATTGCAGCAAAATGTAATATTATTTTTTACGTTATTATAGATTCTTAATAATTTTTTTGTTTAACGAAAAATCGATAGTTTTTATTTTTCACGCAAAACTCACGTGATCTTTTATTTTACTTATATTTGTGAAATAATTATGATGAATAATTATAGCCAAGTGCATAAAATTTATAATCATCAATCCGTAAACTTCGCTTCTTTATCCGTGAAAAGGTTATATAAAATTTTTATTTACAGTTGTAGTTTTGCTTTTACTTTTACATCAGCGTTTTTCGTTTATCTGGGTTTCGCTAGTACTTATCAAAGTCGTGTTACATTTTATGGCGTTCTCCAGATATAAATCTGGAAAATCCTAACAATGTATTTGCGGAACTTCGGTTCGCACGCTCGCAGGTGATTTCCATGATTCACAATGACTCGGCGGCGATGAGTTCCGCGGTCTTTTGCGAGCAGCGATAAGATTAGCGCGTTTAACAAGGCTGAATCTAATCGATAGCCGAGGTAAACTGTGCAATTCTATACCACCACGCGGTATATACGCGTGTGTGTTTTGTACCCTCGACGGGCGGTTGGCGCAATGCGAAACTGCGCGTTGTCGTTGCCGCCAGTACGTTCACTTATCACGGAAGGCGGATTCGCGGCGCGCGAGAAGACGAGAGAATTTTTTTCTTTAATTTATATGCAGTCATATTTTTTTATCTTGCGGAACAGTTAGCCGCGCCGCGCCGCGAGTTCGCGCACCGTGGATTTTCTATTCGCGTCACTTTAACGAGCCTGATGCGATTTCAGCGCGCGTCTTTAATCACCGCGCGATGCACCTTTTACGTATTGCACAGTTAGCTAGAAAATATATTTGAAATTCTTTACTTTTATCTAAATATTTTTCCATTCTTTAATCTTACCTCTTTACTTAAAACTCTTTATTAATATGAAATTTGATATATATTTATTGAATTTTTATTGTAAATAATATATTTAGAACACATTTATTGTTTTCTACAAAGATTTAGTTTTGTTACTTTCTGCAATCAGATTTAAATAAATTAAAAAAAAAAAAAAAAATAAACCAGCTAAAATATTTCTCTATGCGTATGAGACAGCTTCATCGTAAATGGATGATATTCAGCGAAAAAAATATTACTAAGGTAAATATTTCATGAAACCCACGGTAGATTCTATTGCGAATGTTCAGGGAAGTTACCGCCACCCGTACCAGACCGAGCTTCGCCTCGCAAGCGCCGAAAGCTCGTATTGATCGCCGTTAGCCCATTTCGTATCAAGTTCAAGAGCAAAGTCGACGAAGTTACCTCAAAAGAGGGAGTCCTTTTCTTAGGTGATATTCACGATGTACCTTCTTTTAGTTATTTTCCCGTCTTTTTCGACCTCCTCGACCTTGCCTTTTGCAACTCGTATCACAATTAGCATTTTGTATGCGTGCTAATTATCAGATCTTATCAGCGTTTCGAAGGTTATCGAAGGAAAATATTGATTCGCCGTCCATTTCAGTTTCAGTTCGATATGTGACGTCGTGACTCATTTCCGGCGATAAGCGCACTTCTATGAAATCTTGAACGTATCGTTTCTTTTTATTTGGAAACCGTTGGATTTCCGTCAGTTTTTGCCCTCTTTTTCTGTTCCATATTTTCACTTCTGTTGAAAACTTTCGCTTTCAATTTAGATTCAACATTTTCAGCATTTTCAGATTTACACCGAAATATTTTTATCTTTATCGTTGATTTATATAAAAGTTTTTGTGGCTAAAAAATATATGAATTCTTTATCAAACGCTTTATTTTTGAGCTTTGCATAATTATTCAGTTATTAATCTACATTTTGTACGCTCCTTAATAATGCCAAAATTTACCATTTTGTTACCTCTGTATTAGGAATTATTAATACTCTTTTAGTATTTAAAAATTAAAATTTTTATTTTCCATCATAATGTTTCTATTATTAAATTATTTTGTAATATAATTAGGAGGCTTATTGTGGTCACGCGGTCATCACGCAATTCTTATCTCATATTCTTTGGATTGTGGAGCTAATTTCTAAGTACGTATGAAACATTTTTGTCGTTACATTGAGAATGACGTGTATTTCGGGAAGGTATGATTCAGTTGCAGCCCTCTTCGAGTCGTCCAAAGTTACCACGTATTCTATATTTGCACACACGTTACTCACACATATAATATTTGAACAATCGTTTATATTCAAAAATAGAGGTGAAGTATAATAATATCGACAATTACACACATAACGTTACTTTATAATCGTTCATAATGAAGGCACTGATGAAACGAAGAGTCTATATAACAGTCAGTAACTTGTCAATCAAGTTTTGCTTCGCTAAAAATAACTGATAGTGAACCATTGAGTAAATACAGCAAATTCATCAGATACCATGTCGAGTGTTTTTTTACATCAGTTTTTTGGTCGCTCCGAATTCTCCTCGGCTATACGATCGGCCTTCGATCGTCGTGCGATTTATTTACGATCTGAGAGAAAGAGTTACTATTTGTCCGGCAGAATGAGAGAGGAATCCGCTCGCTCCTTCGCATAGGACTACCATAAAAGGCGTTGAGCTCTCCTCGAGTCTCCGTCTCAGTTATTACGTACAATTAGCCTGAGATGCTGTTGAGAGAGAGAGAGAGAGAGAGAGGGCTGCCGGAGTCGCGCAAGGTCTGCCTGCGGTCTAACGCTTAGCTAATCATTGTTTGTCGAGAGCGAATTAAACCGACAGAGAGAGAGAGAGAGAGAGAGAAAAGAAAACAGAGAGGGGCGAAGAAATGGGCTTATAGAAATTTAATATCGGGATCGGGGCCGGTCAGTAATCATACGTGGCCGCGTAACGTAGGTGAGCATAATTATTTCTAGGCTGGGACGTCTGATATGCGTGAATCGAGGATACAAATAGAACGAACGGCTGATCATTGAGCCGATCAGTTAACATTGGCTAACAAACTAGAGAGCGCGACCGCTGGAAAGGGTGAAGTAACCTCGAGGGAGCCGTAAGGATTTTGATACGTGATTCAGTCGAAATATCAGTATGAAAGTTATTAGGAACGTTTAAAGCCACGATTTCCGTAAATGCTAGATTTATTTTCTTATTTTTCTGATACTTTAATATTTTTTACCAGATAATATATACCTTAATCATTTATTTCACAGCAGTACTTTTATTAGAATTAATTCTATACTACTTGATATATTCATTTATTCTTAAACCTCTACTTGTTAATTATTAATGCATAACATTCTATCGAACTTCTTTTATTATATTATTTCGGAGCCTGACAACCGTGCTGGCAATAATAAGATAATTCCGGATGGATGATTTCTTCCGCAGTCGTGCACAGGTCACCTAAATTTAGACGAAAGAACCGTAGCACGCCAAATCGATACGTCAATAATCAAGCTCTATACGGAAGGGAGCTCAAAGAAAATTTGGGGGTGCACGTCCCAGTAATCTCAGCAGAAATCCTTCGGGGATCCTGAAACGTCGACATCTTGCATGAACTTCTCTATCGCGGCACACATGTAGGTTACTCCAATAAAGTGCATTTCAAGTGCTTCTAAACGTCGTCAATTACCCCGAAGCACTACGCTGATGTCGGGCGTATCGACCGGAAGTCACGAATTCCGTTAAACACACGCGACAATCGTAGAAATAACTCGCGGAAATCCCGAAAGTTCAAGACTACTTTGAGAATATCTATATTTGTGCATATTACGTAAAAATAATATATCTGGGATCTTTACTTTTTTTCTCTCAAATTATCGAGATATTTATAAATCAAGATATGTAAGATTTATTTCTTGAAAATCGAGGCTTATACGGCTTTTTGATATAAATCCGACAGAAACGTTTCAAAAGTTCAATTTTCTGGGCGTAATTTAGAATCTGCATTTTTTATTACGTGATTATTATAGTAACGTTAAATTCAAAATTACGAAAGATTGAAAAATCGTGGCAAATTTCCCAACTTCGTAGATTCTATTTTACAATCACCAAACTTAATTGCCTTTTCGCCTCAATGTAATAAGACTGGCGGACTGCAACGGACCGGGATGCAAGTGAGAGTGCGATCGCTGCATAAAGGGCGTGACAAGTTGTTCTCGTGAAGCGGCGCGACGGGGCGATTTCGTCGAAGCGTGCGTTCCTGCGGGGCTTTCAATTACCGTAAACGTTTGCGGAATCACACGTCCAAGAATCACGAGAATAAACTGTCCGGGGGACGGAAAAGCACGGCCGGCGTGGCCATCGTCGCCGTGGAATGGAACAGCTGAGAGCTCTGCGGGACGTCGTCTCTCTCGCGTATTGATTGCCGGGACGCCGGCGCGGCTCGACGCCGGGACGCCCGCCGTAAAAGCTGCGCCTTCAAAGCGCCGCAATTCCCCGGAATTCACCTGCCGCGCACGTGTGTGCACGCGCGTGTGCACGCGTGTGTGTTTGTTAGAAGAATCGTCGCTTCAACTTGCCGGGGGATCGCCCACAGCCGCTGAGCCACAGCAGCGCTTATTTTCGCTTCTTCCTTTCACGCGCGCGACGCGTTTATGTTCACGCGACTACGTGAGATCTGGGTGCTCCGACGCGCGCGGCATTACACTCTTTCGTTAGGCTAATTGGTGCTCTAGGGTGTGTTCCAGAGATTGTCGAGAAGAGTGAAGCGCCTCAAGATATATGAGCGGCGAACCTTGTTCGGAGGAGTCCGCCGTGCCGTCTCTCTCGCGTTGTTGAACGTTTTGAATTAGAATGTTGAAACCGCGGGTAATTTCTTTGAGAAATTATGCTCTTTCGGAGTGAGAGTTCCTGACGCTTCGCACGATCTCTCATTATTCTTCGATACCATTTTTCAACATATCGCACATAAATAACACTCTCTCTCTTTTTCTCTGTTATTGAATATAATCACAAAATATTTTAAAATATATTACACATCATATATTAGAGAGAGAATATTTCATGTATTACTTATACATACATAACAGCATTAAGAACGTATTCTTTTTCGTTTGTTAACGAACTGCAATATTTTAGTTTGAGTTTACGCCAGGTTTATTGCAACGCCATTTCGCCCCGACTACCTAACATCAATCGTTAACTGAAATTCGCCACTGATAATTTACTGCAGCTCGCAGCTGCGAGCGTAAAAATGTCGACGCGCTTCTGGATCGAATAACTCAATACGCGCCTTCGGCAATGACAACGGTGCATTTTGTCTGCGGAATTTTTTAATTTGGTCGCGACACGCTGAAAACTATCGCGGAGATGAGCTGTTGACCAAGTCAAGTCCCTTTACGTCCGAAAAGAAAAAGAAAGCAGCACAATGTATGTCTTAAGAGGAGGCCGTTCTAATTAGAATCGACGTACTGACAAATCGAGGCGATTATTAAGAGTCGCGCGGACACGACGAAGCGGACCGCCCACATAACTGTTTTCTTTCCCATTCGCAATCGCCTTTCGAATTCTTTTCCTTCTTTTTTCCCCTACACGTTACCGGTTGTGCAATTTCGCAGTTGGGACATTTAAGCCGGTGTTGTACTCCGATCTGCTTTAGTGAACGATAGATTATTGTGGAACGAGCGTGGGTTGCTACTTCAGCGACGTTACTACCTTCATTAGTTGACAATCACTAATACCTTGGAGCAGTCGCAATGAAAAGAATATAATTTGAAAAATAAAACGATGTATCTTGTTATAAACGATGTAGCTAATGGCGCAACTAGTATTACGAATGATATTTTTGTGTGGATGCGGTATCGATTGCATCATAAATGTACCATATCGGTCGCACGACGATTATGCCGATAGTGATATGCGTATATTTCGAAAACATTCAGAATTTACGAGATAAGTGAAATCCGTACTTGTCCCTGACCGCGCAATGGGTCCTCAAACCGAACTGTCAATGACGAGCATGACGTCGTTAAACGAGAATGGTCCCGGTCGCGGGTCGAATATTGCCTGTCCTTATCTAAAAACGACGGGCGTGGGAGTACAAAAAGACACGTGTAAGAGACGAGCTCGGGCAGCGATCTTCCTACAGCTACTACGACGGCTTTTACGACGGTATTTCGTGTACATAAACTGATCTCGACATAAGACGGTCACACCTTTTACATACTACAAACTATTGCTGTTGACAAAATACTATGAGACAAAGTAGCGAAATTTTTAGGTCGATTTCACTTCTCTAAAATTATAATCTATAAGAAATATTGATATTCTTTTTCACATGTTATAAAAAATAATTGTCTTTATTCTAATAATGACGTGCGCTTACGTAAATTTAATAGATAGCGAGTAACACGTGACAGACTTTTTTAATTTTTGAAATGTCGTTAATAAACTCCTAATGCGTTTATCAATACAATACGAGACATTCGCATTGCAGCGTGCATATTCATATCGCATGACGCGCAAATCGTGAGGCGTTAGCCGAAGGCGGAATAAAATTGCGGGAGAACTAATTTGACCTCCTAATTAACCCTTCCTGCTGCCAGTGTCCTCAATCATGGACATACTTTTTCTTCATTTGTGATGCGTAAATATGCAATTTTAGCATCACTGCTGTCCCAGTTGCATTCTGCACGGATGCATTCTGCATTAATTGAGGTCATTTGACACCGTACGCGATTTTCGAACAAAATAATTAATAGGGAGAAGGGAGAAACTTGACCTACTACGCGATTATTGCTAAGGTTTCTCACTTTTTATCTTATAACTGGAAGCTTTTTACATAAAAATTATTGTGTTATTAAGCAAAAAGTTAATTAACTAATTTAAAATATAGGAGTATAAACATAAAAACTATTTTCAATTACTCTGCTCATGATCAACAGACCAGGCTTCAAAATTGGCTGGGTTATTTACGATCTTTGGAAAATGCTTCTTTTGTATATAGAAATAATTTGTAAATTGATTCCCGATTTTTCTCTCAATAGATATAGACTTAGCGAGAGATTAATTTTACTATTACCGCCACGGGGCGTTACGAATGTTGCGCGAGTCTTACATTATCTGCGGTAAGTGCGTCCATCAATTACGCGAGTGAGCGTGGCGATAGGTTGAAATATTCCGCGGCGTTTTATTAGACGATTTCCTTGATCGTGTAATCGCCCCTAATCGATCCTCGGCAAATACAGCGGTGCGGCGCCCGCCTTTATAGAGCGAGTTTTCGAGATATAAATTTCACCCGTACGCGCGCGCAGTTTCACATTCTGGATTACGTATGGAGCAAAAGTCGGAAACGAGACAGTGTATCGCGAATGTAATGGGCGATCAACGATCGGGTTGCCATAAATCTTGATCGATTACAATGTGCGTGGTTACAACGTGTTGTTCTCCCCCGGGGAAATTTATTTGTAAGATTATTTAAAGCCTGATTTGCGTCGAAACACACATTTTCGCGAACACATATAGGGTGCGATTATCTCTGTTTGTAATAGACACCGTGATGAATTTGCCGGGATATGAAACTTACTTTAAGTGCCTTTATAAATATTACAGGTTTTATCTTATGGGCAGGTATGGATTGGCAGATACAATAATTTCTTCAATGAGCTTATGTGAATCGGATTTATGATACGTAATAGTAGATAAATCCGCCACTTATATAAGAGGTCAATTCGATTGAATAAATCTGTATCAATATTAGAATTATTTATATCTAATTTTGCTACGTCATCGTCTTAAATGCTTTTTACTACTAAATCCTTCTATACAATATCTCCTCGATTCATTAATACAAGTTACTTAATATAAGTATGCATTTATATAAAAATTAAATAAAGATAAGATCAGGAATGGCTATAGGAGTCAGACGCAGTTGTCAGTGCATAAAAAAACTTTTGGGATCTTTCAATCTCGAAACTCACCGATCCAACAAGGAGAATGGGAGTAACTATTAACTTTTTTATATATTTCACTGAAGATGGCTCAATCCTGAGCCGAAACTTTTGAATATATATTCGATTGATGAAATCGCTTAAGTTTTTTTACGCACTGACAACTGGGTCTGACTCCTATAGCCATTCCTGATCTTATTTTATATTTCGAGAGTCCAATACTCATTATTTTAATTAAATAAAGTATCGATAATATTAACTGATCGTTATTAAAGAATATAAGATGTTAGCTTTCTGTAAGTATAAAGCCATAATCGATCGTTAATAAATAATGTCTCATGGAAAGTGAGAAGGGAGAGAAAAAGAGAAAGACAAACTAGACGAGAATAGAACAACATTCTTACTTTCGCCCGATATCCTTCACCGTCGAACAAAAAGCACGAAATATCTTCGCGACTTGATCGGACTCTATTCTCGCGATCAAGATCCAGTATCGCTGAAACGAATCGCGATCTCGTCTCGTAGATCGCACTCCTCTCTTCCCACGAGAGCCTCCCCCGCGCGCGCGCGCGCGCGCACGATCCTGGGAAGATCGGTCGGTGATGATAATGCCAAGATAGCGATCAGTATCTCGTCCGAGGTTCCATCACTTTCTCCGCGGTGTATACATCTATACACAGTGTTTCAGGAAGAAGTGTCATATATGCGGAAGCTGCAGGATATCGTTCCGGAGGAAAAAATTCTTATAAATGAAGGTGCAGTTCTGTGCAGTTATGAAGCCGCAAGAAGATATATTAAATAATGTCAAGAGTACTTTAGAGAACAAACTCTAGCTTTGAGAAGACACTTATACGAGTATATTAATCATATATCTTTCTCGATGAATAATTTATCGACTGTAATTTCATCAATTTTTAGAAGAATTTCTTACAGATCGGTGACACTCCATGACAGATCGTGTTAAATTATCTCGCAATTAATTAACCCTCAAGTCTCTATATCTAATTCCATATCTGAGCAGCTATTAATTTTCTGATTTCTGTGAATTGATCACGTCAATATTTATGCGTAAATCTTTCTATTCGAATTCCTACCAATTATCTACTCCAGAGCTCATAATGCCTTTGCCTATGGAACGATTTATATGTCACAATAAGATCAGATGCCGTGATTAGGAAGTGACCCGACGCGATCGACTTTTAAGTTCCTTCCTAACATCTTCTGACCAGTCACGGAGTCAACACTTGTGACGTAACCTCGTTTGAGTCACTCGTCCGATACTTTTGATTATTGCACCACGGTGTGTTGTTGATTAATGTCTACAATCGAGATCGATATATTCTTCAAAACGCCCGCGGGCTGTAGATGTTTTTCTTCATAGTCATTATGTAGTAGGAAGACCGGCTGGATAGTGAATTTTAAGCAATCGCTTCTCTTTCACTCTGATGTTCAGAATCGATTTTAACGAGGTATCACATTACTGTACGACGAAAATAAATTTATTAATTTTATTACTAAAATATTAATCAGTAAAAAAAATACAATGATAAGCGCTTGTATTTGACTGTTTGACTTATTTATGACGTATACAATAAAAATGAGAAACATGAGAAGATTTTAATTACTTGCATTTACTTTTGTTGCTTATAAAGTAATAAAATTATGTAAGCAATGTAGTGCCAATAATTACATGAAATTTTCTGTAGTGTAAATTTCTCTTCACTAAGCTTCTAAAGTTGACATTACTTCAGAATTTTATCTGGAAAATGCAAATTTTAGCTGCAAGTGTATTAATAGCAATAGCTGGAGAGATTTTTACACGACTGCGGGGACACTCGAGTTTCCTAGAGTTGTAGGTCAGCTCGTAATGGTGAGAGACATAAATAAAATTTCCGCTACTTTCGTTTGCGCGCGTACTCTTATACGTATATGACACGACAAGACACCGTGATTATAAAAGTTGACTCGGCTTGATCGAGTTTGCAAATAAGACTCAAAGGCGATAACCGGTGATGCAACTTTGATCATTCTCAACACCTCGCTGATTCTATCATTACGATCCTTTGCTGATATATACGAATTTCCCAAACAATTCCTCGTCGAATGCATCGTCATTCAAATTACGCAATTGTAGATTAACTTAAAGCGACTCACAAAGTATCAGTTTAATTGGTGATTAGTATACTTAGACGAAAGAATTAAATTCTTTGCTCTTATTCTCGTAAAAGTAGTAAAAGCAGAAGCAGAAGTCGACGTTAATATATCAGAGACAGAATTTTATACATATATATATAATAAATATATATAATATATATGTACATCTTATATCTGTATATAAAGTTTTCAAACTCCAGATCTAGATAAATGATAGAGCTAACATTGTTATATCACGTCATTAGAAATAAGCTTGTCAGCTTTCACGTTTTATTCGTGTATTCGCATACCACGGTATTTCTTTCAGTCGCCAAACTTCAATTCCGCGTATTCCAACTGTCTATTGCTCTAAGTCCACACAATTAAGTCTTTTGCATTACGCTCCAGTGATCGCATTCACGAAGAGTTCCGGCACATATCTCGTGGAACTATATCCCATGTCTATATCATTCCAATGTCTGTATATAGCATGTTGCTGTACAGACATTGGAATCTATTAAATCCGGTTTCTACCAAGAATTCTTTTATAAACTTGTATCTTCATTATTTATCAAAACTTTATAACGTGTAGAATTTATTTGTTTACATGTCGAATATATCTTAGATTAAAATTATATAAAAATTTATCTACAATTAATTAAAAACATTCTTCTATCTATTTATCTACTGAATCTACTCCATAGAAAAAATTAATATACATGAAAGAAATGATTGAATAGATGATAGTCTTGGAATCTAGGAGTTCCTCGTCACTCGAAGGATTAGGTAGGTTCGGGACACCCCGTATATTTGATCCGTGGCAACTTTCTTCGCGAGCGCGTAACATTGTAAAATCGATGGCAGTTCAAGCGCAGTAACGTCGCTGACAAGCGCATTAAAAGGCCGCAGGACACTTCTCGTTTGTTCAGCGCAACCTTTCGTATACCCCAGCAATACTTCCGCGTGTCGACGTATCTATTAACATAACAACGCGAGGAAAATTAATCCCGCCGCCGCCGCCGGGGCCCGCGAGGAACTTTCCTCCACTATCTACTTCTTCTCCTCCATCACCGTCTTCGAGGTCCACATTCGCGTGACCCCGGCGCGCGTGCCTCCTCCTCCGCGTGCAACGTCGTCCTCTTAAATGCGGCTGCATACTAACGGCGCATGCCGCGCAATCCACGGCGCAATCCACGGCGCAATCCGCGCCGCAATCTACGCAGGTCGAGCCGGCGATCTCCCGATCTTGCGAGTGAATTACTCTCTTCCCGCGCAAAAGTAACTCCTGATGAAGGAGAGAGCACGCGCGCCTGTGGGATGCAGATTCCGGCGCGGCGGACCCTAATATAGTCACCCTTTTTCAGTTTGCGAAATATATTTGAATCGATTATAGCGAAAATCACATATATTGTGTATCTTGAAATATTATATATATATATATGTACGTAAATAAATATCTGATGTGGATTACTTCTTATTAATTTTCTCTTGTAAATCTTTAATTATTATTCCTAAAGTTCTTTGATGATATTTCGATAGTTAGAAATAAACAGAGATAATAAGTAGTCGAAGATAAAATTGGTTTATTTTAGAGTTAGATTTGTGTGGAATTTATTAATTAATTCTAGCTGCATTTAAATTCTAGCTGTTTAAATTGTTTTTTTTCTCTATATTAAAATAGCTCTTTAACTTACGGAACGATATAGTATAGTATTGCTGATCAAAGCCATTTAATCAAAACTAGCTGTAAGTCATTCCAAGACGATCAAGACGGATTAGTAAGACTTTGTAACATTTAGTTAACATTAATACGGGATAATAAATAAGGATTATTAATATCGCGTGCCAATAAAGTATGTTTGATGTAAAATCGGGGGATCATTCCGCTTGTCTGGAGAAATATACGATCCTACCTCGGCAGCCGACAATTATGTAAGTCTATAAATTAATTGAACTAAAAGAAGACACCCTCCGGGTAATTAGCGATTTATTTTCCGCATCGAGGAAACGTGTTCGTCGCATTAACCTTTTCCGAGTCAAACCCGTTCTTCTGGCTTTCCGCTCGGCGATCTATCCACGCTGCGTATTCCGTTTTGCCGCTGTGTATCCGTCGCGGTGTCGCCTTGGAAAACCACAATTGCTTATCGAAAGAAGTGTCCTTTCTTTGCCAAACGCGAAGAAAGGACACTTCTTTTGATTCGTAGAAAATGTATTGCGTAGTCAATTGAAAGATTTTTATTGTTAATTTCCACCACGGACTCTCTACCTTTTTATCTCTTCGAGTAACGTCGTGATGGATGACAAGAGTTCTCGATGACATAAGAAATATATGTCAATGAGACTACGCGTCTCTGACAATGTAATAAAATCGGTATAAACTTCTTGATGCGATTGTCTCCATTTGTCAAGCGTGTACCGCGAACGCGTCGATTGAAATCGTTCTCTGTTCGGTCGCCGGGCGTTACACGTGAAGCGTATCAGTGTCACAAGAAACGGCCGCGCAAGTATGTAGGACGGTTGATCGATCGCTGTGAAAAGATTTAATGGTCGTCAATTAAGGAAAGGATTTACCGCGACCGGCTCTTTCGTTGGCGCGTTTCATCACAGGAAGTGCACTTGCCGCGCGACTTTTTAATTCGTCGCCCTCCACTTCGATGCGTCACGCGGATTCGTCGTCGGAATTAGAAAGTCATCGATGTGCTGCAGGCAAAAAGGAAGAGAGAAAGAGTGATGATCTTTCAGGGTTCGTCACTCTTTTTCTCTCATTAGATTCCCGGAGCTTTCTTATATCGTGTGTAATTAATAACGATTAAACCTTCAATCCCTTTTTAAGAATTTTATAAAGAACGGAAAGTATAAGCAAAAATAAAAGAAAGACAAAAACGAGGGGAGGAGAAGACGAAGTATCGAATCGTAATTGCGCGATATGTTACCGTTCATGTCGATTTTTAATGCGTACGACGGTAGCGCTTACAAGATACACCATGTAATGGTACACGGCAGTAATTAAACGGCGTATACCCGCCGCTGTTCATTAAGTCGCGATAATGTAAGTTACGATACTATAAATTAATAAACACACAAGTAACGCGCGCGATCCCTTATGTCGTAGACACGCGAACGATTCGAATTAACTCGTTAGATATGCACCACGGGAATAACCCGGCCGCTTGTACAGATTATTTATGGATCGGTAACAAAAAATCTTCTATAATAGAATTCGCATTTACAATATATAATTGAACAGGTGAGCGTGAGGGAGCTCGTTGCCCTGTGGGTATATGAATAAATATGCATGAGTAATATAAATTATTATAATTGATCGATTGTTGCATGATGCAGGACGATTAGGCTTACGCGGACTATATTAAAGTATTTATGTATTATCTATATAGGCTGTCTAACTGTATGTGCATGCCAAAGAGAAATAATTTAACTGCCAGCTTTTGTTCACAGCGGTTTAACGAATAATTTAGTAGCAATTTGTAATTTTCATGTTTTAATTTCAGTAATATTAGTTCAATTGTGTGGACCACATAATACTGATTGCGTGATACTTAACGTCAAAACGCGATTTTGTATACTGTTTAAATTCAATTTAATGATATATAAGATCTGTCGACGTTGTCGTAATTATTGCTACGATTCTTGCATAAACCAGATTAATAAAATCCCGCGACGGCTATTCAAAATTATCGCAGGCGCTTTAACTTTGAATGCACAAATGCACTACGTGCAATTCATTAGTGCGCACGCTACATGCACAAAGATCTCTATCTGCATCCGATTTGCGCGCGCGCGCGAGAAAGTTGCTTTACGAGAATCGCGCGTTTTTCATCGCTCGGATCGTGCATCGCGAAGTCATTTCGCACGTAGAGCGATATGGATATCCACAAAAATTCTCGCAACCGACCGTCGAATCTCAATACGCGTGGGCGATACAACTCATGCCTGATATCTCTCTCTTCTTTCCTCTCCCTCCTTCTCTCTCTTTCCCTCCCTTTTCCTCCTTGCTTGTCGTTCCCTCTAAACGAATACACCGATAATAATCCGTACTCCGTATCGCTAGGTTGGGTCATGTTACGTAAGCCATGACGGCCTTGCATTATAGCATCATAACCATTCATCCTGTCCGTTCACCTGCAATGCGCCACACAATTTGTCCCGAGCGAGCGATATGTACGTATAGATATATGCAAGGATATACAGGATATCCCCGATCATCGCGCGTTTTTTGCGACTAACTGGACATTGGAAAACGAGCTGAGAAAATTGTTACTTCTTCCGATATTATCGTACCAATATAGCTTTGTAATTGTAAGCGATTGCAAGTGAAGGGCTTTGCGAGTTAAGTTGAGAAAACAAAAATAGATGATAATCTTTCATCTAGTATAATATCTGTTAACATAATTTTGTCTTTCAAAGTTAGGCTTTTTTAAGATATTTTTAATTTGAGCATTAATTATCAAGATAATCGCTTTGAAAATTAACAATGTTAAAAATATTTCGGAAAAATTAATTCTTTTGATAAATAATTAGAAAGTGTGTTTATTTCTTGAGATATTTTATATATTTGTCAATGGCAGAGCATTATTCCATATCGACGCCAAAGTTGCGCGGAATATTCGGGTAATGCAAAGAAAATGCTACGATCCGTAAAATCAATCTATTGGTTTCCAATCATCGGTTCGCCAGATATCCACAATTCAACGTTGCTCCGTATGGCAATTTCTAAGAATATTTCCACTTGAATAAGAATTCGATAAATATGAGGATTTATAGGTTACTTACATACATCTCGATTGTTATAAAATTTGCAGATCTATAAGATTAATTAAGCAGAATTGTCAGACATTGAGTAGTGAAACATAATTTCGTTAAAATTTTATGAAGAATTGTAAATAAGGCACCAATAAGACTTAAAAAAAGAAACTAAGGCTGCTTTAAGGCTTTGTGAAATAAATATAAGAAAGGACGTGGTCAACAAAGGAAATGGAAAGCTGCATATTAAAGAATTGATGCGTCACTTTTGTTGCAAAACGGGAATGAAATCGCGTGGTTTAATTCGAGCTGTAGCACAGTCGCAAACCGGAAACGCGTAGCCTACAAACTCAGTAGCTCGTAGACAATTGGTCTGTCGCAAAACGGTCGAGGACGGCGAAAGAGGTCGGCCGAAGATGGCGATTGTGTCCTAGATCCAATCCCGACTTACGATTATCAACACAATCGGAAAATGGGATCTAATAATTCAAGATCGCGATGCAATTAAATATATATAATCTCAATCGATATTTCTTCGCGATTGATATTTGGTGTTTATTACGAGCCGCTAATGTCGCCATTAGTCTCGCTGCCATAACATATTTGCCGGCTAAAAGGATAACAAGCCGGATTCGCTTAATAAACGCCATAAATTTTGCCTGTCGCCGCGCTAACGTGCATTAACTTAACGGCCATTAGAAAATCGTCGTCGAACCGGTTACATTATCGTCATTGATACTTTCGTTATTCCGTAATGAACGAAGGATCGCACATTACGCAAAACGTTGTTACGCGTTGCCCGTTTCAATAACATCTAATGATAATTTATCCATTTGTTAAGATGGATGAATCTCGTGAGACTCGTCAAGTCAGTCAAAGTAAACCCTTTGTCATGAAGTTTCTCTCTAAACGTATATCTCATATGAAACATATGCAATTATATATTAACACATATTCTTTGCTATTCTTTGCAAAATAATACATCATATGCTTTTTTCTTTTTCCGTTGACTTCACGGATGACACGGATTGTAACTCTCTACCTATTAAGTAATTTCTGAAAGTACAAAATGCAGAATGCTACAGGGAATCGGATTATAACATAACTTAGAAGAATTTGTACCATTGAAATGTCGTAGCGCAAAAAATTTTATATCATTTGAACTTTCAAACAATTTCATTTACCGTATACCTACGATGTTGTTAGGCAAAGTGAAAAGCTATTTCTCAGTTTTGATATATCGACAATTCGCTCTTTCATATAGAAGGCAACCGTTTCCTCCCTCCGTTTCGATCCACCGCGCAATTAATGCGACGCGTTAATGATACGCGAATGACGTCGAGTTAATACCTTGTATAATTGATTCTTAAAATAGCGTTCGAAACGGGTTCTCCTCGACGGCCGGCGCAGAATGATAACGCAATCGGCGGAGTAAATAAATCTGCGCGCTGAGCCCTGCAGTGCGCCATTAGGGTCGAGTCACCGATTGGTTGCGTCAAGGCGTTCGTCGTAAAGCCGACGAAATCCTGCCCCGTTAACGTGCCTCTTAATTGCAAATCGTTCCGTGTGTGTTTGCCGCTTATATACCGGCTGGTGGTCGTCGCGAATTGTCCAACTATTCCACGCACGAGTAGCTCACAGCGGCATAGTTCGATCCGATTTATATTCTTTCGTGCTTCTCGGCCGCTTTAAGACACTGCGTGTTGCGTTGCGCTAAAAGCGTCAGACATGGCTGTCTTATTATCTCATTATTTCAAGTTTGTGCCACGAGCGTCGTGAGCGGAAAATATGTGTCTGTAATTCCTTTACGAGTTTTCGTAGAAGAAAATTCTGAAACTGTACCATCTTACTCTTGTTTAAATGTAAAATAATAAAATAATACAGTAAAAATAATAAAGTAGTTAATGTCGAATGCAATTTTTAGTACACCCTTTTTTGCATAAGTGAAAATAATCGTAATTTTTATAGATTTTGAAAGATCTAATAAAATCGTCTGACGTTTTTGTGAAAAATATCTGACAACGCCCACTACTTAAACGTTATTATCCGCAACTTATTAATTATCGAGCGGTACCATCGCTACGCGACTGAATTCGTTAACTGACTCCGCGACCTGATTAAATATTTGGAAGGAGAGACAACGCGTGACGTAAGTGGAAGCTCACAATCGACGTCAGCCGGAACGCCCTCGGAATCCGCAATGCGCGGACGCTCGTTCGCGATGATTTACCGAGCCATCGTTGTTACCTTCCACGAAGACCACGAATCGTCCAAACATCGGGATTTTCAATTCCATCTTACGTAACGCGTCAATTTGTCAATCGTGATTGGAATCAGAGTTGTGGGATAGGACGCTTGGAGACATTCGTGAAGTTTTTAATGCATAACAATTCGAGGTCACAAAATTCGAGGGACAAAATCGATCGACTCTTTATGATAATTAGGAGGTAAATGAGGTAATAAACTTGTAACCATAATATGACAACTTAATGGAGTTTTATATTGAGATTTCTGAGAACATTTATCTGAAAAATGCTAATTTAAATTGGATATATTTTCTGCTTCATGTATCTTTTTTTACATAATATTATTAATAGTCTGTGACAAAGTTACATGATAAAGACTTTATCAACACGATATTGGTATTTTGCTAAATATATATCTCGTCTACTTTTAAATCTTTTTAATTATGTATGTTCTACATGATACGACAATTTCTCCGTAAAACTTGCAACTATGCAGCCATGTGCAACGTATGTTACAACTACTGTACGGATGTTATATTCTTCTCGCCGCGTGAACATATTTGCGTTCGGCACGACGTAATGTTCTGTGCGATTATTTAACACCTCGACGAGATACGACGAGTAAAAAAATTTGCGTCGTCTTACATCATCGAGAAAATTCCGCTCGCGACAGACGCGAGCGGCCGCGCCGCGTACGCTTGTTAATTTATCGAGCGGTCCATATAAATCGTCCGTTTTGAAAAAGTGTCACCGACACTCGTGGCAGCAAAACGCGGCGTTCTGGCCACGTGTCCGCTTTCCAGCGGTCCGTGACCAAGAATTTCACACGACGTGTTGTATTACACGTTGCAACGCGAGCGGTAAATAACTTTTCATCGCTGCGAGTGTCAAAAACATGCTGCTGAACGTAGACGCACGGATAACATACGTAGCATACGCGATACTTCTAAACGTTTACCGAGAAATCTTCAAGAGTAATACGTTAACTGGAAGTATGAGATAACTCGATTTGGCACATAACGATGTCTCTGGCCAGACAAAATTTTGTATGGTTGTTAACATTCTACGAAGCAATTCGACATGGTCGATAATGCTCTTTTCTTTGAATATAAACGATCTTGCTCATCAGAATTCCTAGAAGGGATTAAAACGCGTATAAAATGACACACATGGTTTCCCAACTGTCCGAACAATTTGTCTGACATGTAAATGTTGAATTTCAACAGTCGTAACTGATTGTAAATACGGACATGTACATGATGCTTGGATCTGGGTCGATCTTGGGAACCAGTAAAACATGTTCTTGGAGTTAGATTGGATCTCCCATAGACATCCTGTATATTTAAGGTGCAATGTGATCCGACTCGGCGATAAGGGAGAGTGATCGATAGCGTGGCCGGTTTAATGTCCGTTGCAGAGAAAATTCCGATCTTCGAACTATCAAGAAGCGATTCAAAATGAAGCCGACCGAGGAAATTATTGATAAAAATGATGATAAATAAATGTGATTACCGAAGTACAGGTGCCCAAGTGGATTGCACGTTTATCAGAAATCAAGTAAAATCATCAAAGGCTGAAAAATTATCTGCAAGAATCTCGGCAAGAATGCAAAGTCAAATCTTTTCTCAAAACGAATTATAAGTAATCCATACGCGTGGGAAAAAAATATAAAAATAAAAAGCACGATGAGTTAAAGGCAGCAGGGAAAGATTTCTCAGCTTCCAAGGAGAAGCGTAGCTATCTGTAGAAAATCTAGAAGAGGTAGCACTTCTCGCGCGCTGCTCGCTTCCCCGCGATAAACATAACTAATTGCTGAGCACGTTTAGACAATTCCTCATCGAGACGCATAAAAATAACAATGAGATGGAACACCTTCCGTGCCACCGCGCTGCACAGGTCAAGAAACAAACGGAACACCCTCAGCGTCGTAAATCGCGGTCTCGATGACTTGATAAGCGCGTGCGCGCGCGCATAAAAGCGTCGATAAACTGCCGATCTCGGCGATCGGCGATCATCGATACCCCCGGCTAATGATCACTTCCGGCGGGGAATATCGGCGCGCGGCGCGCTCATTGATAAATGATTACGTCAGTGACGTCGCGCGGTGCAGTGGGTGGCCTGCACCTCGTGAACGCCCAAGGACACGCGTGTTCGCGTGTTGTATCGGCGCGGCGCGAGATTTGCGACCGCGATACCACCGGAGACCGGCCGCGATCAATATGAAGCGAAAGCCGCTGCATACACCACACGGCGCGTCGTTCTGCGACACCACGCCGGCGGATCGATCGATCTGACCGGCTTATCAACTGATTCGATCGATAACGCGCGCAGAAGAAGAGAAAGGAAGTCACGGGTATCGCGATCGGTCCATCGATCGCGGGCGTGTACCTACACAGCGGGACAATAAATCGTCAGCGACGCCGACGGGGACGTCACTTTGACGGTGTTGAGGAATTGAATCGGTCAGTGGTAGAGAAGCACTCGTGTACGCTACCAGATGGTTCTCCAATTTCTTACGTTATAGCCAGTATCATACTTGTAAAAATAACTCGTGTTTTGACACACATAAGATTCTATTTGTGCTACCATCGTTTAAAATTGGTTATACGATTTCCAATTATTTCATAATTAATACGCGGTACAAAATATTTGTCTTATATATCTGGTTTAAAATTTCAATAAAATTTGAAATTAGAATATAATTGGAGTATAATTGACAGCATACTTATCTGTTCTTCAACTATACGAATCTAAATTTTATTTTGTCGCTTAAAGATTTCATTGATCATCGCATTTAAGAAGTTCAAGATAAAAGTAATGCGTTCTTTTGATATGCTTTTTTCTCTAATATTTCAGAATAGTTTTTTTATATGACGAATATATGCGATTTAATTTAGAGTCGGATTTAATTTAAACAATTAGAGATCTTCTGAAGTATGATTACAGAATTCTTCATTTCTTAATTAAGCTATAAAACACGAAACGCGCGGGCAATTTGTAATTATTTGGTGGAAATTAAGTAAGACTGCGCAATAATCGTAATGATCGTAATGATCGTAAATACCGAGACGTATCGTGAGCATAAATCGTTGCGTAATTTTCCTTACAGGAACAATTTTATTTTATTATTCGACGATAAAGAAACGCGAATCTTGCACGCTTGCACTTCTTCCTTTCAATTGAACTCGGCGTTTCGAAAGTTTTCGCCCGAGATAGAGGAAAAGAAGTCGCGCGCATCTCTCTTTCTCGTATTTCTGTCAGAGAAGTGAAACGAGCTCATTTCATAATAAGGGACGCTCCTTTAATGTTGAAGAATTGAGGACTTTAATGTGCGCAATTATCTCTGCTTTCTAATTCGAGCGCTTGCGAGACGCCTGTGAAAATGAAAATCCCTTTCTCTGTTGGTTGTCAAGTGAATAACCCGCCCTTTCTGGGATTTATGACTTTACGAGACTTTCGAATGCCGAGTGTCAAGCGTACGAATGAATGAAGAAATTAAGCACTTGTGAGAGGTAGAACTTGTGAAATTGATGATTTCTTCATATAAAGCTACGAATTGGTACAGATTCTAGAGATTATTTTATTACGCAAATTTTCATAGAAATGTATCTATTTAACTGAAGAAAAAACTAATAGTGAGAAGTTACGACTTTAGTTAGAGATTCGTGTTACGTAGGTAAATCGACGATCATTATGTTCACAACGTGCGAATCGGCCAACAAAATCGCGACGCGCGACCTTTCCTTCATTACGCCGCGAGCAGGAACGACTTTCTCGTGAGGAAAAGCAAGGTTTCCCGAGCTGGTAATTGATCTTACACGAGCGACTCCGCGTTTTTGTTCAGCGTGACTCAGCGAACGACTGCCGAGCGACTCGAAAGACGAAGTCGAGCGGTTTTACCTGGCTCTCCGCGGCCTTGTTAACCAAACGATGGACGTCCACTGGAACCCATCTTGGCACGACTTCCGAGAATTTCGTTTCGCTCCTACTAATTATCGGAGGCGTTTTATATTCTCTCCCCTTTCGGTTCGGCGATATTTTTCTCCGCAAAACAATGCAATGGACAAAGCATATCGAGTCTTTATTTCGGCGGAGTTTAGTGTTTCAAAGAAAAAAGAAATTAGTCGATGTACTTTTACTATATGTTTGTGGTTTATGATTGAATCCAAAAATACATCATCCATGTTATTTCTTCGAGTTAAAAAATTTATCTGTCAAAATATTAAAGTGTGATATTAAAATTTCTGAATATATACTTGACTGTCGAAAGTTTAGAAAACGCTAATTATGTGTACTATAAGAAGAATGTTATATATCGATACACCAAGGAAAGAAAAAAATATACTCTCTGCTCTATACCTTTATTAGAAATATACCTTTATTAAAAAAACTAAAAAATTCTAGTTCAACATTTTAGTGTCATAAATATTAAAAATATATATATTTTAAAGAAATAATAAAATTTATATTTTTCTCTTTCTGTAATATATAATATATAAAATGTTGTATTATATATACATATATTACAAGTCCGCAATTATTTTTTTGCTTTTAGGTTCGCGATATCGTAGAAGAGTGCACATGTCCTACACAGTTCCCGATGATCCATGTGGCTGAGGGCAAGTATCGAATCGGCGACACCAAGGTTACGATCTACGTCCGGGTTTTGCGTAGTCACGTAATGGTGCGTGTCGGCGGTGGATGGGATACCCTCAGCCACTATTTGGAGAAGCACGATCCATGCCGATGCAGAAACTGTAAGTATCGCACCTGTTTTATCAATCCTTTCGCATGCTAAACGAGTCGCGTTATAAGTAATGATAATCAATTTTTTTATTTTTTCAGCACATCGCTCGATGGTCTCGGCGAAGCTCATTCAAAAAGCCGGTGGATCCTTCGATCTAGGCAATGCGCAGGTGCATTACGAACGGTAAGTACCCTCCTTTTTTATAACAATTTTAATTAAACATTTATTTTTGGTCTTATTTTTGGTCATATTTTATCTTGTGTGAATTGTTTTTGAGGCTAATTTAAATGGACTAAACAACATACTTTTCATCATTTCGGAATTAGTACTTTTTATCTGACATTTAATGCCTATCATGTACGATCAGGATTAACATTATCTATCGATACGCCTATCCCTACATTTTGAGTGTAAATACCATCCAGTTTGTAAATGCGATGCGTTAGCTACGCTGCCTGGAACTATGGACATTCTATCACAAGTCACTGTATAGGGTAATAAAATATATGGATGCATAAACACGCGTGCATACATTATAGCTTACAGTACCGTCCAGAAGAGCGTTAGATTTACATGAAAGAGAAATAGCCTTTTGTGAAAGCAGTAGACTATACCGCGTAGTGTGTTACATCTCCTCTATAACGTTTACGAGAAACAAGGGCGAGGTAAATTTACTAACGTTGGCGATTTTTCCTATAAATCTTCCCGATCTTATCTCGATTTCGCGAACTTACGGCCGATACTGTACACGTCGTGACATTTCGTCGCCATCGCGGAAACTGAAAATTCCCCGATGCACACCCGGCCGACACGACCCGGGTAACGACCGACATCAATTCCGCCGTAACGCCCCGGTCATTGTTTCCGCCACCAGATCATCACCTCCGAGAACCCGACGGAGTTCCGCGTCAAGCGTCGGTTCGGTGCAAAATCTACAATCGGCGCAGCTGCACGCACCACCCAGAAGCATTTCCAGCAATCGCTCGCGATCGCCCACACCTCACCGGCCGACAGCCGGCAGCAAGCAACAGCATCAGCAGCAATCGTGCGACGAGCAGAAGAAACGCTCGAGAAGTCCCACGCCACATAGGAAATTGCTGGCCAGCCCGAATCAGCAGACCGACTTGGCGAAGCAGAGATCAAGGTCGCCGACGCCTAGGGCGAATCTGAGATCGCGAAGCCCGACACCGCGGAAGAATACAGATTCGTCCAGAAGAAATGCCAACGAGGAGGCACGGTCGCCGACGTATCATGGAAAACCGCAGGAAAATGGTCGAGTAAGTTCGTTTTTCTCTACGAGAAAAATATATTTTTAGGGGAATCCAATATAGTTTTTAGAACAGAGAATTTTAAATTTTGATGTACTTCAGAGACTGAATTTTTTTGAAGAAAAAGTGGAATTACTTTCGATTATATTCTTTTCGAATCTCGCGAAACTTTATGAAAATTTTTATGTGCTGCTCATAATTTTTTAATAATAAATACATTAAGGAGAAAATTGGAACGGGAATTGTTTGCGCTGTTTAGGAGAGCGGTCTTAAGGTGCCGGGCGAGTTTACGAAACGATATGTTGTGGAGGGCGGCGTGGCACGCCGAGCCGTTGAGAAGGACGACATGCCAAAGTACGAACCGTCCATCTACAACTACAAGTGCAGCGAAGATTCGAGCGGCAGCCGCAGCCCGACGCCGAGCAAGGAGGAGCAGCCAGCACTCGAGACTTTCGGCAAGGACACCACGGCGAACACCCAGAAGTCGCCGCACGGTGACGGAGAGCACTCGGACAATTGCAGCGAGGTGTCCGACGAGGGTTACCGTAGTCTCGGTGCCGTTCAGTCGTCCACCGCCAACGGGAATTCCGCCAGCACGCAGGGCTCGCCCACGGTTGCCGATTGTCAAAGTAAGTGGATGCTGTATACAATATATTCTTGATATCGCGTCCCCCGCGCGGGATTTAAATCAGAAATCGCTGCTCCGTATTTCGCAACAGCAAAAGTAAAACATTTGTCCTTTTATGTACATATATGCCGAGACACGGCACCATCTTATCCGATGATAAAATTGATCGTTTCTGTTCGAGGAGATTGATAAGGTCTCGCGACGTTCGTTTTCGCTGTCGAGTGAATACGGTGATCAGGCTCGAGTGCATGCCGGACGCGCGTTTGGACGTGCACTCGCCATCGTCGGCGAGCGAGTCATCGAAATTAATAAGAGTGTAAAGGGACAAGAAGGAGAGAAATAAAGAGAGAAAGAGAGGTGGAGAGCGGGGAGAGGAAGGGAAACAGAGAGAGAGAGAGAGAGAGAGAGAGAGAAGGGAAAGAGGGAGATGTAGATGCATGCCCCGCGCTTGACGAACAAACGCGCATTGTGCGGTGAACGATGGAGGCAATGTCGCGTGTTGGGGTGAGGGACGAAAAAAAAACTCGACCGATGCGAATCGAGAGATTAAATTCGATTAGGCGGCGGAGAAGCGAGGAGGTGCTTTGTGCGCGAAAATAGAGAGAACGAGATCGCGCGCGCGCGCGTGCGCTCACGAGCGGAATTTAATACTTTGCCGCGCGCGCGACGTTTATCTCCGCCTGTCGATCTCGCAGGTATATCGACAACGACGAATTAATTCGTCTGTTGAGGCGGTGCTTTACGCGACCGTAGATAGAGGTGATAAATTTTCTCTGTCAAGAAGGGGAAAAAAATAACGTACAGAGAAAGTTGATTTGTATGTAGAAAAAAAAAACGATCGTGATACACATAGAAAATAAAATCTTGGCAATCGATCGATCGTTTACGTTTCTTCTTTAAATTGTGTTGTTTCTAATATGGTAATGTCGCACAGTAGAGGAAATATTTGTTTATACGAATTCCTTGTTTCTTCAATTAACTTATCTTTCTCATAACCTTTTGCTAAAGCCATTTATAAATATAATGATGCGTCTATTTAAGGAAAGTCCTTAGAGTTTTCGTCAGAGATAATGGCAGCTCGATTTATACATAATCTCATGGTTTATTAATGGTATATTTTCTCATGATCTAAAACAATTTGTTAATGTCTTGTTAAACTAAGAAATAACAGTCGATAACGAGCAGAAATTGTAAAGATCCGAGAGTCCCGTTGGTTCATACGTATGTTTTAAACGAGCCGGTAAAAGCTATCTTATGATCCCGCGTGATGAAAGTCTAGTTTGCATCTCTAGCTCGATCGAACTGTCGCATAAATCCCACGCGATTTACATACAATGTGCACAAATTATTGAGAATTTATACGAATCTACGCACACGTATACGCCGCGCGTATATACGTTTTGCTATTTGAACGTCTCGCATTAATTACGTGCCGTTGACGTGGGATCGGGCGGGCCTTTATCGATTCATCGAGACCGTCCTGTCAGTCGTGAACGTGACAAAGACCTCGCACACGATCGATTCGATAGTAGCTCGCGATCGTGTCTCGCGTATATGTTCGAGAACACACGAGAACACGCAGTCCCGCGAATTACCTCGGACTCTCTGCAAATCGTTCCGCGGGTACCTGACCCGACATTTGGACCACCCTGCTGACGATTAATATTCAAAGTACACGGGCACGCAGAGCGCGTTATAAAACCGTGCTCCGCCTGGGCCGGGCTGACATTTAGCCGGTGCTACGACCGTCGATTATGCGAGGGATCGCTCGAAACGTGGGCGATCTCCAACAACCTGTCCTCGGAACAATCGCCGCCGGTCGATCCTCGATAACACTCTCGTACGCTATCGCCTTGAACACACGCGAGCGTTCGAGTATCGTGTGTACTCGAGGCACTCGACTCACTTGACGCAGTTGACGCATTGCCGCAAGTGGAAAAAGTTCGCGGCGGCCAGCCGCGGCACGACGCGACCCGCTTCGATCGTCCCGAATGCTTTTCCTCGTAGCAAGTTGAACGGACTGGAACGACTATAACTTAACCCGGTGACCTGGACACGGAAAGTGACGCGAAAACAACAACTTTTTAAAGTAAAATTTATTCCAGTTTGGTTCAAAACATGGCGATGCATAACAGGATGTTTGTCTCTGACTAAACTTGGAATTGTGTGTTTGTAACCGGTTAAATGCGTCTCTAAATTTCTTTAAAAATTTTATAAAGTACATTTATATAGTTACTCTGACTTATTATTATAATTATTTTCTATCTTATTTAAAAAATGTCTGATTTTATTATTTCTGAACTCGACCATATCTTCTTTTATTGGTTATCGCATTTAAAGATTGTTATCTAAATACTCTCATACACAATCGATGGAAAAAAGTTATTTGTCTAGATAAGGCACAAACGATATTTAACTATAATATATATAGAATTACATAATGAGATGTATCTTATTATTCTTTTCGAGCAAATTGAATTTATCAGAATAATTGCAGAAAAATCATACCACATCTGATTACAAGAATCATTATGTAACTTTAAATGTTCTTACCAAAACATTTACATATTTTCTCTCATTTTATATTTATCTGCTCTTCAGATGCTCTCATCTATTTAAATCTTTTTACGTATTATCTTTAATGTATTTATTCTTTTGTCTTTAGAAATAGATAATTATTTGCAGAAACTAATAATTTATTTTCGTTAAAACTAATCCGCTGTCCTGTCCTTCATCATTCACGTCAAGATGAACTTTCGCGTTATATTTCGTGAGAAATGAAAGAACGATCCGGAGGCGTTCTAAGCAACAAATGTCCGGTTAAAATTTTTTTAAATTAAGGGATATACATAAATATGCTTTAGCTTTCACTGTCCTGCTTCATCCATATCAAACATCCATCTCGTTATTTCTATTTTTCTTATTATTTTTAGATTAGATCGTATCTTAATTCCACTTTTTCTCAAATGTTTATTGCGCTATCACTCGAAAACACGTGTATATGGATATATATGACGTGTAAATGTATGTAAATGCCCGCAGTGTACTCAGAGCTCAGGTCCGTGGGTTCGCTAAGCCCAAATGACTGTGCGGATCAGTCATCCCTGCGGGATTTTATTAAGATTTACGCGAAGCCGCCAGAGGCGACCTCCGGCGATTCCTTCATTTACATCGATATCTCTAATTTATGCGACGACGCTAGAGCACGCGTACATTTCAAAAACATGCATCGAGGCACTTGACTTGTTTTAACGGCAATGAGATATGCACGCGATGTGCTCTCTGATGCGCGTCAGCACGTTCGCGATACCGAGCGTTTCGCTTCGGTTTCGAAGGAGATCTGCGTTCACTCGGCCGAGAGAGAACTTCTCCTTGGCATCGAGAGTAAAAACAAAATCGCGCGACGATTAAGACAAGCAGGCGAGACAACCGTGAAAGTATATTAAGAGCTACGAATCTTTTTCGGACGTTCAAAGGATTAAATTGATTGTTGGAAGGCTGTCTTCTGAGAGGAAAATTTACAATTATTACCCTCCTGTTATCTTAATCGCGTGCTATATATTTTGAATATCGTAAATCATTGTCTTATTAACAGGTCAGAATATAAAAAAATTAAAAAAAGATTGGAAGTTACAAGAAACGATCTCATGAGTTAATTTTAAAGAATGCTCATTTGTCACGTCGTGCATAAAGTATTGTCGAGAATGGGATCTGGTAACGATGTGCAATTTTTTAAAGCAGCAAAAAGATTTTCACGATTTCACTGAATTCATGTTCCAACATTAGCGTGTCGTCGTCATGTGACAATACTCAACGTAACACAGTAATTTATACTTGGCTAATAGTTCCTACATGAGATAAAAATACAAGGCGGCTAATTTCTCTCGTTATGTTTTGTTTTGCCAGTAAAATCACTTATTCTTATATTATGATTAATATTTTAGATGTGAAACTGATGTTTTCTGACTAACCTGCTAGTGGAATTTTTCGTAGATGAAAGATAAGCTCGCTCTTAGAATTGAATCACTTTTGTGAAAATAAAATTGTAGATCTAATGATATAGATGAAAGATTTAGAGGCTACGTTAAAGAAATCTATATAATTTTCTCGTTATAAACCATAAATCTCGTAAATTATGCATTTTCTTATTATATGCTATAAACATCTTATACGATATCAAACGGATACCGTGATATCGAACCTAATATTAACTGCGTTTATAGCAAGAACGTCAGCGCAGGTTCTTCAACAAATTCACTTCGTAATTCATTTGCGTAATTTTAATAACAAGTTCCAAGGACTCGTTAGATCGATGAAGGTTGAATCCGGTTTGACCAGCAGCGTGTTACTAGGACGAGATCTCGAAATAGATTTTCGATTCTCGGATTTTAATTACAAGTTACGTGCGTGCGAAACGTATATCCACACTGTAGCTCAACAATCTCTAACCGGACGCGTTAATATTTATGCGAACGTCGGTTTGCCGACCGGATTAAAAAACGCAATGCGTTATCGAGAATTTGATCGACTCTTCTAAACTAACGAAGATTAAATTCAACGTGATCGGCGAACCGTATTTCGGGATGTCGTTCCTTTCTTTCAGAGTTAGCGAAGGAGATTTTATGATGATTGTTTTCCCATTTATACGTTTGTTCAGAACGAATCGACCTTTCGAATGGCCATTCTGCCATTTTCACGTGACATCGATACATGAATTAAAAAATCTAATTTCTCCTCTTCGGCGAAGAATGGACTTTCTCTGTGGTTTAGACGTGGGTGCGTACAAAATGTGCGAAAATGAAATGTGGGACGAAATGCAATGTGGTGACATCACTTCATGAGAAACAACACGATAGTCGATTCTAATTTCATATAGCAACATGCCAAGATATAACTTCCAAGTTCAATATTTTATGTGAGGAATATGCATTTCTTATAATTATAAATGGTGCGAAACGTATAATTAGAAATGGTGCAAATTCTGTGGGAAAATTTGCAATGTAATTTTGTTTATCATCATTTCTCTTTCAGTGGTAGATAAAAATTGTTTATGGAACTTGATAATAGGAACCTTACATGCCCGGACAATATTGATGAGCTCAACATTAATAATAGTTATTATATAATGTAACATAAATTATGTAAAGTCAGCGGAACATAACGGTGACATCTATATAAAATTTTACGTAACGAGTTACATAAACATTGTATAGAAAAAGCCTTGTATTACATAAAGCAGTAGAAAATTTATGGACCACCATTCCTGGAAGTCCCGATGAAGGATTTAATTTGTCTTGAATTTTATACTTATTTTCGTCGCACGTGTATCTCGATGCAAATCGAGAGGATCACCACTCTCAATTATGTCAGGACCTGTTTCTTGCTTATGATAAATGTATGCTGAACGAAGAGATTGATTAATTTGGTCATTTATATTGCTAAATCACACGAGTTCGTGAAAATTAACACCTGCCGATAATAAAAAAAAATTAGGCCTAGTCCCGAATATCAATTGTTGTGCGCGTGCTTGTCGAAAATGTCGCTACAATGATACGCTAATAGGTTGCTACACGGAAACGATGAGATTGAAATGCTAATTACAAAATTGTATAACATTTTACTTATGTAATTCGTAGTTTTTAGTTTTTTTAATGATGGGAACAGAGACATTTTTTTTTAGCTGTTGCGGTTAATTAATGAATTTTACGAGCTAATTAATTTTAATAAACGTTACAATTACAGTATATAATAAATATAATAATAACAATTCATGATAATGATAGCAATGCTATAAAGTTTTGTGTCATGTGAGAATAATGAAAACGTTAAAGTTAACTTTTCAGAGAAGAAAAAGAATTGATTCCGTTTTTTACCTACATTTATAGCAGTACTTACTAAAATTATTAGTTATGTGATTATGCTTGGTGTACATTTATATTAAATTATATATTTTTTCTGTTTTTTAATTACTGAAGATAAAATTATTTAGTATTTGATTTGTCTTTCATGAACGTTTTAATATTATTCTTGATCTGTTCTAAGATCATTTGAGTCTTACAATCAATTTCGAAATAGTAAAATAGCTAATTAATTATGGATTAAGGATTTCCTGCGTAAACACGCGTCTTCCCTTTTTCTGTTTCCAGAGCAACCTCCAAAGGCGGAACCCGAGGAAAGATCTGGCGTGGAGACCGACAGCATCGAGACTGGATTGCGCAAGGTAGTCCGGAAAGACAGGCTAGTGAGTCCCTTACGGGTCTCATCACCGTCCAGGAGCGTGACATCCTCGTCGACAGGCGACAGGACTCCCCGCGCCGGTTCTATCGCGCGAGAAAACAGTAACTTATCTAAAGCATCGTCCGGCAGCAAAACGCCTAAGGACAGCAATTCCAGCCCGGAAGGTAGCCCATTGAACCGAGGAGGCTCGATTCGCAGCAAGGCCAACGGAAGCTATGGGACGCTACGAAAGTTAACGCCGACTGGAAGTCTCAGTAAGGTGTCGTCACCGATAACCACACCCAAGTCCTCCAAAGCGCCAGTCGGTAGTAGTGCCACATGGAACGGCCGACAGACCAGGCGGCGAGCCAGCATCCAAACGGACACCTTCTTGGATCCGAGATCTACGCCGGTCACATGCGCCACGACGCCGAGCTTCTCGCGAAAAAGTCCGGGTAGACAGAGCCTGCAATCCCGGCCAAGCCCGAACTTCGGTGTCCAATATGACAGAAATGGAAGGAGAATCAGGACCGCTACAGGCACCGCTTCCCTTCAGTCGTCGCCCACTAAGGCGACGAATCCGTTACTCGATCAAATCTTACAGAAACTGGGCGACTTGAAGGACGAGCGTCAGATGGTGCAGAAGCTGCAGGGCCTCCTGAGGGACTACCAGACCAGTTCGACCGACGGTGTCGCGGATATGGATTTTGCCAAAATGTGGGTGGATAGTAACGGTGCGATGACAGTGCCCCAGGACGTTCAGGTATCGGTAAGTCCTAGAAAGGATCCGAAACCCCAGGAAGGATGCTCAAGGATACCGGTACCTCGTGCTCTCTCCTATAAGAGACCGATGTCCGTGGCGTCGGACAGCGTTTGAGGATGGTTCTGCCCTTTCGACCATGAAGATCGAGATACACCAGGTAGCCTTCGCGTGTTAGGCTAAGTTAGACTGTTCAAGTAGATACTAACGTCAATGAGAGCAACCAGGCACGCGCGTAGTAATTACGTTTCTTATCAAGCCGTGCTTGATTCTTGATTCAATTTGATAGTTGAGGTCGGACGTCTTGATCACAATAAGGATAGGAATATATTTTATAGCTGGACAATTTAATAAAAAAGTATTTAAAAGATTCAAAGATTTATATAGCTTACCTACAGATTTGTAGAAATGACGAGTAAGAAAAAATCGAGTATGATGATGAAGACTGAATTTCATTGGCATGATCATTTTTGGTCTTCGGTCAGTATTAAAGATAAAACATTAAAATGATAATTTTAAATTACTTCAATTAACACTTTACTTTTTCTTGCTTTTAATATTGAAAGAAAATGTTTTTAAATATATTATCTTCCAGAAAAGTAAAAATGCTTTTGTATATAAAAAATTAGACTACAAGATTACAAATTAATTACTTTTGTTTTGACAAGTAAAATTCCATGAAGTTTTGATTCAAGGACTTGAAATTTAAATTTATTAAAATCAGGTGTTTCTAAAAATTAAAAATCCAAACTTCCACAAGTTTCGGTATCCTGCAGTTTAAATCTCGAAAAATTTTAATAACATTGCCTGTCGTTTAAATGTTTGTGTTTTACGCTCGAATTATCGTCACGGCAAATAGTTCGATGTTTAGAATGTTGCTTTCTATTTTTGCTCTTCGTCTACCTTCAACGACTATCATCGCAGATCGAAGACGTCCGACCGGAGAGAAACTTAACGGGCCTTAACGGTACGGGGTCAATCAGTTAGTAGTTCTTAGTAGTCACGTATCAGGGTGGTGCTTAGATGGTGCTGAAGAATGAAACGATGTTTACGATAGACATTGAAAAAGAGATAGACAGAGACAAAGGGAGGGTGGAATGAGTCGAAAATTCGTCCCGTGAACGAGTTTTTAGTTGATCAATGCAATCAAAAGTAGGCAATTGGCTATGGCGAGTCTTGCGTTAATTGACTTTCCAATTGATTCACTTCCAGTCATTTAATTGCATCCCATATGCTATTGATTATTGGCCTTACAACAATAATCCTTAGATTAGCACGTCAAATTTTTTAAAAACAGAAATTGCATTGTTAAGCAATTATCGTTGAGAATATATATCGAAAATCCTGATCATTTTTTCCCTACAATATTTTACCTAATGAATCAAAGTGTGATACTTTAAGGATTAATACGATCGATTGACGATACCGATCTCCAAGATCACGCGATCGGAAAATTTAAACAATCGTCGAAGGAGCGTGGCAATTGTACGCTCAATTGTTTTTACCGTTCCCGATAACGCCTAATCATTTTTATTTAAACAATTATATAGTTTATCGGATATATTTATCAAAGATGATTTATTATACGTTAACGATCTCGCTGAAGAAGAGGAAAAGAATGGAAGAGAACGAGAAAGATGAGAAGGAATTGATTATAGACATTGAAGATCGAATAAGAAATCCCTTGAATGGAAAATCAAATGTACCCTCCTTCCCCTCCCCATCCGCTCAATCTGGAGCAGACTGCATTATGTAGATAGCGACGTGTGTCGTCGAACGAATGCCATTCCAGTGTTTAACTGTTTTTTATACCAAACGCAAGCGTAGCGCCAAGTTTTTTACCAAGTGTCTTAGTAACGGATTAAGGTGGAGAGAAAAAGGTTTATTTTATCGACGAATAACACGGAAGAGGGATATTTTTTAGTATCACAGTGTGTGTGTAGTAGAGGTCATGTACGACGGCTGCGAGTAAAAACGTTTCCGATATTTCGGACGATGATATATTGTCCGTCTTTTCTCCGTTTCCGCCGCCGGAGCTTTTAGGAAAATCTTCTTTAATTGTCTGCTAAATGTACGTTTTACGGTCGATCACTATAGGAAACACGCGAGAATCGAGGCGAATATCCCGATACAGCGCGGATTATTCGCGACAGACTCGAGCCGTCTTGCCTTATTCGGAATTCGAGCGATTTCCTATGTACGTCTTACGCGTATAAATGACGTGTATCGTGTTTTATATATACGCGCGCACGTATATACGCAAACTAACATTGCCTGTAAATAATCTCTGCAAACAATTTTCTGTGAACAAATCTTTTGCCCGGTTTATAATTATTAAATTAATCTCTAGTCTGTAGACGGCCATTGTGTGTACCACTTAGCTCGCTTTGAAAGGGCTTACGATGATGTCCAGTGAATGTACACACATACACGTAACGGATGGTTAGGGAAACACGGCTTACCTGCGACTGGAGTTATTCGGTGCTGCGCGGACAAGGCGTTCCGTTCCATCTTATGTAAATATAACGAATGCGTTTGTTAGAAGCATATCTTCGTTTTCTAAGTGTAGAATATATTCTGCTAAGTTAAGTTGACTTAATTAACCCTTCGATAATCATCGTCGCGATTAACACGAGTTATTTGTTGCATCTCGTTAGTTTACGAAAAAAAAGAACGAAATAATACGTATTTTTATATTTGAACTTCTCGATACGTAGAACGCTAGCGTAGTATGCGGAGAAATTCTTTGGAAGCTATATTAAGTAAATCAAAAGTCGCGCTTAAATAATAATGCAAGTATGTCGATGTTATGTGGCGTGCGCATATCCCATGACAATTCTTCGCATTTTCACGGAGAATTGAGTATCCGTCATTGAAGGGTTAAGTATATGCGAAATGCTGACTATTACCGAACACTATTCTCAGCGAAAATCAGAGGTAACCGAGCACTGGAGAGATTCATATTGCATGCATGCGAGTAAACGTAAGATATTTGCGTTGATTTTGTCCAGAAAGAAAGTCATACTTTTCTCAAACCATCTTTCTTAAAGCATCAATCCTTTAAGTTTCAATTTAATTGATGTTATCATCTGCGTATTTTTCAATTCTGAGATAGAACAAGAAATAAGCATATGGAACATAACAACAAATCTGCATATGGAAAAACAAATAAGGAACTATATTTGGCTATATATTGGAAACAACTATATTTGTTCACATATTGAGGAATCGCACGATGGAGCAATGCAGCGTCGCAGTGAAATCTCGAGTACTCGCGCATCAATATTCGATAACCCGGTCGATCCGAGACGACCATTCAAGACAGTCCCTGCGTTTTCGCGAAAATTGCGCTCGGCCGAGTTTCGCTTTTCTTAAGAGTCATAGCACCGTAAGAGCATACCAGAATGATCTGGTAATAAGAGAAATATTACTAGTTTCCTCGTTACAGCGCGCAGTATCTTAAGCGCCGGACGGCTAATCCTTAGTCTTAAGCTTTTGTAACCCCAGCGATTTCACGGCCGTGCGTCAACGATTAAGCAATATCGATGATTATCCCAATATTAATATTATTATTGCAGCTATCGCTATGATGACGACGATTACTATTAGTATTATCATTATGATTATTGTCATCAAGAGGATAACGAAGATTAATTGCTATTATTATTATATGCAACGTTGCCTATGTTACATTATTTTATCTACGAACAGTTGTAAATTGACCAAAAACTATATAAAAAGATTAATAAAAGGCCTTAACAAAAACCCCACACAATCGTTGTCCATTTTAATTTTCTCTCCTTTTACATTGATTTTATCTTTTAGTCGATCTACACCGCTGCCATAACAGAAGACTGGACATAATAAGTTCAATGAAATATCGTTACTAAATCATATTTTCCTGGCGCAAGTTCTGTCTCTATCGCAATTTACTTATGTTTTTTGGGAAATAATATATAATGATTAATAACATTATAAAATAGGATTTTTTTAAATATTTACTTGCGAGGAACCGAGAGAAATAATACGAAATTCAGTCGTATTTTCCGGGTTTTTTTCCGCAATAAGGCGAGAGAGTATGCGGAGCCCGTTATGAGGTCCAGTACCACACGGACGGGCGGCCTTGCCGCATATGGCGAGACGGCTCTCCTCGAGAGTACCAACAATGGTGTATACGAGAGCGGTGTATGTGTGCCTGTATGTGTGTGCATTAGTATGCACACACGCCTCCCCTCGAGTCCGAGTGCGCGCGAATCTCGGAAGGAGCCATTTTTGAAACGTCCAGCCGTCGTGCGAGAGATTTACGATCGACCGTAGTAGTCTCGATAATAACAGCGACGATTGGGTCGGAGTTTATAGGTATTAGCATAAAAGCCGCGAGAGCGCTCGTACGTATTTTCTTTGGTTAAGAGTTCTTCTTTTCGTCAATTCCAAGTGATTTTGATCACTCCAAAAAGAATTGTCTCGGCTTGGAATAAACGAGAAAAATCATCCGTGAATTTTTTTCTAAGAATTTAAATAAAATGTACCTATGACTTACCGGAATATTTGAAGATAAACAATTTAAAAGCACGATAGTCTTAATAGTATATATGTCCGCAAAAGTATTACGTATTAGTGGGAATTATTACACCAATGCTTATTATTGTATAATCATTAAAATATTTGCTAACTGCCAATGACAAATCTTTAAACCATTTTGTATGTTATTTCCATGCAATAGTTTTATAATTTGCCGTAATACATAAGTCTTATTAATACTAATTGGCGATCATGTTACATTATTAATCGGGGATCGTTAAACGTTGGCGTCGCGTATAAAAGTCATATTTAAATTCACGTCTCACTTTTTACTTTAAGAGAAAAGGTATTTAGATTACATGAGCGGGTGCGCGCCGTGAAATATTTACTTTTGGTAATATACGTGATTTTTTAACATCAGGAATTCAATTGCGAACTTTGCGTCGGAGCATAACAATTTTATGGCGAATTTTATATCAACCATAAATATTACGTAACAAATAGATACGGGTTGTAAAGGCCCAGGTGGAGACAGAGGATTTAACGGGCGAATACGTGTAGAAACGAGATCTGGCAGAAAAATTAGACGACTGACTGCAAGCGATAATACTCGTACCGGTCCAGCTGCTCGATCGTGATTAACGCCGATAGACCGGGTATCGCGCGCTTTGTCGTTACTCTGAGAGTATCGAGGAGGGGACACGCGATTTGTCAACGTGTGGAATTTTAACGGGCGCCTCTCTTAGCGGGGCCAGCCTTCGCGATATTATATGTTTCGCGTTTTTCGCTTAGGCCGTAATAACGTTTACGTCGCGGTGAAAGTACTCCCACGCTCTCACGCTGATGACCTTACCTCATCCGAATTTGCGCCACGATTTTATTGCCGGCGAACACGCGGATTGCGTATAAATAGAACGCGCCACTCACGCACACGTACGCGAGCATGCATTCTCGTAAGAATTATTTACGTGACGACGCGTGAGCAAATCTTAATTCCCAACAAGAAAGAATGGCTCAAGATCGTCCCATCTCGGGGGACGCGTTACATTTTCTATAAAAATGAGATATGAGAAAAGATACCCTTGTGCCGTCGAAGGACGCACAATAAAATATATCATGAAATAATCGTAAAACGTGCTACGATAAAAAATATCAAATATGCATCGCAATCATTTGCACCTGTGTGAGAAAAATATACACGCGTATCTTAAAGGAAATGAAATTAATCTATGTCAATCTTATTACATTCCAAGATCATTACTTTGCAAAATAAATATTTGCGAAGTCGGAATTACAGCCGCAATTCTCGAATTAATGCCAGATACGATTTTTCACTGACAGAATGCGATAAGATTAGTAGTATGTGTTTTAACTACTGACACTCACGCAGATATTTATAATGTACCTAATATAAAATATGAGACGTATATAAAGGTATATTTAGAAGCGGATATATTAGCGAAATTGATTTGTCACGCTACATCTTTCTCTTGTTGTGTATCTTCATACGCGTCTGCGGTACGGATGTAACGCGTGGAACATGGAGCGCTAATGACACTGCCGTTTTGATACGATCAAATTTACACAATTAGTTATTCGATAAATAATCGAAGGTGGGCGAGACGCGTAGATTGCGCGTGGAATACAAGGCGCATATTAACGGGACACTTTAAACATTTTTTTAATGGGTGATGTGAGTGGTCGTGGACGCGAGGATATTCAAACACTTGCGGTTTCGGGAAATGGCGTAATCGTGACTTTTTGTCGGCGACACATTTTTAGCCCACGTCCATGAAGCAGCAAAAGCCACTCTTTTGTTTATTTATATAAAAGATTCTTAGACTTACGTAATGCTAGATAATAAGGCGAATAATGATACGATTATCGAAGTGCCTTAAAATACCAAACTGTGTGTTGATTTACGATTCAAAACCTATCACGAAGGCTATGATTCACGATTTATAGAAATAATGCGGAGGCGCTGAATCTTGCCTAGAAAGATGTTTCTTGGAACGATTATGTCTTATATCATATAGGCGTAATTTTATATCAGACGGTCCAGCCTCTTTCTAGTCCCTAAAATAATATACCGCATATTAATATATAAAAAGTTCTTCATACATTAATAAAAAATATTTATAAAATGATAATAATTAATAATAATTACAGAAGAATGTAATACAATTTATTATAACAAGCAATTAAAATTTTTTAAATTTTTATAATGATATAAATATAAGTATAAGACAATAGTTTGTGAGATGTAAAAGAATTGTCGTTACCAATTTTGTAAAGGGGATTTGCGAAGCGGAATTTTGTCAAAATGATCGGTGGAAATGGGAAAGTGCGAAATTAGAAGAGTACATAAGTCTCTCAATGATGTTTATTTTGCGTTCGCGTGGAACTTCATTAAGAAGAGAAATCTGCGCTTTTTTTCTTTAGTAGCCGATCGCGCGCGCACATTCATCAAATTTGATAGGAAAGGCGTTCTCGGCAATAATATAGTCACAAGTAGAACCTAAAAGACTAAAGCCGGCGGCAATTCGTCTAAAATCGCGAAAGCCACACGCAAGGTCTAATCTCTTAACATCACTTCCTGTAGTCATTATGAGTAGTACGCACGTATTTCGAAAGTTGAATTTATCGATGCGACGATCGTTTTTTTTTCTCTCTCTTATTGATCAAGCCTGCGGAACACTTTTCTTCCTGATTCAGAAGCTTAGATATCATATATGAGATTCATCATGAGTAGAGATTCAGAGTTGTTAAAGATAAAACAAGCCGAAAAATATACACGTCGTAAAATCGAAATGTTTATCGTCGTAATAATATCCCGGAGTGATTCATGACGATCGCGTTTTAACCGCATGACCCGCAAGAGCCTCTTTCGAAGGACAAACAGAAAATGGCAGTTGGCAGTTGGCATCTTCTACGAGCCATCTGCCACAGTGTGTATACGGAAGCTTCATTATCTGCGCGCGCGTGCGTTTTCCCATTTATCTATCTCCGCCGAGAAGAGCGGAGATTTCAGATGGGCGATTACGCGGCGAATAACATTAAGATCTTCATCGCTCGCCGGCTAATCGAATCGAATAGGCAACGGCTGTCCGGGACGCTCTTGCCCGAAGTGCCTTGGCTGCCTCGTGGGCGGCACGCAGGTGCCTCCGGGTTCTCCCGGAGAGTGCGTAGGTACTACCTACGCCCACCTGATGCCTGGTGCTCACCACGGTCCAGTAACGACTGAATACCAGCGAGACCGGCGATCGACTCAAACGCCAAAGTTTTCTGCTCACTCTCTCGCGCGTCGGATCACCGCGCACAAAAGTTTCTATTATAATAATTTTAAAGCAAGTTGATAACATTATTTGCAGCATTAATGATAATAGTATTATTAATAAAATTATTATTTTGTTACAAAATAGCTATACTTATGTTATTTAAAAATGTACTCTTAATAGTCAATATTATAAAATTTTAAATAATAATCTTCGATTCCTCTTTTTGTATATTTAAAAAATTATTAATAAAATTCCTCTATTTCTTTAAGTACAATAAACTTTGTGCTCAACAGCGCATATGTATATTACGAGGTTCAATGATACTTAAGTAGATGCTACAGTTTAGCAATTTCACGATGCTAATGAAAAGCCGGGTTGTCAACGCGCGACTGCTAATTGCTACAGAAAACTACGTTCGTCGGGAAAATAAAAATCGTATTTCTCGTGGCACAAGGATACGACGGTGTTGCGAAATTACTCAAATACGTGCTTCTTCTATTCGAGAGGCTCTCCACTTAGTACTTGCCCCTTAATTTACGAATTTATTCCTTATGCGATGTTTACGAGCTACCTCATCTTCTCGGAGTTAAGAGTCTTATTACGTCAGAAAATAAGGGAAGAAATCTCTTGCGCTTGCGTTCGTAAATAATTCTTTGCTGATGAAATTGGCTCAATTACGTGGAGTAAGCTCATGAAACGTAGCCGAAAAAATTTCTATTATAATATATATCATCAACAAAACAATTTGAGAAAAATTTGTCTTAAAAATTTATTAAATATATTTAATTTCTCGGAATCGTAGAAATGCATAAGTCACGAAAAGAGGAATTCAAAAGTAGAAGCTTAAAAGTAAAGTATAAAAAGTAAGAAAAAGTATGAAAATGTTAGAATGAATAACTCATAGAGAAATGTTACAGTTTAAAAATGGAAATAGGTCAGAGGATGGTATAGACTCGAACGGCACAGCGGAGCTAATAAATAAAGGTTCGATACTGAGAGGGATTAGGAGACTGGAGAACACGGGACGTGCTCGCGTTCCTTCGTTGCGGAGCTCGTTGCGGCAAGTCCGGCTTAAAAGGGACTCTATCGGAGCGTCGTAGGTCTTCGAGCAGCCTCTTGTCTCTCGGAGTAATCGACTTTCCTGCACACGAATCGAACTTTCTAGAGGAGGCAACCGTGGCACGATTCGCTTCGGCCTATTATCATGTAAAGTCGATTAACAGCCGGTCGTTGACTTTGCTCCGCTCCGCTCTTAGCACTCCAACAGACGACGACGCGCGCTCTTCTAACTTCGCGACCTTTCGCGAGCGAAATCGCGAAAAAATTCGACGCTCGGGAAATTTCGCGGGAAAAATGTAGCGTGCTGTGTTAATATTAGCGCGATTGTTGCTCGCGTGCGTCATATATATTGAGCGGAACCAGTTTCATCGACAATCGCCGTGCGAAAAAAACCTGGCATAGAAAATCGTCATTGGCGCGTAGAAAAGCTCTCGTGCGAAATCGTCATTAATGCGATCGCGCCGCGCGGGAAATCTTGCGTGAAAATTTATCATTAGTGCGGTGAATTTAGGACGGGAATTTAGAAATTATTTGCCGACGTGATTCTCGCGTGCAACAAAAAATAGCGAGGAAAAAACGGCATGCGTTTGTCGGAAAATCGTTGTGCGCGCGCGGTATCGTCCGCGAGAGTCCGAGCCGCGATGGGCAGATATCGGTGGGAAATGGCACTGCTGGGCTGGTTACGTTTCGCCGCCATGAGAGTGTAATACTTACCTCGAAACGCCAGATGTGGTACACCGGCTCGGACAGATATCGAAAAGCATGGAATATGCAAATCGCCGCGGGAACGGGACGCGATATAGCCGGCCGTATGCGATTTGCATCTTCGCGGCACTTCTCGTCGAACAACCGTGAAAAATCAGGGGGCCCGTTGCGGGGACCCTCTGGGAAAATGGCGACCCGCTGGTATCAAAAGAAATATCGAGGATTCTTCGAAGAGGGAGAGAGACGTTAGTTTTTACGACGTTAGCTAATAATTTCGCGCGGTTTTCCAAAAAATTAAAAAAATTTTTAATAAGAATGTGTTCGGGGTAGACTTATAATCGATATAATCAAAAATTACATATAGAGAAGATCATGTTATTAAATTCTCTCATTATGTTTGATATAGTTCGTTATTCCAAGAACACTCTCTCTATATGCTGCACGAGTATTGGGTGCGACCACGCGACAGAATAACAGAATAATCGTTAAAATGATTTTTCTCCGACTGCTGGGTGTACGTGTATCTCATTCGCGACGATCGCTTCTCCGGATCCATTAAATGTCGATTAAATGCAATCACGGCGCGCTTCCAATAGCTCTCTGCCGGCGACCAATCGCTTCGTTAATAAGCATCAATAATCGGTCTCTTCGACGAGGTGCAAGGGCATAAAGCATAACCGAAATAGATTGACGAGGCCGCATCGTCGTGTGCGATCGTCGTTAACGATAACAATAATTTACTAAGCAATTTCGTCTTAACGCTGGCAATTAATTTACGAGATCGGTCGCGATCGGTTATTCTCTTCAGCATTGAACGTTTCAGAACCGGCGCAAAAAGTAGGTCGCAATTGTCTCACTAAAATGCACGGGATACGCATTCACTCTTTATCACGTTACAAAAGGCGCGACGAATCATTAGTCATCATATAGAGAAAAACTTGTTTGCTGCTGTGTTTGTTGTCGCGACGACTCGCGACTGTGTCTTAATTACCTGCACGAAAATACAACCTGCACGTTCATCAGTCTCGAGTGAACCGTATGACGCCAGGTGAAGTATGAAACAGTGAAAGGAAGGCAAAGTGAGGATAAGAGATCCAGGAACATTATCGAGGACAGACTGACAGATTATCGTAGAGGCACGCACAGCGTTACCAAAAGCGCACGCTTCTTGCGTAGTACAAATTTTATTATATATTATCTTCTTAACAAAATCTTGCATTAGGCGAGATTTAAATATATAACAGTTTAAAAAAATATTAGTTATGAAATTAATCGTCTAGATAGAAAGTCTTTAGAAGAGTTAGTCTTAATAAAATTATTTTTACATTTAAATGTTGAATTATCGTATAGTATTTGTTATATTATAGTGAGAAGTAATTCGTATTTGTCAAGATCTATCCGTTATAAGCGAAATTCTCAAGACGGAGAATTCACGAGAAGGGGAGAGAGGCGAAGGGGGAATTCTAGACTAGTTCGAGCTTCGTTCCCAGGGCCGCTGATGACAGGTCCTGAAGGATGAGGCTTAGAGAGTAGGTTACGTGCATGCCATATCGATCGAAATAGCAACAGCAGGTAACCTTGAAGGTCCTTGCACCACGAAGGTCCGCAGAAGAATCGCGTACGCCCACCGGCACGCAGGTAAGGTATATATATGGATGCTTTAAACCCTTTCCCCCGTACCCGTTCTCTCACTTCGCATGAATCATGCATGCGGGTATAAAGTCCGCGAGAAATAATACCGCGAATACGAATTTCATCGCGTTTTTCGCCGCGCGGATGAGGAGACGAGAAAGGGCAATCCTTGTTTCGGCGCAAGACGGATGGTTATCGTTCGAGATCACCTGCGCCCCGTCAGGACGTAACGATCCTTCGTTGGGGATCCACATCCGTCGCGAGCGCGAGATAGGATTTACGGTGTACGCGAAGCGAGACGGCGGAGTCGTTAAAATTGATTACGATATAATAATATGTGCACGCGCGCGAAGATTGAAACGCACGGATAGATGTAACGACGGAATAATGCTACTTTAATAGCCGAAGGAGCATAGACGCGGGCTTTCTTCGCGTAAATCAAACCGACGATAAAGTTAATAAGAAATATTTGCTCTGCGCGTTGTATCAATTCTGGCGTTATAAACATAAATGTCTTATGCATTTTCTTTGTAAAAGTTAGCACCGCATTTTCAAAATTTTTCGATATGTTTAATATAAAAAAATTCAGTTTAATATCGAAAGTTTCAGTTTCCATCTTAAAGAGTTTATTGTGAAAAAATTGCTCCTAATCTTTTAATTTTAGAATAGACTTTTAATAATTTATGACGAGAATCCTTGAAAATGTCTAAAATTCTTATGAAAATGTCACATTTCCAAATGACAATTTTCTTTCATGAAAACCTACAATATTATCATTCGGAAATCGAAAAATTGCTGCATCTTTATTTTTTATTTTAAAGAGAAAAACTGTTAGAATTCCCCAAAAAATTTTGTGAAAAATTTTTATCCATAGGGATCTTATAATAAAAAATTCTTAATCTTAATGCACACACAAAAAATCTCTGGTACATACAATGCTTTTGCATCGGCGAGTGAATCGCGAAAGACAAAGACACTGACGCTCATCGCGGCTGGCTAATGAGAAGTTAATGGCGCAGTCGGTGTCTGTCTGAAGTGGAAGTGCGTCGAGAGTGTCTTCTCAGACACTCGGACAACGAGCTGCTAAAGAGCTCCTTGCCGCGTAATGCAAAAGGGAGCCGCGCATTCCGCAACTCTTTCTTAATTCAAAGATGGATGAATCGTCCACGTTCGCGAAATTGGCTCGCGCACGGAGAAAGTATTTTCTTATTAACATTAATTCACGAATCCTGTGTGTGAAATAAACTATGTATAAAATATTGCAATATCTCGGGCAAATATTCTTTGAGAAAAAAGTGTCAAAATTCCAAAATGTGTAATGAGCGATTTAAACTCTTATTAAGACTCTGTTATAGTCGATTCCGGAAGGCGTTTTCTTTCTTCCGCTTCTAAATCACAAAGTTATATTAGGTATGCCTGTTCCGAGCTAATTACGAGCCAATCCAGCGTGTGCCATTAATCACAAAATAATAATTTTATTAACTGACGTGAATAAAATTGCCATTTTATGTGCGCCGCTAATGATCTAACAATAAGTCGCGCCGCAGTCGCTACTGAAATATTCCGTGGTGCGATTAAGTTCAGTTAAACGCGAAACGAGCCCGACGTCCGCGAGTCTACCGTCCACGAATGGCGTTTCTCGCTCGCACGGGCACGAGCTCGTTAAGAGGGGGGAAAAACACGGCGGAAGAAACTGGTCTCGGGCATTACTAAACACCTCTCGGCGCAACACGACTTCTTTGGCGCTGACACGCGGTTAGGCGTTTACCGCGCTCTCGCACTCTCCTCGTCATTACGTAAAATTAAATAAACATAAATCGCTAAGCGAGGAGCGAGCGAGCGAGCAAAGAACGAAACGCCGCACACGTTGACCGTAATCGAGCCGTGCAGAGGAAAATTTGCCTGAACAAATTAACCCTTTCAATAACTAATTTTTATCTAGCAAGAGGAGAACTTATAATTTTTGTCTTGGATGTTGTTTCTGCGCAAATTTAACATAGAACTATTTTGAGAAATTGTGATTGAATAGAAATATTAAAATCTTGATTGAAATTAATCATAGACAAAATAATTGGAAGTAATAATTTTCAGATTTTTTAAATATTATGTATATTTGTATGATAAGTAAGTTTAACATAAAAATAATTATCATATATATAACATTATAAACAAAAGTAGGAAACAATTACGAAAAGAGGCGGACAGAACATATATTAATATTTATTTAAATTTTAATTTTAAACAAGCGATTAGAAGCGTAGATATTGGAAGACTGTGATCTCTCTCAGGATCGTCAAGTCTAGCTTAAGGGCAAGTCACTATTAAAAAGATTTAAATCATAACTCAGAATATATGATCACGAGTTGGAAGAACAACGCTGGAAACTACATTTCACAACAACAAATTATATACATGTTACAAGTGAAAGAAAAAGTATACGATCGGGAGTACTGAAAGCGAAAGGGTTAAATAATCCGGCGCGCACGTTGGTCGCAAAATTCGCGCGGCGATTTACTCTCGCCAGGTGCTTGGAAATGATTAATGCTACGTGCGCGATAAATGCTCACGCGATTACGCGAGATCGCCGCCGGTAGCGAGCGAACGAGCGAGCGGGCGAGCTTCGATGTGAGTATCGCATGCGTGCAATTAGGCTTGACGGACGGAACAATGGCGAACGCCGCTTGCATACGTCGGGGATCGGTAATAACGGGAACGATCGGACCGCAAAACCCACGCGGAGATTAGGATTTTTTTTAAACGACGACCGAGATTCAATGATTCAGTTCACGTCGATCGCCTAAATCGCTTTTCCGTGTGTCTCGCGATCGAGAGATCGACGCAGTCAATAAGACCGGTGATCGACGGTGATTGGATGGTACATAGGATTAGCAAACTTCGGTAACTGAATCGTTGTCTCTCGTAATATTTCTAGAAACTATATCGCGTTGGTATTCGTTGCTACATTAATGGTACAAATCTTTGTCGATCAATTACAAGTGATCTAAAAAGCGGCGAAAAAACAATCATTCACAACTGAACAGTTACGTAATATTTTTTAAATGATAGAACGCTTAACTGTAAGACGAAAGATCACTTGTTACCAAATGTTAATCGATCATTATTGCGTATCAGTCTGATGTTGATCTGAGAAAGGGACGTTAGGAAAGGATCATTCATCATGAAATGATTTTCATTGAATAACCGTTCAATAGCGCTAATTGTACAGGAATTATAAAACATTCTTAAGAAATAAAATAATAAATTAATAAGCTTCGCATGGATTCACCATGAGTTACTGTTCTATTATATTATAATCATTGCTCTATACATATAAATTGCATTCACAGAATTATGTACATTTGTGCAGGATGTTTCAATGGCAATAGACCTTGGAAACTAAACCGTTAGAAATCAAATTTACAATGAATCTGAAATGATCAATAGTTTCTGCAGAAAAATTCAATATTTTCAGATACATTTTTACCTTAACCTATTTTGACATTTATATTTCTCTTCTTTGGAAATTAACTCAGAATTCATCCAAAAAAATCTGTGAACTGAAAAGACACTAGGTATATATGGAACATCTCATATACAAGACGATCAATACATTAATTAATAGTAATGACTTTTATCCGAATGCTCGTTCAAGGCGTGTTCGGAGAGCCGCGAAAAGACGACTTCCTACCGCCGGGTTCGTCGATTGCTTATTAACGATATAACGCGATAGCCATGTATGGCATTACATTTAATTATGCCGCAGCCGCGGTGCACAGTTTGATTGACGATGAATGCGGCGCGGCGCGCCTCGATTTTATGACGCGATATTTATATATATACATATATCCCCCGGATATATTCCGGATATATAAATATAGCCACCGCTATCTCTATATACGCGGAACCCCGTGCCGCGCGACAGCATTTCCGTTCCGCATCGTGGCTGTATTGTTCGGAAATCTGGCTCGTGGGCGACACTTACGATGTCGCCGCCGATTTAGTGGCATTCCGGCGCATTTGTTCCAACACGGTACTTCGTATCGAACTAACAAGAAACGCGATAGTTCCTTTAAGCATAATAATAGATATAGTAAAGAAAAATATCGATCTCGTTTTAACCCAGGAGTTGTCGTGCTTTAAGCCTTGTTGGCAAGACAGAATTTTCTTTTTACGCAGTGATTATACAATGAGATTATACAATTACTTTATATAGAAAACTATATGCATATAAATATTAAAAATTTGAAGATAAAAATATATAATAAAAAAAGAAGAAGGTATAAAACAAACTGTACCGCAGAATTAGAGAAGCGTATTAAAATGTTTGGAATACGATTTCGAATTTCGAGCCAGTTTGTTGACGTCGGTAAATCCAAAGTAGAGACTAGAGCGATTTTGCGACGTGACGATACTTATCATCATGGATATCATGATAGACGCGAGAAACATGAAAATCGCAATTGCGGAAGAATAAGTAGATCGGCGACGCGACGGAGGAATAGCGAGAGAAAAAAAAGGAGGGACACACGGAAGTGCGGAGCCTTGAAGAAGCCATTTCGGGACGAGTCCTCGTGTCGCGCCGTATAAAGCGCGCCGTTCGACCGATCGAATTTGCTCGGTCAATCGTGATTGGTACGCGGCATTGCCAGAGTTCTGTTCGAGTAATTTGAGAGCCAGGCCAGCAATGATCGTCGGCGTAATGAGAACGACGCGAATCATGAATAAATATCCGCGGTACGATGGAAAAAGTTGTTTGCAAACAGTGCAAAAGTTCGATGTAACGTTATGCGACGCGGTGGGCGAACGATGATTTTCAGAATACTTTTTACGGATCCAGCCGATCCGTCACACGAACGCCTACCACGCGGTTTTTGCATTTTGCGCAATTAAATTTTGCTTTTTAAACATCCGACGGATAAGCGATACACTTCAAAAGCAAATTTTATGCAGATGTGACATTGCCACAATTGGATACTAGTCATGTTTAATGATTCGTATGTCGACGACGAATAATTTTTGACATGATTTATGAGCTACATTTCTTTAGCATCAAAGAAAAAGAGTATTATAATAATAAATCACCTCTTTTTTACCTGTTGATTTTAATTTAGCAGTTGTATAAAAAAACTATGAAATCTACGTATGTTAATTTTACGAATTATAATCCCATATCGTCGTAATTAATATTGTCGGAGTAGATTTGGAGGAATACATTTCATGTCCCATTGGGAGAAATACTTTATTTATCTAGATAATACATTTTTTGTGGAACATAGTCTGAAAGTATGTCTGAATCATGAATTATTTTGTCGAAAACGTACGAGACTCGCGAGCGTGACTCGCATTTCGGCGGTCGTGAACAGTTTTAGAATCGTTTGATTTACGCAGGCAGGAGAGAGCAAACTATGCTTTCTTAAGAGCGAGATGTGATTCACATCGAAATAGATACGCGCCGCTTTTAGAATGAAGATGAGTAAACGCGGGGTCACGAAAGAGAATTATATTACAAAAGGGGGATAAGGATAAAGCGGGCGTGTTAACTCCGTCTGAGCGAGTATCGACGTGCCACTTTTTAAAAAGGTCCAGCAACCTTGCAGAAACATATAAGGTCCGACACGCGTATCGACCCGTGTAATCCACCAGAAATCGATAATGATGGTTATCTTGATGCCAATAATGAAAATAAAATACTCCTTTATAATGAAGGAATTTATTCCAAAAGAGAAAAATGCTGCCGTGTATTTTTATTTCTCTCTTTCTCTCCCTTGAGATAAATTTATTCATTACAATTATCTGTAATTTAATTTTGTATGTTCCACTTTTCGGTTAGTAAAAATGTTTTTCACGCAATTATTTTTACTTCTTAGATATTATATTTCCTCCCGGACTAAGATAGTGAGTAGAACTTGATACGTGAGAGCTAAAGTTACGAAAGCTCCGTAAGCTTTCATGGAATGCGAAGCTGCGCTTTACCTTGCTTTCGGCACGCTCTGATTTTAGTTGCCCCGCATACGCCACAGGTCGAAAGTTCGTATGACCGACGTCGATTATTTTTGACCCGGAACAAGCGCGGTTTTAGCATACCGAAACAGATATAGAGTCATACACAATCATGCATGTACATCTATAATATATAATAGATATTAAATATTTAAATAAAATAAGGTTATAGGCAAATTATTAAGATCATAAAACTTAATCATGAATTAATCCCCATAATCGAATCTTCAATCTAATTGCTCAAGATGAGACGTATAGTTGCGATAAAAGATGATACGCTTACAACTTTCCTTAATAATACAAAAAAAAGTTCTGTATATTTATCAGACAATCTGTCAACTAATAAGAGACGAGAAGATAATGATAGGAATAAAATGGAAAATATGGTACTTATAGTATAATGAAGAACACTTAATTATAATCTGCACGATAATCTTCAATCTTACAAGAAAGGGTAAATTGCACGCGGAAGACAATCTTCGAGTGAGTAGGTACGTATCCAGTATATACCTTGGATCTCCCCAAGTAGGACAGGTGGAAAAAGCAAAGGTCGCCGTATAAATAGCCGCGATATCTGTGGGTGCAACATCAAATGGCAGTAATAGAATCAGGCTTACCGCGATGGCGATGTCGCCGCACTCACGATCGCGCGCGTATACACATGTGTAAGGGCGTATCTGACTTTTCTCCGACGATTTCTGACAACGTGTGCGTTGCATCTTGCATTATGGATATGTTTACCGGGTCCGGAAATCGTGGCGAGCAGAGAAAGAGGGAGAAACACTTAAGCGTGTCGTGCACTTCCGGTTACGAGCGTCGCTTTTACGCGCGACCCGGTGCATCACGGCGATATAGAATGTCCGATTTTTAACGAAATTGCGCAGGAGGAAGGCGCGACGATGTTACGAGCGTTTTCGCGTCGCTTCTGGACGTTACGCGGGAAATTAATAGCGCGCGATGCACGACGCGGCGTTTCAACGTTGCTTCCTGCTGTTGCTTGCGAAAGGGAAATTGAGATTGCGCATGTTAAAATGCCGTGAAGTGAAAGACACCTCGAGAAACGTAAGAAGGCCGTTGAATATGTCTTGGAATATTTCATACGGAGATTTTTGTCAATCATCAAACTCAAGGATCAATAGACCTTCTCTTCGTGCCGATATTTGTATTTTTTTAATTATGATTATTACAATATAATATCCACGACCTGTCTCATCAAATCTCTTTCGTCTTTTTCACTGTTCAACATTAATTCGAAAGTTATCTGAGACTACAAAGAAGCTATTATCGAATTGTTTCAAAGCTTTTAAAAGACAAGAATAATGTAGTTCATTCAATGCATCGCGCGAAAGGCAGAAAGAAAAAATAGGCAATTCACAAAGGAGCCAAGTTGTTGTCCAATCGGCCGGACATTCGCGCGAGTCATCGACACCGTCCTTCGTTGTCGAGTGCATGACTAATTTTAAGATTCGCGGTGAGACTGTTTTGGGCCGGCAACGTTAATACGGCATATGGAGAACGCCGTGAACCCATGGATGCGGCCGATCGCGGGGTCCTTAGGACTCCCTTAGATGGTAGAATTTTTTATTCGGAATTATCCGACGGAGGCCGAGAACGGATCAACCGGCAAGGATACACTTCCTATTAGCGCCACCGTGACTCGCCGTATAAGGCTTAAGGCATACTGGCTCGCGGGTCAACCGGTCGCAACGAGACTCGCATTGGCCGCAACATTTCCAAGGTCACTTCCGAAATATCCGGTCGTCGTTTCGAAACGCGAAAAGACCGCCGCGACTCGCAATCTTTCGCAGGAAAAGATTTTGAATGCGCATACGTACTTGTACGTTTATAGAGTAAATCGTATACATTAGTCAGCGAATGATTATTGCCTATTTGAACAGCTTTCATGAGTCTGTAATTGAAGAAATAGACGCAATATTCTTTAACTCTTTGAAGGAAATCGTAAATTTATATGGAAAGTTTATTTTCTACAATTATTTTCTACAATGGAAAGTTTATTTTCTATAATTTATAATCTGTGAAGCTGTACGAAATTAGTTAGTAAAAGACGATTATTATCAGACTCATATAATTCGTAATTGCACATAGCATGAAATCTTTGACCAATCTTATTCTCACGTCACAAAAATAAAATTCAACATTTATGTTTTTCCTAATACCGTTAGAAGGCAATCAATGCCTTGAAGATCGTCAAAGCTAGGAGATAGGTTGAAAAATGTTCAATATCATTGTTTACTTATTCGCAAAGCCACGTTTTCTTCAATACCCGTTATCATGTAGCGCTGATCATCATTGATTATCGGCACTCTGATTTTCATCATGGTACTCGCCTTCGGGCATCACTCATTCGCGCGTAACGCCGTGATTATCCGTTCTCTGTTATTATCTCTTCGCTAAACTCTGCAATTTGGAGCGGTACGGAACGGCGTATACCTCCGCCGTGATCGCTTTACATCGACTACAGTGGACAAAGTGGTATATTCGAGATTAAGAGTGTAAAACTATGTACGTAGCTGCAGAAGGCTCACTGCAAACGATTATTACAAAGATCGCGCTTGCTCTCCTTTATAGATATTGGTTTTTCATCGAGCGTGAGCAGGGCCGATTTACAAAATTTCGATAGCCTCACATAAACATCATACTAATTCCAATTCAATAGTACAATATTATAAAACAAAAAAGAATATTAAAATTTGCAAGAATATCGCGGACAAAGAAAATTTTTCAATCTAAAATGTAATCAAATCACCTTCTTTTCTGCTTATAGTGATACTTTTTAATTTTTAATATTGTGACATCGAGAAACTGTTCAAAATTACTTAAAAATGCTTCTTTTATACGATAAAAGAAACACGAATTGTTAGAAAATAAAAATAATTTCAGTTATTATAAATTTAAGATTTAATTAATCAATTCAGTATTAGATATTACAGCAAGTAATCTTAATTAAATTTAATTATAAAAATCTCAAGTACTTGCTCAAGTAACTTGCAGAATATATAATATTTATGTTTTTCTGCTTTTACGTACCTCCTTGTGGAATCTCGAGACTGTCTTTGGAATTTTTCCGCAGCAAGCTATTAGAATTTCTTCATTACGAGAGGAAGATCGAATAAAAACATCGCGATGTGTACTTTTACGAGCCCGGATAACGTTACATTTTCCGAAGAGTTACATCAGCTCGACGTAATCGCGCCCGAGTATCGCAACGAATCGGTGCACTCGATTATTACGATAAACCGCGTCATCCGCCAGGCAGCCGGAAGCGGCGTGCAGCGGCTGCCACGTGCGTGTCACCATGCCATTCGCGATCGAGTATCGTCTTCCGCGCGCGTGTACGAGCGGCCAATTAACTCGCCGCGCCGAGAGAAGATGATCCGCTCTAATCCCGTATCGGCTCTCAGAAAGGCACGCACCTGCACCAGTTTCCCTCCTTCGACGCTCGCGGGAGGTCTAAAGGCACATCCTTCAATTACGCTAGTGTATTTCAACTATTCCGTTCCTAATCATTACACGTGTATTTTCAAAATAATGTTCGCTTAGTTTCGGAATGTTTTATAGATCTTTATATGTGTATGAGAGTAAATTGAAGCGATTATATCGATTACGAAAGCTAAATAACTTGTATCACATTTTCATAATAAGCCGGTTCATTAATCGTCTGTGCTCTAAAACTTGAAATGTCTAATAGTTTTTAACGACGTACTATATTATACGTCTTATTGTTTTTCACACAAACGCCATAATAAAAGATAAATATAGTAATTAAGGAACTTTAAAGTATACAAATAACTTTTTATTTAAAATATGACAATTTTTATGATTAACGTTACCAAGTTTCAAGTTCAAAAAATACGAACGTTCAGTGGGGTATTTATTATATTATGTTTTGATACAATCTGTATCACGTAGATATATTTTTGAAGTACAAGAGAGAGGATTAAGATACGGTCACTCTACCTTTTCCGGAGCACGCAACGCGGCTGTACCGGACGGATTAATGGATACGCATGGTCGTCATCATGACGCGGACGGACTATACGGTCGAGGGGGGGAGGGTGAATAAAAAGGGGAACGTAAAAGAGAGGGATGTAGGGGGAACGTATATGCGCCTTCATGGGCAGGATTCTTGTCGGGAGGATGCACAGCGATAATTGGCGATGCCTTTAAGCATCGCTATAGCTCCGGGTGTAGCTATTATACCTACCGCGGCGCGTGCATTATGACGAATGAACGTGCACACGAAGAGGACGAGTAAGTCCTCCTCTTTCTCTGTACCGTCGTCGTTATCCGCCGGTATGAGTCTGCTTTTCTATTGTACGCGTAAGATTGTGTCTAGGTGGTTGAACATGTTGACATACTGTTTGATATAACTCGGGATGATGGGAAATAAGGCTTCAGTACTTGTCTAATTAGTCTAATTACTATCCTTATTATTAATTTACTATAACTTTTTTTTTATCAAAATTCTAATTTTAGATTAATAATTGTTTCTCGTAATTCTTACTGCTAAAAAACACGAATATAGGTAGTGAAATTGAAATAGAGATTTTTATTCCCGCCGTTCTATCTGATGCGTTTCCGCAGAATCTATATCTTTTTTAATTTTATTTATCGTAGCAATTCAATGTTTCTTTGTCATAGAAAACAAACTACGTTTCATTTCTCAACGATATACAGGACAGATTGCACAATGATCCCCGACTAACTGTTAACACAATGCGGCTGTGTGTCAAAGGTTAAACACGCCATCGATCGTCATCTCGGCTTCATCGCAACGTCTACCGATTTCTTACTTTGAAGTCCGGCGATATCACCCTGAAACCATCTCGCCACGGACTACCACAGCGACTCGAGGTAGAATTTCAGAAAGACGAGTCTTCCGGGTGGAACTACTATTACTATATACTACCATCACCACTACTACTTGCCAGGCCTAAAGGGTTAAACGTATCGCAAGAAAACAGACCTCCGCGCGCGGCGATGCTGGGCAATGCTTCCTCTTCCCATCGCGATCTCCATTTCCCCGGGCAAAAAAGTGGCCGGTGGCCGCGCGCAGCGGCGGCGGGGCCACAGTCGCCGTCGACGGTCGACACCGTCTCTCTACAAGGTATGCTAAGCTAAGCGCAAGAAGCGGCGGCGGAGGCGGCCGCGGTCGGTCTCTCGGACAACCTCGAAGGTGGAAGGAAGTGGCGAGGCAGCAAGCAGCGGCCAAGCTAGGCGTGAGTCATCGAGGCGAGACAAGATCTCGGGTAAGGAGGCGGCCTTGATGCCGCGAAACCGTTCGCGATATCGGAACGCCGGCTCCGATCGTCGTCACGTCGCGCGCCGCGACCGGTGGACTATAGACCGCTCCAAGGAGGATTAGGGTAAATCGTAGCACTATATAGGGTGTTCAAGGAATACCAGAAATCTCTCAACAACGGGCTCTTTAGTGTTTCGTACTTCGCGAACGAGGACGTCTTTCTTATTAACTCATTCGTTATACAAATGCCACATGTATGTATATTCAGTTAAAATTGGAAATTTCCCAATAAATAAATCGAATAAGGTGATCCTAAAGCTGTCTGTAATACCTACACTCGTCTTTAATAATATTTGTTTCGTATAAAAATTCTACAACTTGATGTTACAAAATGAGAGTGCAGGTCCATTCAGTATTAGACATCAAGAAATATCATACCGTTTGTAGAATTAGGCTGAGACTCCAAACAAAAAAGTTAAACGAAAAGTACGATTACGTGAACGTAATGTATACGTATACATTATCGTACTTTTCGTTTAACTTTTTTGTTTGGAGTCAGCCTAATTCTACAAACGGTATGATATTCTTTGATGTCTACTGAATGGACCTGCACCCTCATTTTGTAACATCAAGTTGTATCACAGAAAAAAAGGAATATTCTTGATTCGAAAATATCTTTAGTTTCAACGTTGGAAAAGTTGGAAATCTTGAAATAAGATTATATTGCGTTAAACGAAAAAAATTTTCTTGAATGAAGTCATTATATAGTTTAACCAAGAAAAAGAATGTTGAAATAAAAAGTTGAAATTCTTATAAGATGTAGATTGTTTCGTATATACGCAAGATTACTATAATCTTCTTATAAGAATTTCAACATTTTATTTCAACATTCTTTTTCTTGGTTGAACTATATAATGACTTCATTCAAGAAAATTTTCTTCGTTTAACGCAATATAATCTCATTTCAAGATTATATATTCTTGCGTATATATGAGTATAAACAGTGTTGATTTAACACTTCTTTTTTTTCTGTGTAGACTTTTTATACGAAGCAAATATTGTTAAAAACGAGTGTAGGTATTACAGACAGCTTTAGGAGCACCTTAAGGCCCAGTTTTACAAATGTCAGTTAACTTCTATATAACCTTAGGTTAACTTATTCTTCGTCTCTTTCTAAAGAGGGACGTTAGAAAGAGACGAAGAGTGAGTTAACCGAGAAGGTTAGAAGTTATATAACCGACGTTTGTGAAACTGGGCCCAAGATATTAATGCTGTTGCTTTGTTTATTTATATTATATTAGAAATATTAATAGTGAATTAGTTCCAGAAGCGTTTCAAGCATGAATAATGACGTGCGAAAATTCATTTGCCACAGGAAGAAAATCAGGAGCGACGTCTCGCTTCCGACATCCATAATTCTATATAATCGCGATGCCTGAGCCGGAGCCTTAATGAAAGCGACAATAATCTTTAACCTGGAAACGCGATATTTGAGGGTGGCATAATCGGATTTGCAGAATGTTGACGCGTATACTGTAATGAAACATCGGTGTCTCCGGTAAGTTCAATGGTACGGTTGCAATCGATCAAAGTGACGAACCTGCTCTTCAGATCTGCACAATTTTACAGTTATGGAGTACCAGCGACGACGACGTCTTCATTCCGCGCGTTAGGAGTGCGAGAATGCGGCAAAAGGCGATTCTATCACTCGGCAGAAGTAGTACGAGCGAAACTCGCGTCATGAAAAAAACTGAGAAAAATTGCACGCAAAATTCGAGCGTCTTGAACGAGCATTTCTCAAATAGCATCATTTAATATTTTTTTCTGAGGTAGTCTGATTTAAAACGTTAATGAATGCTAGTAAAAGTTTAATTAATCTCGTGATTAATTTTAACAAATCATAACACAAGATACATAGAATATTAATTTTCTATTCGTTTTTAAATTTAATTATTTTGTCTAAATTTTTATTGTGTTTTACGCTTTAAATAACGGTAATATAGAAGTCCACAAAAATTTCCTAACTATAAGCTGTGCAATATAATTCATATAGAAGTGTCGAGAAGAACAATAATCTTGAACGGTTCTATCTTCAATTCCGCAACACTTAATCTAACACGTGCCGCGAACTTGATCCCATCTTTGGGGTGATCTGGTCTAAGCAGGATGTCCTTGCCAGAGATAAATCACGCATAGAAATATATTCTCAGCCTTGCGCACCGGCGTACGTAGGAAAACACCTGCGTTTTAGTAGCCTAGAGCGGCAGACAATTGTTTGTTGCCAGCCTGCCGTATAGCAGCGCATTGTGAAATCGTCATCGCTAAGTACGATTGCGACGATAACGACGAGGCGGTTACTATTAGCGTCTTTCCGTATTACTACATTTGCGATGCGTGCATGAATAATTTAACGCAAATCCATATTCGAAACGAATCAAGGAGAAGATCGCGAAGAGAGAATCTCCAATCGGAAAAGAAGATTTTATCTTCTTAGTAATTTAGTAAATAAAGTTAGAAAGGATCTTATTGTCGAAACGATAGGTACATGGAGTAAATAGATATTAAAAAGTTTCTTAATAATATGTGCGATATAATATGTATGTCTATAATTTTCAAGAAGTTATTAATTTAATTACAATAAATTAGAATATTTCTGACGCAAATAAAAGTAATCACGTGCGCGCTATATAAGGCGATGTGTTTTCAGGGTAATTTTTGATGTTTCTCTTGGTTAACGCCACCCGTGGTGTGAGAAGATTGAAAACAAAAAAAAAATACGGAACAGGACGGAAAGAGAAAAAGAGAGAAGGATGCAAGGAAAAAGCGGGCGTTACCAAAGAAAGACCCGTTGTCGCCGGTAAAATCAACCGAATGGAAAAATCAGACGTCGGATGGGCTCATTACCGATTCGGCATGTGAATTGCTCAATTTGCAGCTGCAAAAGCACGAACGAGCTCACCTGGTGCAAGCGTAGCATCCAGACCGGGATGGGGAACAAGAAATCACCGCATTGATCAGATATATTAAAGTAATGGCAAAATTAAGATATTTATTCGCAGTGCTCCTCACATATAATTTCCTGTTGAAAACTTCTAATGCGGACAAAATAATCTTTAATTTCTGATTACGTTTTATGAATCATGAAGCTGATTTTTTATATTAAATAATATATCGCGTAAAATATATAAAGTAATATGTTTTTCAAAATGTATGGTATCTTATTAATTTCTCTCTGTGCCTGAGTTAAGTTCCTTGAATGGAATAAATAGGAACTCGTGAGATCAATTAAATATGCAAATCAATTTACTTAATAAAAAATTAATTATTTAATGTATTCTGTTAGTAGTTCGCTCGTTAATTAATCTATAAAATTTGTGCAGGAGATCGATATAGTCTCTCCATTGATGTCGCAGGGCGTTTTAATAATGTGTACGTTTTAATAACAAAAAAAGTTGCACTTTTTAAACATATCTGCATAAAATAAATTTTGATATCGATAAAATATCTCAATATCTACTTCATCATTGATAGAAAATTATTTTTTTATAAGTCTACTAGAAAAAATGTAATTAAAAAAAAAACGTATCTCTATATGTGTATATAAATTAAAAATAAATACTTTGCTTTAATCTCGAAATTCTCGAATAATCTCCAGTTTAAAAACGGTAGCAAATATATTTGCAGATTACTATAAGATTGCAGCAGACTTATGGAAATAAATACATTGCTGGCAAATCGCATCGGAGTCGGAATTTAATTATGAGAAAAACAACCATAACAGTAGCATAAAGGTATACTTGTTAGCTACTTTTGCATATTTTATTCATTACAGTCTTTTATTTATGACGCGATTTGCTGCACGCTAGCGATGCACTTACTTCTATAAATTTGCAGCGGTTGTGATAATCTGCAAATATGTTTCTTATCGTCTTTTATTTTTACTCAATTCCTGGCGTTATTTTACGCTATTTTATTACTGCAATTTTTCTGAAGTACTGATATTTTAAGTGCAAGCATTTCTGATACTATATATTTACATATATTAATTAGTAACTATTAATATCTTTTAAGTAGTAATAATATTTATGAGCAAAATATATTTGAGACATATTTATATATTTCTGATGTCAGTAATTCATATCTTTTTCATATATATGCAATTCCAACTAACAATTAAAAATTTTAAATAACTATTAAACAATTTCTAAATTTAAACAATAAACGGTTCTAACGGGCAAGTGGCTCTACCTATTGCGAGTTGCTCTCACTAGCAGCATGTAACTTTACTCGTCGATAAAGCATGTATACTTGCAATTACTTACAATGCATTACTTTTTACCGCGTAAGAAAAGAGAGAGAACAAAACATATTGTATAATGTACAAAGTTGCTAGTTATATCTAATATAATTTTCATAAGTCCATTATATATCTTTCTCAATAAAATAAAAAATAATTAAAAGCTCACCAGTGCGATGCGCAGCGGTGGCGTTATAGTCCGCACTGAAACAAAATATAAATATATATTAAATTAAATATCCAAATTAAATATTTACAAAAAATAATATCTCTAAAACAATTGTTATATGCACTTAATTTTTTCTACATTTTTTTATAAGCTGTAATTAATAAAAGAATTATATAATTTAAAAAACAAAATTTTGTTAAGCATAAATTTTTATGGAGTTTGATAAAAAAATCTCTAATTTTTGTCTCTAATTTATATAAGTCATTTAAATAAAATCATTACTCTTAATCAAGATGAAGTATTTTATTTTCATCTCTCATAAACATATTGAACATACTATATAAACATATTAAACATTAAGTATTAAATATTTTACTAAATTATTATTTCATCTCGGAATAATATATTTTATGTATATGCATTGTTTATTACACGATTTTGCAAAATGCGTTAAATGTATTAAATGCCCGACGCAACCGCCGCGGGGAGAACACTCATTAATATCGCAAGTAACAAATAAATAATAAATAACATATTACTCACTGAGGGCTGCTCCACCGTCGCCCGATGCCTCCCCAGGCCTCCTCCTCCTCTGCTTTTGGTCCTCTGTGGCACTCACACACACTCGCGGAAACACGGTTAACCACGATCGGCCGCTCGCATCTTCGAAATACGACAATCGCTCGGCACTTCGTACGGCACTCCCGATATTAATTAAACGTGCGACTTTATGCGACCTGAAAGATTAACAAGAAAGATTACGCGATACGATCGCATCGAGAAGCGTCAAGCAATTTGCTCGACATTCACGACGTCTCGCGAATTTAGCACGGTGACGCGACGTCGAATGATGGTGTCGAACGGCGAAGCGAATTCGGACTATTCGGAGATTTCGCGGTCAACTTCACGCGCCAGGAGCGTGTACCCGGTGTACCGCTGGCGCTGAACTAATAAATGCTCCTAGCTGAATGCCGCGCATTTTCTGTATTTTGAACAAGCAAATTATGTACTCTCGCGTTTCACGGCGATTGTTTACACGTATTGTAATTCAAATATAGTTAAAACAATAGATATCCGCGGAACGCAATGTTCGAATATATAACGATTGTCGTTTTGTTGGTTACTTGCGATGGATGTGTCAATGGAATAAATCTCGCGAAATACATGCTTTAACGAGTCATCGATGTGCGAATTTACGCGGCGCGATAATCGGATTCTAAAACGCGATTAGATACCGAGATAATGACTGAACTTACTAATTAGATGTCTCGCGATGCGCCGCTCGCCTTGGAGACGACATGTTCCCGTACGTTGCGAGATGACGATTGACGACGACGATGAATTGAAAGCCGGCAACTTCACCATGTACATACAACGCGAACCAAATTCATGATTAATAAACAGGTTGATTGTGTCCGAAAATACACGATCGAAATTCTAATATGATTTTCGCGTAACACATTTCAAACGTTTAGATTAAATGACACACTTAAAGTATATACGCATATGAATTAATAAATGACCGACTTCTTAGCATGCCTCCCGTTACTTGGCATTATTAGGTTCAACGACCCGCGTATTATTCCGCGCTTTCAATCAAGAAACGAAATTTTGCTTAATTCGGATTGGCGAGAAATTTTAAGTATATACATTTTATTTATGTTCGACTTGGGCGTCACTGAGGAGACGATTATCGTCCGTGATTATCGCGATTAAACAGTAATTTACATCAATTGCCAATCCTCTATTGACTCGATTTTTCCCAATGGAGAATTGCGAGAAAGTTGTTTCGACAAACGCATGACTGTCATCGATCCGTTCGCGAATCGACAGTATCGTCAATCGCGGTTAATCAGTCGCGTAAGCCGGTTTAGCCGGTAATCGCTAATATTGTAATATTACCGTGTAATCGTGTCTCGAGAGACTATACGATATGCGGAGCGGCACGCGTCGCTACCGTCTCGCTCGAGTCGCGTCGTATGAATGATAGCGCGGCGACCTTGCGCGGCTCGTGCCCTGCGCGAAGCAGCGGCGCGCGCGGCCGCCGCGCGCCGTTACGTTCAAAACAAACGCTCGCCGACCGTTACCGCAAATCGCGCTTCGACGAAATGTTTATTTCGTTTTATAAGATATTTTTACGTGGAATATCCTAATCGTTACATTTCAAAGCAATCTTTACTTTCTCATCGCACGTTTTTATGGATCTTTCAGCGTTGAAGTTTGGATCTATATATTCATGTTAGATTTTAAAATAGAATTTTATTTGTAATTCTACGTGCGATATATTTTGATGTAGGTATGTGTGTATTTTAATATACGTTTTATGTATATATGCATGTAGTTAGATCCTTCAAATGTTTTTTATGACACATGGCACGTAAAATTTTATAAATGGGATTCTATTTTGAATTCTGACGCGAATTATAGATCGTATAAAATGATTGTATAAAATTAAGCTAACGATTAAGATTAATTCTGTTTGAAGTCTAGTAGAGACATTGTTTAAAACACGCAATTGAAATATTATAAGATGTTTGTAAAATACTCATCTGCATATCATATCTTTTCCATGAATACTATTCCACCTTAGTCATCGGCTGTAATTGTTAATGTTCAAAGTACAGAGTACATTGAATTCACGTATATTATTCATTTTTTATCTGTAGCTGTATCACATCTTGTTGATTCTTATTGATTATATCATTCTGTAACAGATTGTTTGTTAATTACCGCTAAATGCATTTGGTTTAAAAGCCGATATTATCTTCGTGAAGTTAGGATTATTTTCAGAATTTCGATATAATTAAAAAAATTTTGGCTCTTTTTCACAAAGAGTTCTAAAATTCCTTTAAAAATAATTTTAATAATTAATTCTCGAGATGATAAAAGTAAAAATGAGGAGCTTACAGTTTTTCAGTTATATACGTATACATAGCAAAAGAATATATAAATTAGGAATGTTTTATCAAAAGAAATTTCCATGAGGATTATGTTATGCAACATACATTTTTTACATTTTTTTCAATACATACTATTACTATTATCACTAATTGTTTATTTTAAACATCATGTCAAATATCGCGTATATATACAATTCTTGGCACGTTAGTATACTTTTACCCGATTTTCTTACAAAATTATACTACAAAATTATATTTACTATAGAAAAGTAATAGGTCACAGTAAAAAGTAATACTTTTTCTATTTAAAAATCTTATTCATTGGCACGCGGCTGAAAATATCATTGGTGAGTTTAGTAAAGACCAATCCGAAAGTTTCTTCATAAGGTGCTTCAAGTTCCTTGAAAATTAAATCGGAATTCTCGTTGAGGAACCTATGCATTTGTTCACCTGTAATCAGCGAAGTATAGAAAAGTTAATACAAGAACATAATATAAAATAAATATTTATAATTTATCATCTCTTTAAATTAATTAAAGACATTAAAACATAAATTATTTAAATGTATATTAAAGATATTATGTTTATGCAAAATCTGTATAATGTATGCTATAAATCTGTGACATTTTGTTTTTATCTGTTTGTAACAAAATAATATATCGATTACTTTGCTAAGATATTGAGCAAATAAGATTTAATTAAATAAATATACCTAAAATATTATCTCCATTGAAGAGATTATCGAAATGTAGGGATACGTGTTTGGGTATGAAGTTAACCATGTATTTCGTCGATCTCATATAAGTCTCTCCATCTTTTTGAAACTTTTCGTAATGTATTTCGTGTTTTGTTATCAAATCATCTGAAAAAGAGTAAAATAAAGATAAATTGACTGTGCTAATAAAGAATTTAAAAGGTTCGTTCCACTTAATGCTCACAACGCTCGCGAGTATCATTTCGTCCTTGTTTAACATTTGACAAACAGCAAGGATGAAATAATTCCACGAGCGTTGCGAGCGTTAAGTGGAACGCACCTAAAGTTATTATTAGACGATCTATAACTTGCGTCAGAATTTAACAAAAAGTTCTATTTATATTATATGTGCCATACAATACAAAAATTTGAAGAGAGTCGGGACATACATACAAAATATATATTAAAATGCATTATACATATAAAAATATATAAAAATACATAGTATATCAAATTATAAATAAAATTTAATCCTTAAATTTAACGCAAATTATAGATCATCTAAAGTAGATTTAAATCGTAAACAATGATACAATATCACATGCAATTATGAGAATACATTATAATAATACTTACGTGTAGATATATTGCATTTGCCTTCGCCTCGGATTGGTAGGAGCAGAATTTTGCCGTCAAGTTTGTAATCGGCAACAAAGTCCACTTGAGGATTGAAAGATTCCGATCTAAATATTAAATTGTCCCAGTCTATTCTAAAGAAATCGAAGATCAATATATTAATCACAATTATGTAATTAATAGTACCATTTATATTAATCTGATGATAGCTAATAATCTGTAAAGTATACCTATATAATCAATATCGGAAGATTTGTGTCTTTAAATATAAAAAAAACTAAAGACGGATATTTTGAAACTCTAATTAAATCTATGTAATTGTAGTTATATAACTGAAAAATTTTTAATAAATTAATTTAAACTTATTATTTTTTATTTGCGATTCTGTGTTTTTTTTGCAGAATATGAATCAGGTTTTCTATTTAAACTTACTCACTGGAAATATCAAGTTTTCTTTTCTTTTACATATATAGTATAATATTTAATTAAGTGCATTTTCTGTTATGTATACCAATTGATTCTGCATTGAGAATGATTTGATAGTTGCAGAAAATTACATACGTATAATTATAAACTTGTAGATCCTTCGTCAGTCCATATATCTTGACATTCCGATATTCCTGTTTGAGTGACACCGAGCCCTGGGACTCGCCGATTTTCAGGCTGTCAATCACTAGCGGGTCAATAGGCAGAATTTTGAAGCTTTTCAGACCTAAACATGAACACGATAGGTACTCATTATGCGAATTCAATATGCATTTCATTCTAATGCATCTTAATTGCATTTAACTAAGCATCATACATAATATACAGCTGTAAGATGATACATATTTGCAGGATAAAAATAATGCGATAAAAATAATGCAATTAAAAAGAGATAAAGTTATCATAATGATAGCTTTATTATTGTATTGCACATCATAGTCTATACAACTTTTAGCAAAAATCATTATGTAAATAATAATATCGTTATTTATTGTGTTAGCGGATTAAAGTTAGTCATTTGTATTCTGCAAACACATGATAACGATTATAATAATGATTTATAAAAATATTCTTAGAAGCGTTAATTTACATAATTTATACCATCTAACGCAATTGTAGTTATGCGTATTGTCATAGAAATTTATTAGACGCATTAGATAGCATTATATCTAATAATTCATGACAGTGAATGGAGATTAAAATTACAGATTATCTGATGACGCAAATTTAATGTGACTTTTGTAATTCTGATGAGTATGTAATCGTGTAAATTTTTTTGTTAGCAGAAAATGAGTTTTAATTACGTTGTTGCCACCGTTTCTTGAAATAAGCTAAGAAATGATTGTGTCTATATTTACATCTGTCTGTCTAGGTTTATACTTCCTTACATCATAACTACTCTTTTTGAATTTGCGTTTTATCTTTCTCACGAGAAGGAAAACAATGGTATCCAAACTTAAAATACTTTATTAACATACATGTATATTTGTAGATCTAATAAAAAAAGGAGCAACGGATCAAGGAAAATTTCCGTTACACATGAAACATATTTCTTCGAAGGAAACAGACGTTATTTACCTTCTAATAATGATTTCATCATTGGAAAAATACTTGCTCGCTTGAACAAGAACCTGAGATTGTCGTGATACATATTTAATTAGAAAAAAAATTTATTAGAATGATCAGCTTATACATTCATAAACGGTCTGGATTTGTTTGTGCTTTTAGAGATATGATGTTTCATTAATGAAAAATGAATAACAAAATATACTAATAATTTTTCTATTAAAAAAATTTATAGAAATCTGTACAGTTTTGAAACAATGCTAGTCCAGTTTTAAAATATCCTATTAAGTTTTATGTTAAAAGATTTTGATTAATTGTTATATGCTCAAAAGTGGAACATGATGAGAGATTTTACAAGCAATAGTTTTATATAACATTATTGATTACGAATAAACTAAATTATTATCAAATAATATGCTATATTTATTATTATCAAATAATGTACGAAATTATGTTACAAACAGTTTTACAATGTTTAGAATATCTAATAGCCAGAAATTCTAATGATGCAACATATTGTAATTTATTATTAATCATTGTTTTTTATGTATTAAAAGATATTTACCTATTTCAGAGAAATTCTACTCAATGTAATTAATTATGACAATATAAATTGCAAAGTAGTATTGCTGTAATTGCACAAGCTCATTTGAAAATAAATTAACTTATCTTATGCAATTATATGACGATCAGATATTCCATTACGCACTGCTAGTTCGCCGTGACATGTCTTATTACGACGAGCCAATAAATATTCTTCGCATTAAGAAATGTTATGTTATTCACGGTAGAAGATAAAGCATCTCGTTTAATTTCCGTGCACGTCAATGTAATTTGAATTTTATAGACGATGAGATTTTATGGACTCTTTATAACTCTTGCTGAGGTAATAGTGTTGGAAAATAACCATTGCGGTTTAACCATTACTTAGATTAAGAGGGAATGCACAAAAGTGATGACTTTTACGAACATAATACGTGCGTACGGAAATAAATTTTATATTTCCAATTCCACACATGGTATATATGTATATGTATATAGGATTATTATTATTCTATGATATGTATTTCTTATAGATATATATTTATATAATTATTTTTTGTTTGTAAGAAATAAGTGGACAATTTTCTTTTCGTTCACAAAGTTCATTGAGCCAGAATATATTAATGGTTTAACTTAGAAACTATAGAGATTTTGTGGAAAAAAACTAATTTTATTGAAAATAAAAAAATGGCGTTTTCTTATTAATCTTTCTAAAAGAGAAATGACTAATGTGAAAAACATTGTGAGTTGAGTTTTTGCTTGCGACAGATTTGTACATTGAACTTACATGTTGGAAAACCCAAGAGACATTCTTAATTATGAGTATATATCGATGAGCATATTACAATTTCTTTCACTTAACAATGAGCGCGTATAAAATTATTGACACTTCTATGAATTCTCTTAACATTTGAACTGTTAGAACAGTTGAACTATTAGAATTTCCGCGGTGATAATTGTTGAAAATACGAAATAAGTGTATAAAAAAAACATTAATCGGAATTGCAGAAAAGTTGATACAATGTCTTACAATGAAATGTAAATATCGACTTGATATGCCATTTCTAAAAACAGACTGTGTGTGTGTATGTTTGTTTATAGATTTAATTTATTTTAAGCTTTTCTCAATTTGTTCTAAGTTATTCAACATTAGGAAAAAAAAATATGTAAAAACATACTTTGGATTATGTGTGCACAGAAAGCCGGAAAACTACAACTTAAAAAAAATTGCATATAATTCTCTCTGATATTTTCTTAAGATTTTCAAATTTACAATATCGCTTGGTGATAAAGAAATGACGCATATATATTTACCTTTCGCCAACGAGACGACTGCGTCTTTAACGGCATCCGCAATGCATTCTAGTACTTTCGGGTCCGACTTCTTACAAGTCTTGAAATTGCTGGCTGTAAAATAGAAAGAGAGAAAACTGTCGTGTGTAAGTTATTATATAACTGACTGCATTGCTGCAGATCCAATATAAACCTGCGTGCTTACTCTTTAAACGGTTGCTGCTTTCTCTTTAAACCTGCACGCATGTTAATTTCGGTCAACAGTTTAACTCAATTTAATAAAAGCAATAAAATTGATCACCAATGGATGTAATTGTTGATTTCGATGTGACACTATTTATGATTCAGCACGTGACTGATTTTTTGGTCGAAAATGTATTATTGTATTTGGCTGAGAACTGTAAGACAAGTCCACGTTTTAAAATAATTTATTATTATATAATTTTCTTAATGATATATTTCTTGAAATATAAAAATTTACATATACATGTAATTATTATTGTTATTACATGTACTATTATTAAAATTATTTTAGATATACGAAAATTTAATTAAATAAATTTTAATTTATCTAAATAATTTAAAATATTAAATCAAAGTTTATTGTGTTAAATTCAATGAAAATTTGAAATACCATTAACGAAGTAGTCTATAGTTAAATCATAAAACTAGTTTTGATTTTTACTCAGGACCTCTTTAGCTAGCAATTGATTATGAAATGACTTGGAATGACTTAACTGATAGACAGTTCATGGTCGAGAAAAACCCGGACAAAGACTGGGAAAAGTCTGAGAGAGAGAGAGAGTAATCATGACTAATTTCAATACAATTAAAGTGTCATTAGATTATTAACTATTTAATATACGAGAAAATTAAAATAAAATAAACTTTTTGTGATGTTTTATTAATATTAAAAAATATGAAAATATTTAAAATATCTAAAATTTATACTAAAAATTTGAAATATTTTATTACAATCTTTAAAAATCTCAAAATTTGTCACATGTATATTTGTAATATATTACTTCAAACATATTTAATATTTAATAGCTTGATAAGCTCTCTTAGCAATATTTTTGAAAAAATGTCTTGATCAAAGGGAAGGTACATGGTGTACAAGTACAATTATATTACTTACGGAGATCTAACGCCGTCGTGCTTGCAATCACTGCGATCAAGAGAATTGTCCTCATCATTCTTGAATGTTATCCTCCGCTCGACCAAAAAAGAAGTGTCTGCGAAATATTCAGCAAAGTTAAAAGTTATGAACTGGAAGACGTGGACACAAATCCAGGCAGGCTGTTTAAGTACTGCTTGCCCCACCAGTTTCTATACTGGACATCGTTTATACATACTGTGTATGTATATATGTATACACATGCATTCAGGGTGAGGCATAGAAAGTGAACACCTGTTATTGTCCAGTAACATGTCCAGGATAGGTCAACTATCAGTCGCCGTGACTTATCCGCTCGAGTGATTATTTGACGTACCAATGAATATTAGATAAAGGTAATTTTATGTAATTGTAACAGAAATCGATCACGCATCATTTCAACGATCTTAAAGACTCATTCATGTCTACTTGCAACCTACTTGCAAAATATATCCTAATTTTGCGATTTTTTAATCTAAACATATAATATATAAAAAATTATGAGAATATTCACGATAAAGAACACGATTACTTTTGATCGTTCAATTATGAAATTGCTTTAGTAATATTTTCCCGTTCGCGTATAACAAAAAATCCAAATTTTAACTGGAATGTTTAATGTTTTCTACTCCTCCAGTTCATTACAGTCATGCTCTATTTCGAGCAGTTATTCAGTTCAAATCTGAATCTACAGGTGAAAACTCGAAATAAGTTGCCTACTTGCCTCGAATGATTGTAGGATTAACAGTTTAAAGTGATTCATAGTGTTTTTGGAAGTGAAAAAAAAAAATAAAAGAATTGCAAACGTGTCACAGATAACGTTGCGAATGGATTTTCTCAGAATTATGATATTTGTAAGCCCCTACTGCATCCGTGCGTTTACTCTGCCGAATTTGAATCTTGACAAAAGGTTGTCATTGACGCGTTTATGCATTTACGACTTGTAAGTACGATCCTATACATTATTCACCGAACGCTAAATAAGTTAGCACAGATTAATTACTTCTGTAATTTTTTTTAGTAAAAAATTTTGAATTACAACGTTATTCTATTTTAACGCTATTTTACATTAGATAATTATAATAAAATATTTATTTACTTTAGTAGTATTTGACAATCTTCTCTCACTTACTCTTTTCTTTTTCTTTGGTAAAACAAAGACGATTCTGAGGCCATAGTATCAAATTTATATACTAATTAATAATTTATGTTATTTAAATTACTGTTGCGAAGACTCGTGTTCATTCACTACTACTATCACAGATTGTGATGTCAAAAGCGAAAAAATCTGCAGTAAAAATTCTTGCAAAAACGAAATAAGCTAATGAGAACTGTCAAATTAATAATATATAGAATGAGAAAAAAGATAGTTTTTGTTTGTATATTTTACCTTAAAATATTATAAATGTCAAAGAGAAGAGAAATGTCAAAAGTTACGATATTTAATACAGAATTATTAATATGTATAATTGTGCTAATACATTAAAGATTTTACAAATTAAATTCACTAATTGTACTAATGTCTTCCTGTAATTTTATTTTCCAATTGCATTTTATTAAAATAATCTGTAGAGTTAATTTAGACTTCAATTTCTATTTCGCACGTGTGTACGTGCATGTTTTTTTTTCTAAATTACTGAAAGATGTAAATGTGTGCAGTGTGAATTTAATTGCGATATTTAAATGACTTATCTGTCTCAACTCAAAGTGAAAAGCACGTATTGCTTTATTCAACGGAATAACTCCTTAAAATTTCAGAGAACACTCGGCAATGGCCTTGACATTGTTTAAAAATGGTTTATGAGTCACTCCTCCAGTAAGACATATACGCCATGCAAATTTACGAAATTGATACATGTAGAAAAAAAGGAAAGAAATCTTTAATTTCTATACAAGTTAAATATTAATTAATTAATATTTAAAGATGCAAATTTAATATTAATGTTTTTTTTTACATTAATTTGTACTTTTTATTGCTTTTCTTGATTTTTATATTTTGGAATAAATAGATACATGTAATCAAGAGCTATATTTTTTGCGCATTAAGATTTAATAATCGCAATTAACAGAATAAATATAAGCTTGATATATCGTTATTAGATACAGTAAGTGTGTAAAATAAACTTTTTATTATGTTAATTATGTAAATTTTTTTAAAATAAATATATGTGTAGATTACAATATTAAATGTTTGAAATAAGATAATAAAAAAATAATTAGATATACGTGTGATAAACGGAATGGACTTGTCAAACGGAAATGCCAAAATAAAATGATATTACGGCGTCACTTCTTTATTAGAAATAATAAAATGCATTTTTATTCAAGATATCTTTACATACACCGTAAAAGAGTAAATATATAAAAGTTAAGACGCGATCAGTGTTGATATTTTTATTACCAAATCTTTGAGATAAAAGAAGCTACCTTGTTCCGTATCCCAAAGCCTTATAAGAGTCCTATGATAAAAATCAAAGTTTGAAGACATCATATATCACTTCGGTTCCATCAAAGAGCTCTTTTCTGGTACTTGAGCGCCAGGCTATTTAGCGGCGGTCTAGCTTTCAGGATTCCGAGATCAACGGCGTGCCCGGTGAGAGGACAGCTCTGGCATCGTTTACGCCTATAACTGGTATTGCAGGCATTCTTCTCTTGCCGCACTACGTATCTGGGAAAGTAATGGACGCGCTTCCTCTGCGTCGTCGCGCACGGCGGCACCGTCACTACCAAGTCTTGCTTGTGAATCCTGCCTATCGGCTCCGGGAACAATCGCTCATTCAGCAGATACTGCTGCAACGATCCCGAGGATCGGGATGACGTCAAGGTGTTGCTCGAGCCATGCGTCTCAAAATAATTTTGCTCTCGATACCTTCTCAGATTCTCCATTTCCTCATCCATGGAATCCTCAACTTCGGGACTATCGTCGTGCCTCAAACATCGTTCTCGTCGTTCGCAGTACTCCGGTAAATCGCGTCTTTCTGCACGCTTATCACCGCGAAGCTTCGCAGTCTTCCTCTCCAGTTCGCTTCTGCAGCAACAAGGACAATCTTGCTTGCGCAACTGCGCTGCTCTTTTACCTCGCACCGGCGATTTCGACGCGGGTATTTCGCTCGACTCCGGTATCTGCCTCCTGGATCTGATAGTCTTTCGTAATGTTGACTTTGACAACTTTCGCGGAGACACTTGAGTTCTTTTGCTCGAAGCGCAGGCGACGTCGTCGGACCCGTTTTGTTCGCTCGCCAGTGAATTTGCGGGCGCCGTCGGGGATGTCGGAGATTCCCGCCTCTCGTCGACGCGCTTGCGTTCACCCGGCAATGCCGTTTTCTTGTCGGTATCCCGCGTCTTCGCGCTCGTCATAAATCGGTGGTAACTGGACGATCGCGGACATGCCCGCAAACAGTCTCCCTGATCCGCGGCCCGTAACTCGCAGATCTTGCTTTGTACATTGCGAAGAAATTGAGATCTGGGCGCGTAGTCGATTTTCTGAACTCTCCTGAGCGTCTCGCAGCTGATCGGCGAAGTCAGTCTTGCTGCCTTGTCGCCAGTCTCTCCGTTGGGTTTCAGCTCGAGCTCGTCTCGGCAATGACGGCAGGGCGACACGGATTTGTGTCGAGTTCTCGACGATCTTGCGTGCGTCTCGTTCACCCCGAAACGACAATAACAACCCTTTACTGGCTTTCTAGGTGCGACTTTCGTGCATTGTTCTCGGGGCTTCTTAGACATCAGCGTGAGTTTTCCAGATGCTAACATCTGAGACTAGTGTGATTGCACGTTTTGGACTGAAAATACTCTGGGGATTCTAATTGACTCTTGTAGTCAATCAAAGATCTGCAAAGAAATAATGAAAATTAAGTTACTTGAAGAATGATTCATATTTCTACTTGTACGCAAAATATACTTACAGTGTTTGCGAACGTAACTTTTTCACTTCAACGTTGTGACTCTTTTAGAATCTTCAACACGTGTTCAAGTTTGTCCTTTCTTGTAATTTTTCTTAGTGTTGTCATTCATCGTCTCTCTACCACATGTTTAAAGTTTAAGGCGGATTGTCATTAACATTATATTGCAAAATTGGATTGTTTTTAATTATGCAGAATATATCATTATTAGAAGTCCAGTTTAAATATTAATACAATTAAATTAAATGTAAACACGAGAATTATTATTAATAATCAAGGCTATTTTAATGATCCAAGCTCCTGTGAATTAAAATTAATTTGAACGCGTAACATTGCAACAATTTTTTTTCACGGATATGCAATATAAATGATTGTATGGGGTGGGTTTTCTTAACCTAGCTTTTTTGTTTTATTCAACATTCATTCACAATTTCTGCAAGAAACCCATTGAAATTATCATGATACCCTTATGAACTTTCGCTCTCAATAACGTACTTTATGCATATTTCGAAACTTCGGATACATACTAATCGCCATCGACGCGAAATTAGACGCGAGTCCACCGTAAACAAACAAAAAGGGACGCTCCAGGTTAGCCAAACTCTAAAAGACACATTCTTCTCAGGCATCCAATTCGATTGTCGTTAATCAGAAAAACGTTGCGTTTCGTCGAGATTGTGATATAAAATTGCGCGTTGTTAAAATTTGCTCGAGCGCTTGCCCGCGGTACGGAAAAAAAATGGAAAAAATTCCACTCGCGGCAACTTCATGACGCTTCACTGCCGCGGCGAGCGCGCGGCGCGCGCACGCGTCGCCATTCGCCATTGGTCGCCATGATCATATGGGACGCCGTCCATGGACGTGTTGCGCGGTCTTTAGACATAGCTAAATTTAACTAGGTAAGACCCCGCGTTGATGTATCGCGCGACGATACACCGTAGGTGATATCCTAATTCGCGTAGCTCTGTGGCTCTGCTGCGCAAGATGCGGATGATAGCACGATCCGATCTCGTTTCTCCACGCGGACTTTGTTTTTTTAGGTTAGGTTTGCCGTTAGGACGTCGCCGCGGGCACATCTTCCGCACGAGTTACACGCGGCAATCATGGATTTACCTGGGAGCGGGATATCTCGCGATCACATTAAATGTCCCCGCACGCTACCGCAGTTTTCCGAGTTATGCTCGATGCCTGCCGTCGCCGCCATTGCCGCCATCGCCGCAGCCGACGGCCGTAATATGCAGTCGCAGGGGATGCAAACCACTGCCCAAGTAACGTTCCCGCAGGACCGTACGTCGGTGAGTCTTCCCTCGTTTCTTTGCGCCGCATTTCCTCTCATTTTTCTCATCAGTTTTGCCTATCTTGTTTTGCGATTTAATATGTAAAATTTTTCTTGTTTCTTAGACGAGTACGTTCAACAAGTTTTTTGCGACGCCTCTACACGGCTGGCAGGATATGATTCAACTATGTCAGAAGCAAGTCCTTGGTCAGACAATTAATGTCCCGAATTATAGTCAAAATAATGGGACACTCGGTGCACAATCAAGCAATTTTAGTTTTATCAACAATCTATGCTTACCTTCCACGTCGCAGGCAGATACTGTAAAGCAAGAGCCTGATATCCAGCCTAAAGAAGAGAAGAATTTAGATAAGGTAAGGTATTCAGTAAATATGGTTAAATTTTTTAATTATTTTTACATAATGCAAAGATATATTTACTTGTGAAAAGATCAACGGCCAAAATATATGAGCAAAATAAGGATGTTAAGTTATATCTAATGTGAAGTGATATCTAATTTATTCTCAATAGTTGAATAAAAACATTGAACTGTTTTGAATGTACTTAATCTTCTTCAGCAATAATAATTTACTTGCAAAAATGGATGACAAAATCAAGAATAAAAATTAATGAAAAGAAAGAGAAGACGTATAAACAGAAATTACATGATGTAACAATGAGTAAATACAGAATAGAAAACACAACAAAAGCAAGTTTGATGAGAAACTATGGTGAAAGTCGGAATCATTGTTTATAAAATAGAAATATTGACCATTAGGGTAAAGTGTACATAAATGGATTAAATCAATAATAATTAATCAATGATATTGAAGCACTTTTCGTCGTTTAGAGGCGAAAATATGTTAATACCTAACCAGAGATTATAGAACTATTTTGGCCGTTGATCTTTTTACTTAGTTTCTCTATTAAATTTATATTTATTTATTTCTGTTGTCAGGAATCTGATATTTTGGTAAGGCAACAGCAAACAGCAGCCATGATCGAATATCTCCAGAAATTATCACCTGATATGCGGGAAGCATTCGAACTGTGTGTGGAACAAGCGAAAAAGGAGAAGACACGGGAGGAGAAAGTAGAGCACACGCAGAATAATATTCTAAACATACCAAATATCAGGAATATCTATTTACAAAATGGCAACAATTTCGCGAACTCGGATCAGATAACGGTGACCATTAATCCGAATGATCTGAATTTGCAAAATGAACAAGAGATTGAAAACAGTTTGCGACACGTCCTAAAAGTCGAGCAGCAAGTACAAACCGATTTGCCGAAAATCGAGAAAAAGTCGAAATTTCGAGCGAAAATGGGCGAGATTAAGGTCAGCTTTAGCTACGATGGCACTACGCTTTACTGTTGCCCGGAGTGCAATTTAGGGCTTCCAGACAAGGCGGATATCGAACAACATATACAGACCCACTTACAAGTATGTATATATCTCATTGTCTTTGATTCTCGGAGATCAAGATTGTTAAAAAATATCATGTATTTAGTAAAAAATTTTAATTTATTTCAGGAACGAAAGTATCAGTGTAAAGAATGTGGTGCCATGTTGAAAAGAAAGGAGCATCTCGATCAGCACATGCGAGGTCATTCGAATGAGCGACCTTATAAATGTGACGTATGCCAGAAGGCGTTCAAGAGAAATGAACATTTGACAAGACACACCGTCATCCATTCCGGCAACAAGGATTTTCCGTGCAACTATTGCCAGAAAGCGTTTTCGCGTAAAGATCACTTGAACAAGCATCTTCAAACGCATCTTGGCATTCGTAAGAATAAAATGAAGGATGATTCTTATTATGTCGATCAAAAAGATACAACAAGAGTATTCGATAACACCGATTTCCCGGTGACGCCTAAGCAGGAGGTAAGTCATGTTCTGAAGGACAGTTTGTTACTGAAGCAGGAAACTTTTCTGCAGCACATGCAGAATTGTTCAAAAAATGCGTCTCTGTTTGCCTCCATTAAGGAACATGTGATGAAAGATGTAAATACGTTTGAACAGGCACAGAGCAGTAATACGAATGAAAACGCAAGATATTTAATGCCATCTTAGCTGTAGATAAAATATGTTCCAAAGCAGCAATATATGGCAAGTGATGGGGCCGCCGTAGGTAATTTCAATTTTCGAATTCGTATTTTGTTATTGGAACGACTATGACTATTTATAGTTTAATTTTAATACGTCGAGACGTTTTAACATCGGATTAAAGGCATATGTAAAAAATTGAAAAAAAATATATTGCGTATCGCGATAAAGATATCGTACAGATATCATACATACATATCTCCTCTGTTCTAAAGTAATCGGGACCGAGCACATTTTCTCTATTCTACAATTTCTCCTCAATCCTCATTTTTATACTAATATCACGTATACAGATATCAAGATATTCTTGCACGATCAATTTTTCGCTTGATTTACGACTTATAGCGTAATATGTTATCTGATCATGTAATACAAGTTGCGGGAAAGCAATACAAGAGGAGAAACTCAGTTTAGAGGAAGCTAACCTAGAGTAGAGGAAAACTTAGAATAGAGGAGTATTGTATATCATACATAGCAATCTCGCAAACCTTTAATGCGATAAAACGTGGAAATAATTATACTAAGCTACGAGATAAGCTGTGATTACCTGAATTTATCATCATTGTCCTTATATTATCTCTTATCATCCTTCCTCGTCATCTCCTTTTCATCGTATCATTTTTATATCTTTCGAAAATTAAGTTTTACAGTTCTAAGAAAATATTAATTACAAATTAATATTTAAAAATGTGAGAAGCATTTATTTGATAAAATTTTGTCTTAAGTTATAATTTTTTTCGTAAACATTACTAATGAGTCACATTTATGCGAGCACACGCATATTGCCGTTCGTAAATAAATTTCGAAAGAAAGAGAAATCGTTAATACATTAACAGATTATTGTTAATATATTAATTATTTCTTTAATTGCCTTAATTATTAATTGTTACTTTTTAATTGCCTACTCTTGGTTCTTTAAAATTTATTTATTCTAAGATTTTTCTTGCATCCTATATAAAATGAACATTTTAAAACGTGAATAGAAAGTCGATGAGAGGAATTAACAAGTAAGAGAAGGCCAATTTATGTAATTGCATGCTTGTCTGCCTTACTTAAGTTAGTCATAGGGAACATTAGTTATTATCTACAATTCTAGTCCATTGTCGTTATTTTTAATTTTAATAGTTACTTGCTTTATGCAAAGACTTTTGGACATTTGGACTTTCGCGATAACTAAAACGCATTTACAATAAACCTGCGTAAATAATTAAGAATAGGAATAATTATGAGAGATATTGCTATAAAATATATCGAATCGATAGAAGCAAGTTTGCCGATAGATAAAAGATGTCTCCTTTTAAAAAGGAATGCCATTGAATAATTATTCCGTGGTCCAGATATTCGGAAGTTTCTCGCTCTTTCATATGTAGTACTTTTGTTGCATATATTTTTTTATTCATATCTTGAATTCGGAAAACAAATCTATTAATAAATATATGGACAGATGATAACAGCATAATGCTTGCGAATTTAGTCAAATTCTGACACACTCTTACTAAACTGATATATTAGCAGACATTTCGATACGAGGATTGAGATACTGTCAATGGTAAACGGAAATAATATACTGCCAGAAATTTTATCAAAAAGTTATAGGTACATTATTGTCAGGTGGAACACAATATCTATCTGGCAAAATATTCATTACGATGAGTGTCGAAACTCATTTTTTCAGAATAGCAATAATTTTACCGAAAATATCTAAGAAATTAATATTTTATCCTACTAAATGTCTCGAATAATGTTTATAGATTTATGTTTACATAATACAGAAATGTGTTCCAAATACAACATAAAATGAATGCTACAGTTTTACAATTCAAAATTGGTATTCTTATACATGAAAAATATGCACTAATCGAAATTTCGTTAAATGAAATTTGCATTGATTTGTCAATTATTCAGATAATTTTTTTTATCTAAATCTATCATTCCTTATCTCTTTTCTAAAAGATATTAAATGCCCGTTTTACCAACGTTGTTTAACTTGAACCTTAGTTTAATCCAAAGAGACAAAGAGTGAATTGAACTAAGGTTCAAGTTAAACGACATTGGTGAAAAAGGGCATTAGTGGCTAAAGTTAAACGAACGTTTTGCATTTGGTATTATTTTTAGGATACTAACGCCTGTTCGGCGCTTCAATTTTAATTTATACATATACTAGAGCGAGAGCTCGTTGAAGGACTTCCATGTACCGTGCATTCGCGATTATAATTATAGTTCTCTAACGTTCTCTTATGTGTATGCGACATATGCGATTATGTATGTATGCATTAGATATATGAATTAGAAGACGGTACTAAAAACACATATACCGAACTCTGGTATCAGTAATATTACCAAAGACTTCATACACACACGCATATGTTGAATAGCAGTATTCTAGGTCATTCGCACTGGGGTCTTTTTTTTTTTAATTCTTTGTAAGATCCTGATAATTTAATAATGTTTATTGAATGAAAGATCTTTGAAAAAGGATCGATGGGACATCTTTTTCGAGATAAGGCGATGATTTTTTCACCATGGTTTTTCTCAATTTTTCTCATTGAGATTAGAGATAATGTAAGGTAATAGAACTTTTTAAACAATGAATGTGCATTTATAGGACTCATGTTTAAGCACTGTTTTGGGCAGTGAAGATGTGCGTTTACAAGACTTTATGCATTTATTCAGCTAAAGAATTGTTATTGTATAGTAACAACAAAAAAAAAGATAGCTAAAAAATGACATGTATTTTTCAGATCGAAATATTTTTGAATAAAATATATATAATGTAAATAAAAGATTGCAAGATATTTCTATGTACTTCTCACGAGTGCATCGAGTGCGACGAGTGTGTGCAGTCTGTGGTTGAGCGCCGCAGAAAATAGCGTTATGTAGTCTTACGCAATGTCATACAACGAAATGATCGTCTGTGACACTAACGCGGAAATATTAATACGTTGAACTTTATGTCGCCTTCAGAACGAACTTTTTGCACTCGGAGCTTCAACGGGACGATATAATATTTCATATTCGTACAATATAAGCATCCACAATGCGTTACTCGTATAATTCGAGAATTAGCAAAGCATAAAGAGCACCATTATTTAATCTCGTATAACGTAAATTTTATTTGTTTTATATATTTTTACAGCGGAATACGCGAGCGGAATATGACAGCAGTACAAAGGTATAAAATTATTTGATATCTGTGTGCTGCCCTCGCTCCCCCTTTTTCCTCTTATATTTTATACCAAACGTACTTAACTGATGATTAAATTCTCATGTTTTCTCGTACTTTTTGTGTGCATTTAGCGTTAAATGTGAATGTAAATGTTTTTACTTTATATTTACTTATATTTGAACGCAATTTTGATATTAGATATAAATTACAATTGCAGATATCTATGTTACGTACATTTTGGACTTACTTACAATTAGTAGATTTACATTTACAACAAATTAACATAACATAGAGGTTTTGATCTATTTTATTTTATTTTTCTGTCGTTTTGTTATCAGTGTGTCATCTTTTCGTTGCCACAAGCAGGACTCGATAATTTCGTATAAATGCTGTAGGTAAAGCCGAAAAGAGATCCAAGCCACTCGAGCAGGTGATGGCCCACCGCCGTCGGAAGGTCGCCTGGCGTCACGATTTCCACTTCATTTTTCTTATCCAGTTCTTCGTCTTGCAGCTCCAGTTGCCCCAAAGGCTCAATGTCATTGAACCAATCGTCGTCAGGCAGTGTCTTCCTTTTATCGGAACTCGTTTTGTTGGAACCCGTAGAAGTCACGTTGTTCTCGTTCGTTTTTATTTCGATGGTTGAGTCCTTCTTGAGATTGCTCGAATTTGCCTTGTTACTGTGATTCTTTATTGTCGACAGTGACTTTACCTGATCTAGGAAGCTATTGTTGGGATACTTTAGATTCGTATAGTTATCTGCTTTTAGCGTGTCAGCCCAGATTAGTCTTAGGGATTGCAAATTAGGTTCCGATGCGTTCTTCGTCAGGGTCTTTTCTACGTTGCTAGTGTTGCCGGGTTGACGGAAAACAAAGTTGTACGTTGTGCGTAGTTTTTTCCAAACATTATCCAGCGACTTCGTGGTGTTGTTGAATTGTTTGTGATACGCCGCTAGTCCTTCCGCTGGGAATAGCTTTGTTATTTGTGGCTTTGGTTGCACTCTCGTGGCGAAGAGCTACGAGACAAAAGTTACGGGAGTTTACAATTTTACATATCTTGACACGAGCATTTTTTAAATATTATATTTAAAAATTATACGAGATCTCTATCTTTATTTTATTGTCGGAGTAAGCTTATACATTTATTAAAGAGATTATCAGGTTCCTGTAAAAAGTTATCAGGATCAGAAATATTGTTCAACAGTCGAGTGAATCTTCTTCATAACATGAATTTTATCAGGCGTGATGTTGTAACATCGCGGATAGGTGATACAACACATAATCGTGCGTTGCAACACGTTCATTCGTTGGATCTACCAGCGATACGCGGTAGTTTCATTTTCACGAAAATTATAAGTCGCGTCTGTAATCGCGGTTGCAACTGACGATTTTTACGCTCTGATTAAGAATAAATGTTATTTAGTGGAAAGAACCTGTCACTACGAAATAGAAATAATTATGTTTAAACCTTTTCTAGCATACGACGTTCTTTCTGGTGGTATTAAGAAGTTTGCTTGATAAAATATTCCGTCAATAGAAAATCGCCAAAAACTTCCACGTAGCTTTCGTGCGAAGCATAAATTTTATATCAGATGTGTTGTTAGTGCAACCAGAAAGAGTTTAATAGTTTATTAAAATTGATCGTAAAGAGATTCTTGGAAGATCCTCGGTTAAAGTAAATTTTAGCGGATGTCCTGATGGTAGAAAATCACGAATTTACAACCTTATAAAGAAAGCAGCTTACAAATAAAATCGCGACTAGAAATAAAATGTTAGAATTTAGATTTAGAACAAATAATTATAAAAAGTCGCAGTTGGAATTAATATGATTTTAGCAAAGATGATAATATATATTTGGACAATCATTTCCGGAAGCTTTTCATAAATTTTTATAAAATTTATACCAGAAAGTCTATATTGACTAGAAAGAATTTAATATTTTTTAAAATTAGAATTTCATGTTTTATTTAAAATATAAAATTTTTTTATTGATTAAAAAATAGTTCAATATTATATTCAAAATTAATTAAAAGAGTCTTTTCTTGTGTTGTCTCTATCGATAAATTGATATACAATACATATTGTTCACAAAAAGTGTAAAAATTACAGGAAGAACTTTATGGTTTCGATAAATTGAAATTAATCAATTCTGAGGTAATTAGGTACTTACGCAAAGAAGACAATATCCCAAAAGCTTCATGCTTCAGAAGATATTTTTTGATATGGATGATTAACGACTTTCTTGGACGGTCCGGACAATCGACTGAAGGCTCCCTTCGATTTCAAACCTTTTTATACTTATGTGCAATGCAAGAGCGTAAGCGTGCACCACGATTTATTGGCTTTTGTGGCTTACGTTCATTGTCTTTCGCCTGCGCCTCTGCGAACCCGTCCCCATGGAGTTGCCCAACGGAATTGATAGTCGTGGCACGCATGGTTGCTTCGTGGCCAAATCGGCTCGGCTCGTCCGAACAGTTTACGATATTGGTCACCGATTTTTATGGCAGGTCAAGGTATTGCCACAATTATGTCAGCGCTTCCATTATATCAAATTCGTGTAGTGCGAAAATTTGCATCGAGCGCAAACGAAATAACTATATTCAATGGCTTCTTTCAGTGGATGAAGTTACGTCACGTCTTCTCATGAAATACCAACTGCAGCGTACACAGGGAGGAAATGAAACTTGGGAGGACGGTTTCGTTTTTGCCTCTGATATCATCAGAAAGCGTGATTTATTTAACAAAACATTTGTGGATAATAGAATGTACACGTGAGTAAAATATATATATTCATGTAGTATAAATTTACAATAAGAACCCCGACGGGTACGGAGAGGGGGGGGGGGCAAGTTTTTATGCTTATCATAGATCATTGGCGGTAACGATACAATTTAAATTCCTTTGTACGAGATCGCGGACTATTTTATCTTGATGAAAAAGCTGATCTGGTGTGTTTTTTTACCTTTATGCTCGAACACTCAGATGTAGGTACGATATAAAGAAAGGAAGAGTTACGTGTCTTTCTACGAAATTGTTTTACTCACCAACTTGCGAACAATAGAATCTTTCGTTGTGGTTTGGCGAGCATTAAAATGTAAAATATAAATCGATTGAGACACGACTAAGGAATGCGTTTACTTATCTTATGAGTTTGCTCGATTATTACGTATCGATTCGATAATACGGAGAGTAAGAGAGATTATCGAAGATAATGTTTCAATTAACGGAAAAGGAGGAGGGGAGGAAATAATTGCAGAGTGTGCTAAAGTGGTACGTTAATAAAATTTTTACGAGAGTCTACGTTGGCTTAATGAAAGGGGCTGATGCGCGAGGGAGAGAAGTAGCACTCGGAGATAAATCACGAAAGATTTAATAGTTGAGTCGAGTTTTACGAGGCAAATGACGTTAATGGAAAGATAAAAAGGATTTATTACACAGACGAACAATTACAGTACTTAGTTACTACAGATGTGCATAAGAAGAATTTCGACCTTTTCACGGTGGATCGCAAATAGCTAGAAGCGAAAACTCTGTGGAAAGTTATCGTAGATATAGCAAATAGTAAGACAGTACAATGTTTTTAAAGCGTGCAGAATTGATTCTTGTTCGCGTACCTTGTCCTTGTATTAGATCAAAAATTTTGTGCGCGATAACCGCGGCATCGTGCAATCCCTGTTTGAAATATTAAAGCTAACAGTCCGTATTTTTCGCAAATGCATATATAAATTGATATCATCAATTTAATTAAGGGAAGAACTGATGTGTTTCAATGTGGATTGCACGATATCTAAAGTATTACGATTATGTGAAATCGTGACTCGCAAGAATCACAATTTGTCATTTAGTAAGTAAAATTTTGTAAAATTTCAGATTTAACATTAGAGAGCGAGAGAGAGAGAGAAAGAGAAAGAGATAATCGAAGCGTGTGACATCTAAGTGTTAAGAAGATAAAAATTGCAGCTTCTTAAGTTTCTACAGACATCTCTAGAGTCGTGGATCTTCGAAAATTGACAACGGAAGGATTTCACGATTACATAAGTAAGAATAGACGTATCGAAATAATATATCATAATATATTGATTGTCGAGAGTAAAATCAAACTCTAATCAGATCTATTAATGCCTCGGTTGAGCATCACAAGAACTTTTGGTCGCGATATCGGAGTGTGGAGATTTGTCACATCTAAATCGTTTGATAGTAATCTAAGTTTAAAGTGTACTTAGTCTGCATAAAATGTGCATACTATATTTAATCGTTACAGCGAGATTTAGAAACAGAGTGCGCCTCTAATACAGAATATAAAATATCTTGTGCAATCTGTGATAAAGAGTATATCGCAATTCGTAAAATGCACATACGAATGTATATATATCTATAATCGTTTAAATAACAATAATTGTATACCCGTAACAATTCGAAAAATGTCTACTGACAACAATTCGCATCGAAATACGCATCAAAATGCATTTAATTAATCATTGAATGTACAAACTGAACAAAATTAAATTTTACTACACATTGGTGAGCGTAGAGAAATAGTTATATAATAGCATAATACAATAGAAAGTAGAACAGAATTATTAGAATAATTAATTATTAGAATAATTAATTACTAAAATAATTAATATTGCATATAATAATAAATATGGTATAATTTCAGCGCATTTGTTATCAGTAGACGATTCATCCGTATTCCTGGAAGGATTTCTGGATCCAGATTAGCATCCTCTCCTTTAACTCTAAATGCAACTGCCCGCGCTTTGAATTAGACAGACGTATTTAGGATTAATCACGCGACGATGCCATGCAGATCTTAATTTATGAGGCGCCGAATATATCTAGTAAATGTAAACATATTAGGAAGTGTATGTATATTGGTTTTCTTCGTGGTGAGATTCGCCACTTTTATAAGGCTCGTTATTCCTGGCCTATGCAATAATCTAGAGGATGAGTCGGTTCGCATAGACTTGGAATTGTCACGGCCAAATGAAAGTCGTGAAAACGCGTGTGCTCAATAATTATTCCTATCGAATAACAAGTCCGTCGCAGTCTCCGAGTGGCAATTGTATGCGCTGAAATAGAGTGAGATACGCGCGAGGCTCGGGACACGATACGTCTCGAATCGTCCGCTACCGTGAGCTCTGAAAGCTATCTCTTAAATTCATAACGTTTGTATTGTGGTCCCCCGTGTCTCAATAAGGTTTGACAAAATCACGAGTCTCTCTTTGGTTGCCTTTTCTTGGTCGTGCGTTCGGCGCCGTTAATGTGAATCATAAATTTTGAATACGATAAATTGAATTCAATTAAATAACTTCCAGTTTACTAATTACTTGTAAATTAACGCCAAGATTCTTGAAAATAAGAGATAATAAAAAAATAATTAAAAGAGACATTTTATCTTTAATAAAAAAAAATGTTTGTTTATATAAAAATTATTCACCATTTAAATGATCAAAGTAATTAAAATTAAGTAATTAAAATAAAGTTTATTTAAATTTAGAACGCAAGCGAATTATAAATTGCAATTATAATTCTACTATTCTAATAACTGGAATTTAAGATATAAAGTGTAAATACCATAACTTAAAGTACTAAACTATATAAATAAACGAGACCTACGTTGTTTCATATTATTATATAATATTTATATATACGTATTATATAATTTTATATGAATATAATTATGCAAAATTATATAATATTCTATAATCATAAAAATATATAAAAACAATATCATAAATTATATATATAACTTACATAATATAAAATTTAATATTAAACAAGAGCTCATCCGTATATTTAATGGCACGAACTAAAGAAGGGCGTCGTTGTATCGCGGGTTTTCGTTTACGAGCCTACTTTTGAAAAAATACGAATATCATACATATAAAATATGAATATAATATACGTACACTGTTTATATACAATATCTATGCAACCTACGCACCTTGTAAATCGAAATAAGTGAACTGCGAAAGATACTTACAACGATCATAAAATCTCAGGCACATGAGCGATCTCTCGCCATGATTATTTTGCAGCGGAAAATATGTCGATTCAATAGAATATTTTGTTATGTACGGATAGGTATACACAAGAGAGATTACTTTGTCACGACGCAAAAACGCAACATGTTCCATTTTCGCGTTGGTGTTTATAAACCATGCATGTTTATACGCGATATGCATAGGTATACGGGTAGTGAAAGAATATCGTTTTCAGAGTTACACAATTATTATCGTACTGCGTAAAATGATCGCCGAACAATTAAATACAAATAGATTGTATGACATGCAAATTAAGATAACGAAAGGAAAGAGAATCTTGAACAAAATTTAAAAAATATGAAACAATTACAAAATAAAAAATATAATATATTTCAAGTATGAAATTTTAAAATATGTAAAATATGTAAATCGTGAAATAACAAATTATTTTATTAAAAACGTATATTATTATTTATACTATGTTATTATATTAGACATTACGTTTTTATTTGGTAAGATTATAATATAAGATTAATCATATTATATATAATAATATATGTAGCATTATATATATTATATATTATTAATGTATATAATATGTATAATTAAATATATATATATAGTATATGTTCTATATATTAATCTATAATATATAATACGACTAATCTCAGTTTTTCATCAATTTTATTTTTAAAATATTTTATTATAATTTTAATTATTTTGCATAAATATATAAAAATATTTAAATTCTAATACGTTTTTAAGTAAACTGTTTTATAAGAAATTCTTTCGCTGCTCGTATATACAAGTTGATTGCAGAGCGAGAAAATCGCCCGTGTGCAAGAAATCTTACTCATACTCTTGAGACGATCGCTAATCTATTATCTGTCAGTCCAGTTTAGAAGAGAACCCATATGATTGGATATAATCAGAAAATTATTATCGAAATTTTTTCTCTTTTCTTATGTATTAAAAAAATATTATTCTTATGAATTTTCTGATTTTAAACATACGCAGTTTGTTTCTGTTTTGCTTAAATAGTAATTAAATATTTTCTCTTACAGTTTCTTTACTAATATAAAAAATCTCTTCGTTAAACTCTTGTTCCATATTTTTCGTGTTTATAAACTATTTGTAATTTATATTTATACAAACATGTTTGCCGATAGAATCTATTAAAAAATATTCAAATTAGCCGTCAACGTGAAATATTCAATTTTTTTAAATGTCGTTTTATTTAAATTGTGATGAAAATTTAGTAAATTTAGCAAATGAATGTGCGTGTTTGTAAGATGGATGTTCGCCTTGAATTTCATCGATATTGAGCGTGGCAACTAGCAATGCAAAAACGAGTTTAAAAAAAAAAGAGGAAAAAGTATTTCAATTCGTATGTTGCTCTTGCCAAGCTTTTGGCATGACATTTTTATATTATGACGTACAAAAAACATAAAATGTTTCTTCAGTGGTTCTCTTCAGTACTGGATTGGATATATACAATTTTTAATTTTGAAGTTATTTATAAATATGCGCGTTGGACGCATATTGTTTTAAAGATATTAATGGAATGAAAACCTTCGGCGAGGCATGTCTTAATTTCGGATCATCCTCCGCAATAAATGTATCTACTTTCGTTACCTTACGTTATTTTACACACGTGGCTATAACGTTTATAAATATTTGATCGCTTCGTCAATCTTTAATAAAACGGCATAGTGATCCGCGTGTCTTTTTGTCATTTTTTCATTATTGATACAAATTGCTTTTAGATGTTGCCAGATAAAAAGCAGAAAAAAAAAAACAAAATGATATTTGGTCGATTATTTATACCGAACATTACTATGTTGTAGTAAAAAAAATTTGCCGAATTTTTTTATTTAAATAGCAAATATTGGCAGTCAATAGCGAAGTAAATATAATAATTTTTCTATATTTCTCTTTTTTTAGGAATGTATGATGGAACTATTTATGCGCGAGATGATTAATTGTAAATAACATCCTTCCTATTCTATCATGGTCAAATAACAACAATAGCCAAAGGTACACTGAATATCACCGTAATATAATGCGGAACGTTTCAAACGCGACGTTACATTTTTAATCATATAAAAACATTTGAGATCGAGCAGAAACATTTTCAACAAATCCTCGATCCGCTGTTTTCGTCAGCCTCGCCGGTTAGAAATTTTCGCGTATTCACAAATAACTCACGGAGCTCTTACCTGCGAAACTGAAGGCAATGCCCCGTGATTCTGACGATACAAGCGACGAGAGAGTGAAATCGATAACGGTTCTCTGGAAGATTAAATTTTCGTTGGTTCGTTCGACGATTTCGCCTTTTGATATCGCGGTCGCTTGTTGAATCGCGATCGATGATCAGTCCCGACTCTATCTTCCGTTTGACGTCGGCTCGTTTTTCGATCGGGATTCGGTTTTGTGCTACTTCTATCGACAGTGGCACTACCTCCTTTCAGTTTCCGTCACGGGCGATAAAGGATTTTCCACCGATAATTGTCTGCCAACACGCAAATAAAGGAGGGATTCATTAAGGAAGGAATTATTGAAAAACAGATAAGCACGGGGGGATGCTAATGCACTATACATTTATATTGCTTTTTATTACTATCGGTTGGTTTATGTTATGTCATGAATAGCTATGCGCGATTTATTCTTTCGACGTATAAAAATAAAAATAAATTGCGTATTATCGTTCGCTTTTAATGTAAAGCATCAATGCGTATTACAAATTGAATAAAATATCTCAGGTACGGAAAACATTTTACGATTGCAGAGAAACCCTTTCAAACAAATCGCTCGAAAAAGAAATCCCCTGTCGAATATTTGCATTTACTTCGGCAAATGCCTGTTTCAGCGAGATTCTACTAAATAAAGCTCTACAGTTACAGTACATAACGGATGCAAGAGAATTTAAAGCGATATTTGAAAAATATATAGGACTCCCTTTTCCTCTTTCCGAATAGCGTAACGTATTTACCTGCCGCTTATGTGCCAATCGTAGGAATCTGGCGCGGAATTGCTTCTCCCGGCCTCGTGAAAACGTTCCGCTTTCGCGTCTCTCATCGTGTCACCCTGCGCCGAGGGAGATACCCCACTTTTTGGTCCAGCCGCCGGGGATTCCGTGCCGGCGTCGTTGTCCGCTGTCCGTCCGAGCCGCTTAGGCAGAAATGGATTCTAGGGAGCAGATATAGTTCGCGCGCTTATTTCCCCGTTTTATGCCCTAGTAATCCTAAGGGACGAGATGTTCGAGCTCTCTCTCGTAAAGTTCGCAAGTCGGTCATCCGCATCGGCGATAAAAATGTAAATTCGAATGGCTGGTCCTTCGCGCGAGTCTCAATCCACATGAATGATAGAGGAAGGGCAAAGCGTCCCTGACAGATCGTGAAAAGCGATACCGCCGCGCCGTCAGTTTGAATGTAAGAATATAGTTTCATGCTTGAGGTCATTCAAACACGTTCTTAACTAATTACGACTGTCCATCATCTCTATTCTTAAGAAAAGCTTGAATGACTTGAAGTCGACTATTCACATCGTTGCTTTTTTCCCGTGATCTCACTTGATTCTTGTGTTATCAGAAATTTCAGAAAAAAATCAGTGTTTGGACTTCTATACTTGTTTATAAAATATTATAATAAAATGTGTCATTATTCTACATAATCTTACAATTATATTTCTTTAAATTATCATGTAGACATGTATCATTGGATAGTGTAGATGAAATAGTCTATCCGGCCAGTTTGGTCTTTAAGACCTGTATAAATATGGCGTTATGTTGCATATTTAATTGTATTGTTAGCGATGGTATGATCTGCGTGACTGGTCTAGGTCTAAGAAGTCGATCGGTATGTTTAGCATCGAATCGTCTGGTTTGTTCAGCATATCTATCAATATGTTCAATATAATCATCCGTTGATCATCAGTCTAAGTTTCTTGATCCTAAGATGTTATCATAGAAAAAGTTGATAAATATTTTCAGTGACACGTTTCTTTTTTAAGTTTAACAGAAGACGGATAGTGAAAGCGAAAACGAGCGAAAGCGAAATACTTTTAAACGATTGCCCTTTGACATTTGTCAGCTGATTGCACTTTCGGTAATTTCAATGTTATTAAAGAGCACGAATGTACAGTCGCGCGAAATGTCGCCATCAGTTCTTCATGTTTCGTAACACTAAATGTATACGTTATATTGACGTGCACCCGTCGAAACCCGTCGTCGTGTAATATTCACGTGGGCACGCGGCGTTATGTCAAAGTTAAACAAGTCAGAATATATTGCTGCGACATTTCGCGAGAACGGTCATAGGTTTACGCGATCCGGTCCTTCCGTCGCGACACGATGGCATCTCCGTTTCCATTTTTGAATGAATGCGATGAACGCAAATTGTTCCGCGATAGAAATGCGACTAGCTGCTTTTTGATATCCGAGCATCATAATCGGCATTCTATGAACAAATCGCTCTTTGTATTGCTGCTCGTGAAAGGCTACGGCCACGATTATGTTAATGATGATTATCGCTACCGTGGAAAATGTCAGGAATGTATTAGTATCGTATTCACATCTGTCGTGGAAAAAAAAAGAATATATTTCGCATTTTTTGACGAAGATAAAATAGACGTTATTCAGTATTTTGTTCACAGTTCTTCTTGTTTGCGTAGTTTTAAGATCATTTTTATAGCGTTGTCGTGTTATATGTATAAATCTAGATTCTCCATTCACCTGAAAGCTGTGCTGTTTCAGCATATTCTTGACGAGGAGCAGGGTGCCGAGTCTTATGACCTCTTCCTCGGTGACGGTGACCCGTAAGCGGCAGTTGTCGACCTCGGCCGGCAGTGGTTCAGTTCCCTTATTTGTCAGCCATGGATGCTGCTTTACCTTTGGGAGCGTGAGCCTGGTTTCCGGCGACTTATCCAGCATTCCCTCAATTAGATATCGCAATTCCGAAGATAAGCGATTGTCGGGGAACACGAGTGGTTTCGAACGAACGACTTCTTGAATGGTTGTGCTATCGGAAGCGCGCCAAGGAAGATCTCCGATCACAAGCGCGTACAGCGTTACCCCCATCGACCATATATCGCAGGGCTGAAATTAAATAAAATTTTATCGTTAATTTACAATTATTAGGTAGATATGTATACGTGAAATATAGTCGAATTTCTATCGCTTTATTTGAAAGATATTTAGTATTTATTATTTTAAAAATTTAAGATATTTATTGATAAATTATTAAATTGTAAAGTATTCTAGTACATATATTGATAAATAATTTAGTAACGGGGAGTAATATTTTTGATGCTGTAGATAAATCATGGACAATTGACTTAGCAGAGATATCTGCCCGATTTATCGAATGGTGAAATTAATCTCGTATTCGCAGCATTCAATACGAGTTTAATTTGAAAGCGTATCCAAGTCGTGATGTACGATTTGTGTTATACAATTCAATTTTTCTTACGTTTAAATAAACGATTTTTATATCTACAATGCGATAGCCAAACGAAAATCAATAGGTATAGTAGTGATAAGCGGGAAAAATATCGTAAAGGCATTTCAACCAGGTGGTCATTATAATAGCCGTTTATACAATACGCGAATTAGAATCTGTATAATGCGTGGCTCGATTTAAATCGCTCGATTATACGAAAAGACCATGTCGGCTGAAGCATTGAATTATTGTTTACCGTCGCAATATTTTCTCTCTGTAATTTTGCGTCAAACATATTTTTTGGCGTATTTTACATCAGAGAGTGGAAAATAAAGTTTTTTTAAAAACATTGCTATTAAACTAGAGAAAATATATGGGAGATTATCGTTTCTCCCGCTTTGCTTTTGGAAGTGATACTCGATGATTCTTTTGTAAATAACCAGAGCGTGATATTATTTACTGCAAAATTTATAAATCAAAAATCTGTACTGAGTTAGCAAACTGAATTGCTGCGCACTAAAACAACCATTCAACAAAATTTAACTTTTCTCGTGTAACAGTTATAGAAGCGATTTTACAATTAAAAATTTTATGGTCTCTCTCTTCTTGATTGAAAAAAATAATTACAAGATTAATTTTAAAAATTAATTAAAGGATACCAATTTCAGGTTTTCACATATCGCTTTACAAGTGGTGATAACAATAAAAAAAGAAGTGTCAATTAAATCTATTCTTTCAATTAATCACGTCGCTAAAGAATTCGAACTGGACGCTCTACTCGGATGGCCGCGCGAAGTTGGTCGCGATCACGTAGGGGTACGCACCGCTTACTTCACACCGCGCGTCACCGTTGCTCCGGCGCGGCACGTAGACGAATCGCGGTCATTCGGCGTTCTCGCTCAGTGATACTGGATCGAGGATGCGACTCGCGGCGTTTTTCTCCTCATACTTACGTACCCAAAGACTGCCAAAGACGCTCTGTCTGCCCGTGTGACGACTGTCTTCGTGTGCGTAAGTAGAGAGGAGAAAAATGCCGTGGGAGCCGCGTCTCGTCCCGCATCCTCAATCCGGCGATCAGTTGATCAGTGACGCAAGTGTTCTCGCGCGGTTCATTCATCGCGGAAGAATTTCGCGTAAGAGCCAGAGTACCATAACGACCTAGCCACAGTATAAGTAGATACAGTATGCTCACTCGCGTGTCGGCACCTTTGATCGGAAGTGAAATGGTCCATGATGCTGAGTGTGGAAATCGTATCTGTCTGTCCTTCTCCATCGCTCGTGGAGAAGGACCGACATACGATCTTTCTCCTTCTCCATTTCGTTGGCCGCCATATTGTTGAGTGTGCAAACCACTTCACGGGTTTCGGCATAGATGAACATACCGTATCTATATTTATACTGTAACCTAGCGTCGTTCGGGCGATTATCCAGGGCGTGATTTCGGTTTGGTGCGATTCACCCTGGCGCGATCGTGCTCCTTCCCGGTATTCGTGAGACGCGTTTGCGATCGGCGCCGCTTCGCATATTCCGTCGAGCTCCGACACGACGCGGACGTTCGGAGAGACTCCGTTTTTTCAAACGCGAGCGTAATCCGGCGTGATCCCCGTTCGTTCGGCGAGCGTCGCGAGTGTCATTAATTCGGAGCGTCGAGGCGGTCGAGGAACGTTCGAGGGATGCTCGAAGGGCCCGAGGAGCCGTCACGAGCCGGATCAAGAGGAGACGAGACAGAGTGGATCCCTGCGATAAAAACCGGTCGGCGTTCGCGTCCGCCGATAATTGTCGTCGGTTCGCCACTTCCTCGGGATTTTCACGTCGTCGCTCGAGAACGCGTCGGTCGCGCGTGACAAAAAAGTGTCGGGACGGATCTGCGGACGATCGCGATCGTTTCGCGCGGGTGATCGATATCGATCGTCGCCTCGTCGAGTCGGGAGTGCCGGGCGAATCTGTGCGCCGATTAATGCGCGAATTCAATGTTGATCGAGTGGACCGTTTGGAGCATTGATATCCATCGAGGAGTACCGACGGATCATCGCGGAAATCAAAACAGGCTGCGGGACGGCGCGATATCCGGGAGACGGTGAGTGCTTCGCCTATTTCTTGGAATTTTTTTTCGACGCAAGCAGGAGAGAAGGATTTTCTCTTTTTTCTCCGATCTTCCACGGCCCCCACGGTTATTTTGCTATAAACAGCAAAATAAATTTCTTTAAATTGCCTGAGATTGTCAAGGAGGGATTAAGAGATTCTAGGCAATATATATTGTCGAGATTATTTTTAGAATAAAAGACAGTTTGTTGTTTGTCAACTACAGAAAGTAAAGAGCGTAGAGTCTACTAACCAGGTGTTAAAACTTATATTTATGATAAAATCAAAATTATACATACGTTTCCGTCTGTTGTCAGACCATTTTCAGTGCAAAATTGATTATTTACCGTTAACCTTTGACATTATCAATTTTACACTGAAGATGATCTGATAACAGATTGAAACGTATGTATTATAATATGTAGTTTTGATTTTATCATGAATACAAGTTTTCAATGTTAACACCCGGTTGCGACTCTATGCTCTTTACTTTCTTTAGTTGATTTATTAATCGTCTGAGCCTTTGATATTTAATTTGTTATTTATATCTTTAAAACGATGGAAAGATTCTTATTAGGCTCGTTAAACTTTGCGTAAGATTTAAACATAACTAATTACAAAATTTAATCTCGATATAATTTTCGCATTTTAGAAAATATCTTATTGAAGTTAGTATTTTTTTAGCTTAAAAAATCTTAACAATCTACGGAAGCTCCGTACACGGAGCGTACACGACACGATAATTTAGCATTGAGGCTCGTTACGTTAGCGATCGTTTGAGAATAATAAAACGTGTTCAGTGTAGCAGCTCTTAAAATATGGTAATTAATGCCATTAAATGAGCGACACACACCAGGAAACTGTTAGCTAAAATACATCTCGATGCGCGGCGCAAAATTAACGTAAAACGGAGAATAGAATACAATGCGCTTTAACGCAGTGAGGAGGATGCTTCATTTGCGGAAATCACGTCGCCGACGGCGAAAATCGCGAGTTCCCGCAATAACGACGCGATGTCGGCGGCACATAATTAAAGGCGATTAATTAAACGAGGTTTGCGCGAAACGCTGGCACGGACGACGCAAACGCGCCGCGTGAATTCAGCGGAGCGGGACACAAACGATAATTATCTCTTTCCATTGTTTAGCTTACTAAAAAAAGCTTTTATTCTTTTAAGAAAGTCCCTTCATTGCACGAGAGCGAAGTAACACGGTAAGAATGTCTATATATATATTCTCTTCCTTTTGCATTAGGATATTTTCACGTCGATTTTTTTTCCATGAATGACAATTCTCCACATTTCAGCTAATTGTCCACGATCCTGCTAATTGCTTACTTTGATAAAGAGATATTGCCTGTATTTTTACAAAAATTTTTCCTGCGCGCGTGCCATCCGTAAATCTGTAAATGTCAAGCTTCTATGTTTATTAGATCCATAAAGGGAATGTTTCTTATGTATAAAAAAAAGCTTACGGGAATCGAGCCTCTGTCTCACAAAGCTAAACTCAACGTCCGTGAACTCCACACTATGACATTTAAAAAATACTCTCTCAGCCGCGTCAGGCGTAAATGACGCATAAATAATATCTATCTGATCTTTAAAGATTAACTCCCGTACTATTTTCTTTCCCCATCTACTTCAAATCGTCGGCCATACATTATCGTTCCGTAAAACGGTTTTGTATTTTGCGATACCCGCGTGGTTTTCGAAGAAAACACCTCGAGCCAAATGCATGTGCGCAACTATTCCGAGAATAAGGTTCAGAATTTGTAATGCAATCGCGTACGTTTATATTCCTCAATTGAACAAACTCGCTAACCGCCAAATTAGTTAAGCTTTTCTGGGTATTTCAATAAGTATGTAGAAACGTAATGTGCGCGGTAAACGAGTGCGAGTTGATTTGCAAATGTTCCGTGTTTCTATTGTAAGTATGTCACTCTTTCTGTCGCGCACGTTTTTGCAATTGAAATAACCCTTTTGTTAGAATGAATGAATAAAATATATTTTTGCATTGAGATGAAAATTCATAAGAGAACGCGCAAGCTGCAAACTTTATAGTTTGCAACCCCTGTTTAAAGATTTATCTTGCCTCGTGTAAGGTTTTGTTAAGGTTCGACACATGCTTAAGATTATCCGACTAATAAGATTTTCTTATCTATAATACGTGTATCTCGAAAACTTGCTTTGTGTTATTAAATTTTGAACTTTTCTGGAAGATGTAGTTTTCCCTACGGAATGCTTTATCGCATCCGTTCCATTAGCTAACGCATTCTTAAATAGATTTTCCGGTTTTGTAGTAAATAGGTATGACGTCCATCGATCTCTGCGTTTTTCAAGAGCAAATGTAAAATAAATTAAAAACGAACTTTTTGAAGATGATTGAAAATCGTATTTTAATTATGATAAAAGTTAAGCATTTCGTATTGAACATACGTGGAATAAATTGAGAATCGAGATATTCGAAAGATTCGAGACATTTTTGTCGTAAACATGAAGTATATGGTAATAAAAAGCAGTTAAAAACATTCTTTGTCGAGAAAAAAGGTAAAATCTAAAACCGATATCTGTAAATATGAGCGGAAAAAGTGTATTATGAAACTGGCGACTATTATAAAAAAGCGGAACCACGTATATATTGTGAAAAAATATTAGACTAAAATAACGTTATGCGAATAAAAAAAATAGCACAGGATACGAAAAATCTAAAATTTTGATAAAATTTAAAAATATATACATGAAGGGGTTTATCTGAAAAAGTATTGTAAATATTGGATTTATTGCTTTAATATCTTAATAAATAAGGGTAAATATATATAACGTTAAATGTAAATATGTGTATCATATTAATGATACGAAATTTAATTTGTACCGAAAAACAAAAAACATATGTATAATATAAAGATAACGATTTATTTCAAATTTTAGTCAAAATAAAATTAATTCACTCAATACTTTGTCAAATAAAAGCTTTTATTGATTAAATTTCCGGGGATAATTGATGTTTGCTACTTCATGATGACATTTTTAATCGAAAAATCAAAGCGAGAATTAAATAAATAAAAATATTAACGAGAATGCGAAATTGTGAAAGCTATTATTTCAGGAAATTATAAATATCGAGGTTCGATTGAATGTGTTACGCAGAATAAAAATTGACATTTCTGGCCAATGGAAAAAGTACATAGTCAATATTCAAATAATATAAAAAGAAAAATATTTTTATTAGATTTCGTGCGTGCTTAGCGGAACATTGCTCCAATTTTATCACGATCTTCCCATTTTTCTCGCATCTCCATCGAAATTCACGAGATTTCGAGCGGCTGTACGCGTTTTTATTTAAGCATCACGAACGATTTCGCAGGTATTGCTGTAAACTGGCGTTTTCACGTAAGCACCGCCGTCTCGTCAGGATAGTGGCCATTTATTTTGCCACGGCGACTTGATTAAGCGTAATCGAGCGTGTGGTCTCGCGGGTCGTGAGTCTCTTATTATAGATATCGCCTTTCCTCAACGACGACGCAGCGGAAATTCAAGCGATCGGCCGTGGTGTGTCGATAAGGTCACGCGATAACAGTAGTCTCGGCCAAGTAATCTTGAAGATATATGGGGACAGAATTATAGTTGCCGTGCTAAATTATACTCCTCTCTCTTTCTCTCGCTTTCTTTCTCTCTCTCTCTCTCTTCCTCTCGAACGGTCAAAGGAGTAATAACAAGATTGATCAGTGTTAATTTTATGCTCGCTTCTAACCAAACAAGATTTGTATCGTTTTTGCGACATAGTTGCGATACGACAATTTTTCCAACACAAACACATTTTGATTTAGTTGGTACGCGTGCTATACTTCTTTAACGTGCGTGCAAGCATATATACTCGTTGACGAAATATATGTTACTATAATTGGCGGTTGAGCTAGATGCAAAAGATATAATTAGAAATGAGAGATACGAAAAGAGGAAACCGGAGACATAAAAAGAAACAGTAGGGACGTTGATAAGAAAACCTTGATGATTGTATTAGAGTTATGAATAGAAGGTTGATGTGATCTAGACTGAGAGATAACTGAACTATGACCTTTCCTGATAGTTGCGCATTAAAGAGACAGCAAAAAATAACAGTTGGCTCAGCTTTTTGTATAATACATTGCATGTAAAGCAAGAATTAAGACATCTTACTCGTACATCAAGGTTAATTCGATTAACTGTAACATAGCCGGGCTAAGATAACTGTGCAGAGAAATTAGCGACGATCACATGCATTATAAGAGAATTGAAAAATTTATAAATAACGATATGATAAATTTATAGATAAACAATACGAAAAATTACGACCATTCGATAATAGTATAATCTTGATATAATGTATTTTTATATATTTATTATAACATTTTTTTTTCAAATATACATTCATTGCGTAACATGATATATCGTAGTTTAAAATTCAATCGCGGTATTTCGATTATTTTTTGTTGCAATCAATGTTCAGAGACTTCACAGGAATACACTCGCGTAAATTGTATCGCATGGTAAAGCGTTGATTGAAGAAAAAGAGAAAAACAGGATGAAATATATAACTGTTCAAGCTTCGCAATTACTATCTCCATGTTTTCTCGAATGTACATGTACATGCGTGTGTATTACGAGCAGCACATATTTTCATTCCGTGAAACATCGATATCAAGTTTATTCGCGAATAACAAAAAGCTGGTTGTGCTGTAAAATTTTCGCTCAGGAAAAATCTATTCGATCGAGAGAAGATCGTGACTAAAACAAAGAGAGGGCTGTGTACTTCGTAAGTATTTTGTGTAAAAGTCATTTCCTGTAACGTTGAATATACGTATCTCGTATAATCCTGTCGTTTCGCTGATTGAGACACTCTTGTTAGGTATAAAAAACCGTCCCGCTTGTGAAATGCAAAACTTTCTAAAATTCAGAATTAATCCGCGATGTCGTTCTTTTTTCCCCCGGGCTTAGAGCCTTAGCCTGCAACCTAATGAACTTGACGCAGCTGGGACACGCGAATTGCCTCGTCGCTGCATCGGCCACTTTGTCGCGCCTTTCTTTCGCTTTCTTTGTCGGTTCGTAACATTGCATCACTGCGCTCAGTTCGTACGGAGACTATTCGGGGCAGGCGATGCGACGCGCGCGAGTTTAACTTTAATTGAAGCGCATTTAATCAGTCGACCGACGCCTGAGAGCGACGCGGCCGGAAAATTTCTTTTTGCTATAATCTATAAATCACACGAACGTTTATGCGTGGCGCGAGGGGTCCTTGGTCGGGAGCCTCTCTCCCGATGCATGTAGGTCAATCCGCACGTGTCGGCGGTTTGAGAGGTCACTGCTTGCGGGTGGAAGTGACGTGTAATAGCCGGCCGATTTATCGACTTTTAATCCCGCGGAACGAGATCGGCCGCTTGGATGCACGATGCACGCTGTGCACATGCGTTATTTGTTTTGTCCGGCTTTGTTTCACTGCGACTCCAATGCCCCGCGCCGTTGTGAATCTCGTTGTGAATATTGCGAATGTGTATCGCGAGCATATCGAATTCCGCGAATGGATGAGCGGGATAGAGACGCGTGTCCAGCGTTCAGAAAAATCCGATTTCAATAAGTGAGATAATAGAGAAGAGAGAGGAGAGAGATTGGAACAATTATACGAATTATATGATGAAAAAAATGGGTCGCGTATTAAAAAAAATTTGCGAGTAATAGTATTCTTTTTCTTCCGTATCAGAGGCAATAATTTTTAGTTATTGCCATATTTTCATGTGGCCATGCAACAGTTTTCTACTTACTGTATGGCTATATAACGATAACGACAACTTATAGCAATAATTTAGTATTTCATAAATAAAGTAATATTACTTCATAAATAAGTACTTATGTGTACAGATTTATTTCTAAAATGGAGGATTACATTATTCAGATTCCGCTTGATCCGGATTTTCTTTTTAGACACCGAATATCAATCGTACATTATATTGTGTGAATAACATAATGCTACGAATACTCACCGGTCCCAAGTACTGCGCATTAGCAACGGTTGTTTCGGGCGCTGCGAAGGCCGGCGTGCCAGCTTGTCCTGTCAATAACTCTCCAGATTCTCTTAAATCCGTGCTGACGCCTAAATCAGCGATTTTAATCCTGCCGTCTCTGTCCACCAGTAGATTGCTTGGCTTTATGTCACGATGTACTATTTTCTGATAATGCACTGTGAAAACAAGTAAATACCATATAATACCTTTTTCGACGAACGTGATTTTAGAATTTAGTTTAAAAAATTTGAATATTATGTTGAAGATATTTGTAGTTACATAGAGTATTTCTAGATAAGGTTATAGACATCGTATTTACGTAACAAATAAATACATCTCATTTATCCCCCCTCCCTCTCGTGAAATTAGACCGGCTTACAAGTTTTTAAGTCGATTATTATCTAAGCAGCTTTATGTTTTATTGAATAGTGTCTGACACGACTATACTACACTTTCATATAAAGTATACTAACGCGGTTACTGGGTTTACGTAATGTATGTGACGCCTCTTTCGTCATTGATCCGCGATGAACGTTGTGATCCATAATAGGCACCAGATATATTACGCAAATCCGCATGTCGAGGGGATTTGCATTCTATTATTTAACGCGTACGTGATAAACATGGCGCATGCCAAATGTGGACATACACTACGCAATGTGATTAAAATGCGAATTCTCTACATTTTGAAAATATCTTCAGGAGATAAAAAACGAAATTGAAAAGAAAAAAATTATAAATTTTTAAATCTCAATAATTATTATTCAATGTGTAATAATATGAGTAAAATCAATTTCAAAACATTGCATGCGTTTATTATTCCCCACATGTAGAATTTAATTTTAATAATAAATAATTTGACGAAGTATATGTATAAGACTTCTTGGATTTTTTAGGAAAAATTTCTTTGCAATAGATCTGAATTTCTAAGAAAACAGAATATATGTAGATACAATAACTTACAATATTCGACTCCCATGACAACATCGCGAAAATAACGCCTGGCCGTTGCCTCATTCAAAGGCTTGTCGGTGGGTATAAGGAGAATTTCACCCCTGTGGACCAATTCGAAGACCAGGTAGAGATTGTCCTTGTCAGGATGGTCGAGCACCTCGACAAGTTTCACGACGTTGGGATGATCGAGTTTCTTCAGGATGGCGATTTCCTTGTAAACTTTCGCCAAGGGATCGGCGCCGGCTCTACGCGGTGGTATCCTCCCAAATATCCCCGTTTTCTTCATTAATTTCCTTTTGCTCACTATCTTCATAGCGTAATATGTGCCGTCCTCCTCGTTGAAGACCTTTTTCACGACACCGAAGGAGCCCTGTGCACGTGCGAAGTGATGCATAAGTGAAGGCGCGAAAGCACATAGTTGACAGCGCGTTTCTGTACTCAACCGAGGTGACATTTGAATTTTTCAGGGGTTTTCTTTGCGCGGAATTCTCGATTATTACTGTTTAATTCAACCTTTAATTCTTTCGACATTCTTGACAAACCAACGCATTATTGAGGGTTCCTGAGAAGATCATTGTCAACGTGAAGAACAATTTTATTTACGCGATGTAGATAGTCTATTTGCAATAAGTTACAACTCGATATTTGATTTCGATAAAAATAGTAAATTATTTAAGTATTTCAATGGAATAATAATATTTCTTAATACCGTATTTATATAATTTGTCTCTTAACAAAGATTATTTTTATTATTAGAGAGTATATTTTCTTTCTTTTCAACGATTTCTCATTGACGCAAGTTTCAGGTGGAACAGTGACATTGATACGAAAAATATTATTAAGTAATACTCTGTGACATGAATAGGTTTTCTATAAAGAGGAAGTGTGTTTTATCGATAATCTCATGACTCTCTCCGCATCCTTTTACCTTAACCTTGCAACTCTTTTTGTGGTTCAGCTGCGCTGTTATCATAATGCGCTTTATATCACCGTGGCGACTAGGTCGAAGGTCGTCGGCGATGCTATCGGGAGTGGAAGCATAATTTTATAGTTCACGGTATGGTCACCTTTGAGCACGTCCGGTCGTGGTCGTTATTTCGTTATAAATATATAAGCGACAAGAGCAAAATTTAATAACGTATCTGTAACATGCAATGTATCTTAATCTCGCATCTAATAATGAATATAACTTTCCAAGGTTGACTTTATGTGGTTTTAAAAATTTATATTAGTTGACAAGGATAGCTTGCCAAAATGATTTGTTATGATTAGAATGTTATTCGTATCACCTTCGCAGTTATCAATTAGAAGTAGTTAATTCACTCATGAGATATAGATTAATTATCAGAAATAGCTGTTGACACAATGTAATACTTGGTATAATGATTATCTGGTTTTTTTTTATCTCGATAAGATCTTTACCGTATAATTATGTATAGCGAAGAAGGATCGATGTAACGATATTGCCGAGAAGGAAACAGATCGATACATTAATATACTATTTATAAGTGCATGACGGCGGCGATTGCGCGATTTCGAACACTTCAATGTCACGGGGTTGAAGTAATTAATCGTCGGCATTAAACTCTATTCCGATCGATGGCTCTTACCTCGACGAGGAATTCAATCTCGAGTTCGAATGCAGTTTTAAACGATACGGTAAGGGAAGAGAAATTAAATCGTGAACTTTGCCAGTCTGTCTCTCTCTTTTTCTATTTGCCGCTCATCGAAGATAATCTCACGCGCGGAGTGACATTTGCCCTTGTTTGTAAAAAGTATTTTACTCTCTCTTTTTCTGCTTTTCCTCCTCCCTCTCTCTCTCCCTCTCTCTCTCTTTCTCTCCAGGGAAACGATCTCGGGAATCCCTGGCGCGAACCTCAAGATCGTGCGCAGCAAACTTCTTCTCGCAGTTGGAAGCTTCGGGCTTTTCACTCAGTTATAGCAAAGTGCGAAGTTATTGCGGCGGTTGTCTCGTTCTCTTTCTCGTATTTATTTTGAATCCTATCACGTTATACTAGGTGTGTAAGTATTGAGCTCCACAGTCTCATTTTCGCGCGGGCATTTGTGTGGGTTTTCATTTGAGGGGATTGCGTCGTTTACATCAAACGGAATTTGTTTTTCTAAAACGCGCGAGCGACTTTTAACCTTTTTGTACTATACTACGTTTCAAGTTTATTCAGTATTATTTCCTTAGGTAATTCTCGCGCGAAGACGATTAAACATTTTTATTTAAGTTGTCGCTTTTGAGTCCTCATTTAATCAATTGAAATATCAACAGAAAAGAAGTCAAGCCAGAGATGAAAAATAAATGTATATATTTCAAACAGAGAAATTCAACTCATTAGATAAGAGTTACACAGCAAACAATTCCTGAGAAAACGCGTCAGCAAATTAGCGTAGACCGATAGACAGGAAAAAAAAATGCAATCATTTATCTCGTAAATACATCGACAATTATAATGATTAAGCGAATGAATGCGCATAAAGACGGCGGCAAAAGCCTTGACGATTTTAATAATTTCTGCGTCGTTCGAATTTCCGTTCCCTACAGGCAATGTTGCGTTACCGGGTGCGATATAACGTGATTATCGGTAATAATTCCGTAACTGCGCAGCTGTTAATTACTTCTTAACAAGTACGAAGGATGGGCAGAAGGGGAAATTGCTGAAAATGATGACTCGCGGCACGAGTTATTGGTTATTGGAGAGGAAGCGTCCGTGCTCGATATCGATAATTATATCATTCTCCCGTTTGTTACGTGAGCGCCGTGAAATGGTTTCGCTCTTCAATGAGAGGAATGCGATACGTTGATCCTCTTATCGACAAATACAGTTTGATTGTTAAAATGCCGCGACCATAATTGAAAAGGTATTAGACTGTTGCAAACTGTCCAATGTCCACCTGCACGAAATTGACTTGGTGCAAGATAGATTGTAATATTTTTCACTTATATAGATTAGGTCAAAGAGATGAAATTTTCACACTTTCTCGTAACTTTAACAATTGAAAAATTATTTATTACTTAGTAAGTTTTTAAATAAATTTTACAGTAGTATTTCGTATTATCTTGGTAAATAAATTTTACGATAGTATTTCGTATTATCTTTCCATATAGATTTGACAAATTTAAAACTAATTCCTTTCTAACAAAGATATATTTGTACGATTTCTAATAGTTTTTATATAAACGACTAAGTGTACGTAGGTATATAAAGATTTTGGGGGCAAATATAAATGACATAATTATCTCTCTTTCTTGATTTTGAATGGATTTTAGTGGAATTAAAATCTTACCTTTCCGATCTCGTTCAGCACTTTGTATTGATTCAATTGTTGGCCGTCATGTTGGCTATCGACGGAGCATTCCCTATTGAGCGCTCGGATGCGTTTCCTGGGCAATCTATGAGGGCTGGCGTGAGGGTAGCGAGAATGAACGGATTTGTAGGTGACATCAGCTTTCTCGAACAGTCGCTGGCTCGGTCCTGCTTCGTCGGGTAAGGATAATTTTCTCAAATCTATAGTCCGATTATTATCCGAGGCAATAATAGTTTCCACGTTTGTCTTGTGCACATTCTTACAATTCGAATTGCCGCTAGCAGAATGATCGATGGTTGTGTCGACCACTCGCTGAATCGTGTCCACCTCGTCTGATGGTGCATTTTTGTCGTTATTGCACGGAAGATAAATATTGGGGTTCCTGAAGATAGACGTCACTTGGATTTCGCCTAAGAAGATATTGACAACGGTGAAAATTCTGACAAATTAATTTTGAAGAAAGTATACATTTTATGCCGTCATTTTTTGTCTTACCATTAAGCATTCCATTAAGTAATAAAATTGAGAGGGACGAAAAATATAAGTTTTATAAAAATAAGATTATATTAGACAAGTAATCTGTTTTAAATAAAAATAATGTATATTTGATGAAAAAATTGATTATATATATAAGAACATTTTAGGCCGTTTCTTGTTAAATCTTTTCAACCACGATATTTATCCGGAGGATTCTCTAATTACCCGTTCCACGAATTTCAAGAATTTTGCTCTATCTAATTTGAAAATCTATTATAGATCGCATTGGTAGCGACGTTTACTTACTGAGACGCGTTGTCAGCCCATCATTGATCTCCTGGGTCTGGAAACTCCTCTGCCGCGGTAGAGTTTTGTTTCTGACGACCTCCTTTGCCTCATCAACGTTGGGCATGTCGAGGCCGGAGGAGCTCGACACCTTTCTGTGTATCTCCGTCGTCGGCATTCCCTTTGCTGTATCTGTGGACGCCTCAATGTTCTCAATGTTCTCCTCGATGTTCTCCTCTTTTCTACCAGCAAGATCCTTAATCAAGGCTCCAAGAGTTATCGGTTTCGATTTGTGTCTCTCCTTCTCTTGCTGTTGCGTATCACTGCCCGTTGCGGAATTTCTTCTATTATCCTCGAAGCTATCTCGACGGCTCACGTAGCCGCTGCTCTGTCTTCGAAGAACATCAGTGGTGGCCTGTGTCGCAGTCTTCAATGTACCCTCTCCCTCTTCAAGGTACAGGGCGCTGTCTTTGCGTACTTCTTGGATATACTCCGGGCTCGACAGTACTTTCGATGGACCCGGCGCATCCGTCGATAATTGTTCAGCGTCAGAAGTACCTTTCGTAGTGGGTGAATTTGTGGGAGAGCTCTCGACCGCAGAACCTCTGAAAGAAAGAAAAGAGCGAATTTTTTTATGTGTGCATCACTGTTGAAAACTTTTACAATTATACGATAAAACTTTTAACATTTAGAAACTACATTTATATCTTGCAGCATTTTTTTTTTACATTATCGCCATTTCTTGTCATCGGAAATTATATTCCTTCACAATACAGCGGATTGACGTAACTCTTTTCTGCAGTAAAAAATTGTGTTATTAATAGTACGCACGTCCTTCTACGACGTTAATTTTATGATAAGTAAAATTTTGCTTTAAAAACTTTGGGTTACACCATATGTCATTTGTATACCATTTATAAAATTTATAAGATTTTTTTTTTTATCAAAGTTTTATTTCCGTATTATTGCGCCGTGACGTTTAAAAATGCATACTTGCAGCTCGATAAGAAAATGTCAGACAGCCAACGCGCAGTATAGTGGATTATCGTTTATCGAGATAATCGGTACGATACTTGACGTCATAAAATAATCACGGAACTGGAGAAAGAACGTCATCGACACGCGATTAGACGCCTTTAAATGACCACGAACGACATAAATAGAGCTTTGACAATGGATGAAGTCTCATGTGACGTGATACATGAACAGCTCATTTATTGGCTTGCGTTATGTTGATAACGAGGCACAAAATACCGATAGATCAAAGTCGAGAATAGATAACGGTTCTGGTGTTCTTTAAACGACCTTGCTTATTCTTGCATTTTTCATTTAACACGCTCAATAGCGTTTCTTATATTTTTCATTGATAATATCAATGAAAGGTATTGCAGTTGCGCAAAAGTCGTATCCTTTTATAGAAGAATTATTTATATATCTCTTTCCGAATATCTTCTAATAATTTCAATACAAACAAGATATTAAATTAGTACAAAACTATGTGAATCATAATTATATTTTTTGGACTTATTACTGATAAAATAACATTGAGAAAATGATCGTAACTGAACGAAAAAGCTATACAAAAAACTGTAATTTTATATAGTAATATCAATATTATTGTTAGAAAACTAATTTTTGTGGTTGATGCATTCAATAAAAAGAATGCAACGAAAGAATAAGAACGATTTTGTCTTATTTATTCATTATTGTCTTATTTACGGAACAAAGCAACGTGACATGTATGACTTCGAACTTATTATAGTCTTGGATTATGTTTGTTAATCTTAAAATTCTCAATCAATTTTGGAAAATACATTACAGACAAAAAAGTACCTATTCTACAAACAGTATATATATATTTGTGTCTGTATGTGTGTGTTTAATAATGTTTGATGCCGTGTAGAATGATAATAGTGACATTATGATAATTGCTATTAAAGCGATTTGGTGTACAGTAAACGCCAAACGTTCGTTAATTCCGTCTGATGTCGAATAAAGCTAGAAAGCTTCTTAAATTAAGTCAATGTGCGGACACGGTAACTAAGATAATAGTTTAACATCATGTAAATTGAGACGTTGAGACCCTGAAGAGTCGAGCGGTAAAATCCTCCTTAAATTTCAAATTTTACGGAGTCGCGTATAAATATGTGCTCGTTCACGGCAGAGACGAGCAATCTGCAATTGAGATTTGTTAGCGATGCGGTCACGCGTTGAAATGTGAAAATATGAAATTTAAATGACAAATCGGCTCTGTGGTCTCCTGCTTGCCCTGAGCTCCCTGAGATAAAGTGGAGCAAAATAAGATAAAATCGTCGACACGTGTCGACGATGAGCTCACGTTCTTTTCAATACAATGGCAACCAGCTTTCCTCTCGTTCGTGTTGTATGTGACAAGGTTCCGGAATATCTTTTGCACGAAATGAGGCAAAATTAGGATGTGATTAAATGAAACATTTTAATCCAATTTACTGGATCTCGCGTGACATCGTTAATAAATTAAATTCGTTATTATGTAGTTATTTATGTTGAAAATTAAGAAACCTAGCAGGCTAATTTGATGAAGGAAGAATATATTATCCTATGTATCATCGTTTTGTAACGCTTAGCCCACAACAGTTAAATTTACGACTTTTGATACTTTTGCACACAAATAGACAATATAAAAAATGTATATTTATTTATTAATTAGCTATACACACATGTGATATAATATTTAACGTTAACCATTACTTCAACAAGAGTTGCGTGACTATTACTTGGTCAAGATTAAATCTTTCTTTCGCGTGACGGTGCAACTTGTCAGAACTTCACTTCGCCTCCTGTGGAGAAGCATGCACAGTAATTCTACGTCTACATCATAAGCATTTTCGCGGGCGTAAAAGTCGACAGTCAAAACACCGATAATGCGCGGTAGTCCATTTTTCATCTTTCGTATATAGATAATGGAATAATGGAAGGCCCCAACGTTATACTTCGCGGCACGCGAGGCGCCGCTTGCTGCCCGCCTGATGCACCCAGGGAGTGAAGTGCGATTCGACACGAAGCCGGTGCTCGGGTATGTGGATCAATTGTACGGTCCAAACTAGGCCAATGAATGCAATAGCGAGATGCAAGATCCGCATTCGCCGCCGCATGGACAAAGTTGCATCAAACTCAAAATATGCTCCTACGACGCGAAGGGGGTTGTGAGCGATGGCGCCGTCTGAGATGGGCAAACTTGAAACTCTAATAAGAATCGTGATATTGCATTTCTCGACTCAACTATCAATCTTCTAAATTTGTGTTGATAAAGTTACAATAAAGGAGTACTTAACATATATAATATGAATATGAATAAGGGATAATATGAATGTTATCCCTTTGCATGAAAAAATATATTATACGATTAAAATTTCTAAAAATTAAAAGAATAATTTAATGAAAAGGATAAGATAAGAAATTATATTATTGGACTGTTTGTGTGAATGTATATTTTCATAGCAAATAGATAGAAAAAGCATTTTCTGTCCATCCATGCATAATTAAGCATATAGTTTAATTTTAGAGAACTTTTACTCCCGACTGCTGCCAACCGAAGGTTGTATTTTTTTATCTTTATTTTCTATGAAAATAAAGATAAAATAAATATACGAAAACATCCCTAATTTGATCATTATCTTTATTCTCTTAGATTTATCTCTGTATTTTCTTCTTATTTCTACTATATAATAAAGACCTTAGAGGATCAAAATATAAAGATATAACTAT